>NC_045446.1:15606250-15757393 GCF_002776525.5 Piliocolobus tephrosceles
AGAGAGAGAGAGAGAGAGAGAGAAAGGAAAGAAAGAAAGAAAGAAAGAAAGAAAGAAAGAAAGAAAGAAAGAAAGAAAGAAAGAAAGAAAAGAAAGAAGAGAGAGGGAAAGAAAGGCGGGAGGGAGGGAGGGAGAGAGGGAAGGAAGGAAGGAGAGAAAGAAAAGAATAAATAACAATTAAAACAAATAAATAAAGAAAAGGCCAGGGAGCACTGGCAGCCTGTCCAAAGTTTCAGGTCACTTTAGTAAAGGGAGAGCAATGGCTCCTCCCACGACCTCTGGGATCTCAGCATTGATATGGCAGCCATGGAAGTGCTAGGGCCCAGGCAGACCATCTCAGGGAAAACAAGTGGCTCTGCCCCACCTTGGCCACTTCCTGGCCCTCTGCATGCCCCAGGGTCTCAGCACCAAGCTGTTCTCAGTGAGTGGCTCTCACTCAGTGCCAGGGCTCTTGGGCTTACATCCTATGATGACGATGGAGTGCATAAAGGATGGGACTGTGATAGCCCAGAGTTAGGGGTTCGAATCTCATGAGATGTTCATGGGGCCCTGGGAGGGAGCTCAGTGCAAGTTCATTTCTCTTTTTTTGGTTGAGATGGGACTCAGAGGAGGAAGGACTTGTTCAAGGACACACAGGGAGTGTTTCAGTGCGAGACTGAGGTTTATGGAGAAAGGGTGACCATCCAAGGCTTGGACAAAGATCATAATGACTTGGACCAGCAAGCCTCAACTCTGTAGACTTGGTGGGGGCCAGGCCCTCCCAAACACACCCGACAGGTGTCTGTGGTCTTGAGGACATTGTCACTCCCCCTCCTGCTGATGCTCTGCTGTCCCCTTCCCATGAGGCGGATCTCTTCGCCATCTCCTGTCCTTGCTGAGAGAGGATGGGTTCTCTTCTTACCAATACTGAAGATCTTTAGTAAAAGTTCTCTTTTTTCTCTATTTTCATTTTCTGAAAGTCTCTCTCTTGAGAAATCAGGACAAGTGAGTCACAGCCAGGACAAAAAACAGTGTGGGCCGGGTGCGGTGGCTCATGCCTATAATCCCAGCACTTTGGGAGGCCAAGGTGGCAGATCACTTGAAATCAGGAGTTTGAGATTAGCCTGGCCAACATGGTGAAACCTCATCTCTACAAAATACGAAAATTAGCCAGGCATGGTGGTGCATGCCTGTAATCCCAGCTATTCGGGAGGCTGAGGCAGAAGATTCACATGAACCTGGGAGGCAGAGGTTGCAGTGAGCTGAGATTGGGCCACTGCACTCCAGCCTCTTGGCAACAGAGCCAGACTACCTCTCAACACAAAAATAAAAACAAACAAAAAAGAGTGTATGCTTTGTGTTTTTCTCGAAAGCATTGTCAAGCCAGTGCCTGCAGCAGTGGGCCTAGACACCTCCAGAATTGCCTTAGGGTCAGTTTCCAACTTCCCTGGACACTTCCCCCAGGTACGAGTCCCACCTACTTTTTGATTGTCCTAAATCCAGAGTCTGTGGCCTGACCTGGTTTGTCACAGCTCTCAGTCCCTCCTCATCCTGAATCCCAGCGAGCTGCAGGTGTGTGCAGAAGAGGCACACCACACTCAATACATCTTGCATCCTCGCTGGACCCAATGCACTGGCTTGGTGATGTACAGACTGAGCCTCATGATAGCCGTTCGTTGCTGTTGTGAACTCAGTCTCTGAGTTCCGCTCGTCAGCATTCCTCCAATCCCATCACATAGTTTGGACTTCTTTGTTGGGTGGCTTGCTTTATCTAAAATTTTCAGATTTGATTTCAGGTCTCTTCTTTGCCCTTTGCCCCTTAATATGGCTTAATGGCAGACCCTATCAGAGGTAGAAAAAAAACCGAGGAGCCCTGACGTTGAGGTGCACAAGTTGGAGGGTTAGACAAGTGCAGCCACGACCGGCCCAGGCCGCAGTGTAGGGAGGCCTGCCCAGCTGCTCCGTGGTGGAGGGTGGAGCACACGGGAAGGCGTCCTTCTTGCTGCAGCCCAGGTGCTCTGGCTGCCCCACCTGCCTGGCTTTGGTAGAAGAAGAAAGAAAGGTTCTTTCTCTGACTTGTCACCTAATGGCACAATGAGATTGCACATAAAGAACACTTAAGCTGGGTCTGCTCTTCCAAAAGCCTTGGGCCTCTGACTGCAACGTGGAGTCTGGGTATCGCTCCCCACCCCTGCCCCGGCTCACCTGCTCAGGTGCTAGGCGTGTGCCTAATCACTTAATTTCTCCATGTCACCTCTTAGGTATCACTTCCCCTGAGCCCAAATACTTATCAGGTGTGGGCTGACACCTGAATAATTACTCCGGGGAGGTATCTCTTCTCACTGGGAACTCCGAAACCAGACGAAATCAAGGTCAAGCCCGTCTAAAGGAAGCTTCCTACATGACTTCAGGCTTGCGGGGGCTGGAGCGTGGGGGTGGGAATGGAGTAGGGGGCCTCAGGGAGGGCAAGTGGAAGTGCTTTGCTTTGCAAATTGTAGAGAACTGTGTAAATAGGAGTGATTATTCTGTCCCTTCCCTTTCTTTCCAACAGTAATCAGCATCCCACGGCCCATGTTCAGCTATGAAGAATGGAAACAGGCTCTGGGAGGGGTATAAGGAGGAGCCAGCAGGGTCTTGAGTTCATGTTAGTGCCCCTTCCTCCACAGGCATGTCTGTTTTATTTTATTTAATTTTTTATTTAATTTTTTTTTTTTTTTTTTGGCAGAGTCTCGCTCTGTCACCCAGGCTGGAGTGCAGTGGTGCGATCTTGACTCACTGCAATCTCTGCCTCCCGGGTTCAAGTGATTCTCCTGCTTCAGCCTCCCAAGTAGCTGGGATTACAGGTGCACACTGCCACACCCGGTTGATTTTTGTAATTTTAGTAGAGACAGGATGATTTCACCATGTTGGCCAGGCTTGTCCCAAAATCCTGACCAAGTGATCCACCTGCCTTGGCCTCCCAAAGTGCTGGGATTATAGGTGTCAGCCACTGTGCCTGGCCACATCTGTGTTTTAAATGGGAGGAAAGGGGATAATGTGCGTTTTGTGGAAGCTTGGGCCGTTTGTGTCTAGGACTCTTATGAGCTTCATGAGTTTTCCCCGGGGAAGACACCACTCCCCTTAGGGGGTGAGGATCTGCAGTCCTTACAAGATTCATCCTCTCAAAATGGAGGCAGCAGTTCCAGGCCTGGGCTGGGTTCTGTTCACACTGGGAGAGGGCAAGTGAGTGGTGTTTGGGACGTGGGAAAGTCTTATAAAAACCAGAGATGCTCCAATTCCTAGTGATAGGAAAGCATTAAGCTACTTGGCATCTTAAAACCCAGAGCGGTTCCAGTTTGGAGATTGTTAACACACCTTACAACACCGTCGCCGTTATTAGGAAGAAGCTCTGTTTGATGACGTCCCACCCTGTGGGTACCTTTATGAACAGCAATTTGCTTTTTCAAATCCCAGAGAAGTAAGATTAAAGTTGGCTCTTCTCCATCCTTGAAAAATTTGGTTTTAGGGTGAATTCAAGAATGACTGACTAAACAGAATGGGGAGCAAACTTGGGAAGAAATAAGGCACAGTTCACAGCTCTCCCAAGAGTCACCCCTGAACTGCACCCAGGCCATCAGGTATCTCTGTGGGTAGAGCTTAGGAATCTACAATCCATTTTAAAATTTAAGTACATCGGTGCTGGGCGCAGTGGCTCGCGCCTGTAATATCAGCACTTTGGGAGGCCGGAGTGGGAGGATCATGAGGTCTAGAGTTTGAGACCAGCCTGGCTAACATGGTGAAACCCCGTCTCTACTAACAATACAAAAATTAGGCGGGCATGGTGGCAGACGCCTGTGGTCCCAGCTACTCGGGAGGCTGAGTGAGAAGAATTTCTTGAACCCGGGAGGCAGAGGTTGCGGTAAGCCAAGATTGTACCACAGGACTCCAGACTCTGTCTCAAAAAAAAAAAAAAAAAAAAGATGAAAGTATGTCATACATACTACTGTTAAGGGCACAGACCTTAAGCGTACAACCCAATGAAATTTTACACATCTATACAGCTATATAACTACCACCTAGATCAAAACACTTTCCAGGCACTCAGACTGCATCATACCCCTCCCCAGCAGAGGTAACAGACCCACCTCTCCTGCTCCAGTGGTCATGAACCACTATTCTGACTTTTCTCACTATCAATTAGTTGTGGCCATTCTTGAATTTCACACAGATATACATTGTCAGGCATGGTGACTCACGCCTGTAATCTCAGCACTTTGGGAGACTGAGACGGGAGGATCACTTGAGCCCAGGAGTTGGAGACTATTCTGGACAACATAATGAGCCCCACAACAAAAAAAAAAAAAAAAAAAAAAAAAATTAGCTGGTCATGGTGGTGCATGCCTGTAGTCTTAGCTATTTGAGAGGCTGAGACAGGAGAATCTCTTGAGCCTGGGAGGCTGAGGCTGCATTGAGCCATGATTGCACCACTGCACTGCAGCCTAGGTGACAGAGTGAGATTCTGCCTCAAAAAAAAAAAAAAAAAAAATATATATATATATATATATATATACACACACACACACACATTATGTACTTTTTGGCATCTGGTGTCTTTTGCTCAACATCACATTGGCGAAATTAATCTACACTGTGCGTATGAAAGGTTGGTTCTTTTTGTTGTGATGCAGTATTCCGTCGTGTGACTATAGGATGATTTGCTTATCTGTATTCCTATCGGTGGGCATTTGGGCTGTTTCCAGGTTCTGGCTATTATGAATAAAGTTGCTCTGGATATTCTTGTACACTACTTCTGGTGAGCATATGCACTCTTTTCGCTCATGTAAATATCTTGGGTGGAATTACCTGATCATAAGGTAGGTGTGTTGGCTTTGTAATGGGCTGACTTGGTTATCCTGAATTCCCTTTCCTGTGCATTTCTGGTTAGACTGGAACATGAAGGTGACTCTTGGAGGAATCTGGAGGGCAGAAGGGAAGCAGCAATCCGTTTGTGGCTCACACATGTTGTGGCTGAACTGCTGGTACACCTGGTTGGCAGGCAACTGGCTTCTCCTTTGGCTTCGCCTACCAGAGGGCCAGGTGTTTATGTGGTTAGCTCCATGCAATGAATTTGGGCTTCTGCAAAATACTCACATTAACAACAACAGAGACAAGAGAAGCTGATGTGGATTTAAAGGCTTCAGTTCATCCTCCTGGGGTTCCAGTTCATACTTATGGGGCTCAGCTTGCTCTGTCTTCCCCACTTTATATCCATCTTCCCTTCCTAACTGCCTGACCTGTGGAATTCAACTGCAACATGACATGCAAAGATAATAGCCTTACAAGATTGCTTGACTACCTCTTACAATTGCGTAAGACCAAATCCCTGTAGCAATCCACAGAGAGAGTGGTTCCGCATCCCTGGTTGAACTTGGCTGATTCACTAAGTGTTTGTTTAACTCATTTCGAAACTGCCAGACACTTTTCCAGAGTGGCTGTTACTGCTTACTCCCTCCAGTTGTTCTGTGTCCAAGCCCCACCTTGATATTTGCATTCTTCAAAATGTTACCCATTCCAGTGGGTGGATATACCTGCATTTTTAAACAGCTTGTTATGAAAGCGAGTGGGTAAGAAACTAGTCTGAGGAAAGAATTCAGTCCTTAAAGGATGCCAGTTTGATTTTCAATGATATCTTCACCACTTACTGGCTGTGTGATCTTAGTTGACTTTTTATCTCTCTAGGCTTCAGTTTTTTCATCTATGAAATGAATTATTAATCATCGCTAACAAGTATTGACTGCTTACCAGATGGCAGACACAGTTCTAAGCACTTTATGTGTATTCCCTCATTGAATCCTCTTGACAAATGTTGAGGTGGGTGCTATTATTATCCCCAATTTGGAGAAAGGGAAACTGACTTAGGTAATCTGCCCGAGGTTGCAAAGCTTATAAATAACAGAGCCAGGATTCAAACCCATACAGTCTGGCTTCCAAGTCCATGTTTTTATCATCTCCATCTCTCCATCGTAAGGAAGCGCGAGGATACAGTGACAACATGGAAGTGAATTATCTGCAAAGGGCAGCACAGCTAGTATGTATTGATTATTTCTCTTCAGTGGGTCTCAATGGGAAATTGCCTTTCAGTTCTATTAAATATGCAGAAATTAATCTAAGCAAACAAGGAAACAAAAAGCCTTCCACAATCATGATAAATGTAGCCAGAAAGGTAAGCTCTTCCTAGGATCCAGAAAAATCCAGCACTGTCCAAAGGAGAGGACACCCAGATGGCTCCTTGCCTTGGATATTCTGATCCTTGGCTGGATGGAGGCTTTATAGAGGTATGTCAAGCTTCACCTAAGTGTTAATCCATCAACTCCCTTCCCTCTGACTTTGTACTCAACAAAGAACCTTCTAGTATTGATTTCCTTTCCCAAAAGCCTGTTCTTCCTGAAAGAGATTGTGCTGACCAGTCAGCCTTAGGATTCCCGTCTGCTGGGTGGTTTTATTTCTCAGTGTAAATTAATAAATTGCATTTCAGGTTTATCAATCAGTCTCTTATGAGTTGGTTTAGTGTGGGTCATTTCCCCTAGACTTAATCACAACAACTAAGCTCCCAGGGAGGGGCGGGGAAGGGAACACCACTGGAGTAGTATAATAGAGATGTCGGAAGAATGGTATGAAAAGATATACTATCAGGCTGAAGAGGACACAGAGAGGACTTCTGTATGGGGAAGGGAACATCAAGACAGGATTCCTGGAGGCAGATCACACTGGCATAGGAAAAGAGGTCCTTCAGCATAATGGTGAAAACATGGACTCTGGAGTCTGCCTATCTGGGCTGGAAGTCTATCTCCTCCCAATTACTGACTGAGTGACTTGACCAAGTGACTTCATCTCTTGAGGCCTCAGTTTCTTCACCTTTAAAGTTGGCATAATGATAGACCTCCCCTCCTTATGGGGTGGCTGTGGGCATTAAATAATAATATATATTACATATAGCTCTCAGCATAATGCCTGTCCCAAAAGCAACACTCAGTAAATGATTGTCATTACTGTTGCCCATTATTAATACCCAAAAGGGTGCTTTCATTGAGAATTCTAGACAGGCACACATTTGAGGCCTACTGCCTCCCTCAGGCCCCTGAGGCAATTTTGTCTTAAAAGGAATAAGAATTGAGTCTGTGTTTGCTTTAAGACCTGGAGGGCAGAATGCTTTTTGCAGATAGGGCTCTTTCCTTGAGAGTGGTCACAGCCCATCTTGCGGTTTTGCAGCCCACGAGGAGAGCTGCATGTACAATCTATAAGAACCCATCAGCCCCGGGAACTTCCGTGGTTTCTGAGTCACTCTCAGGCCACTTGAGCTTCCAAGCAGAGGCTCCCAGGGCAGACTCACCATACAGGCCTTTTCTGCCCTCTCCCGTTCCGCATCTGGCGGCACATTGCTGCACCCCACGACAGATCCCTGCTTACCGTCAGCCTCTGTATGGAGTCCCAGCATTTCAGCAAGTCAGGGCTAAGAGAGGTTCAGCACTCGCTTCACAGAGGTAGGAATGGAGGCCCCAAGAGAGAAAGGTGCCCGGGGTAGCCCACCCAGGGGGCTCCAGAGCCGGGACTGGACCCTGGGTCTCCCACTTCCTTGTCCAGTGCTCTGTCTACAGTCCCCAGTGGAGCCTTCCCTGATTTCACCACAGACTTGCTTCTGGTCTAATGCCATGCCTCGAGTATCCTCTGGGGTTCCCATCCTACATGTGCTCTCCTGGCAAGTGGAGGTTCCCCTCCGCCCCAGCTTCTCCTTCTCCCTCCAGCGGATCCCTACCCGCTTCCCCACCCGCCAGCACCATAGAAACTGTTCCAGTCTTTTCCTGCTTCCCTTTGCCTTTTTTCACAACAAAAGTCCAATGTTCAACTGGCCCCAGCAGTTTCCTGCTCTTTTCATCTTGGGGGAGTTGGGCAAAGCTCCCAGTGTGAAAAACCCCGTTGTTTTCACTCAGGAGTCCTGTCTCCTCCTCCTGGATCCATTTCCTCTTTTCATGATCATGCGTGTGGGTGGGTGTGGGCGTCTGTGTGAGCAGAGCAGGGAGACACAGAATCACAGACAGGCAGCACTACTCTCTTTGTTTTCATCAAGGGTGCCGTCTGAAAGAACTACCCATCTTCATTCCTATTAGTAATAATTGGTACCCCCATCAACCCGATTCCAGAGTTCCTGCTCTGTCTAGCTCTTGGGAAGCCTCCCAGGAAGGCTGGGTAGGGCACAGATTAAGAGCATCAGCTGGCTGGGCATGGGTGGCTCAGTCCTGTAATCCTCCTAGCACTTTGGGGGACCGAGGCAGGCAGAGCACTTGAGCCCAGGAGTTTGAGACCAGTCTGGCCAACATGGCGAAACCCCATCTGTACTAAAAACGCAAAAAAAATTAGCTGGGAATGGTGGCGCACGCCTGTAATCCCAGCTATTCGGGAGGCTGAGGCAGAAGAATCACTTGAACCTGGGAGATGGAGGCTGCAGTGAACTGAGATCACACCACTGCACTCCAGCCTGGGTGACAGAGTGAGACGCTTTCTCAAAAAAACAAAACAAAACAAAACAAAAGCATTCGCTGCATTCAGAGCATCAGGTTTCTATCCCAGTCCTGGCACTGCTACCTGGTGATGTTGGGGGAGCTGCTTCATCCCTCTGGGCTCAGTTGGCCCAGATAATAGATGCTAATAACAACGCCTATCGTGAGATTCAGTGACAGATTAAGCAAAAAGCGCTTCGAATCAGATACATAGTCAGCGCCCAGTGCACTGCAGGTATTACTGATATTTCTTCTTTTTCTTCTCGGGGTGGGACGCGCCTGCACGTTGACACACTGTTCCCCAGCCTGCTCCTCAGAGTTGCAGGTTTAGATATTGTCAGTGCACTGAGGCATTCCTTTCTGGCAAAGTCTATCGGGAAGTCCAGTTACCAGTAAACGGTTGCTTGATGAACATGGAAGTGGAGCTGGGGCTTGGGAGGGTGAGTAGCAGGAGCCTCACACGGCCTGGTGTGGTGGGGCCTCGGGCTCCTCTTTCTGTTAGGCCTGGCCCAGCGCTTCCAGTGTCTGGTCTGGTGGAGGAGCTGTTTTCTGCATGATGAAAGGGAGGCTGATCCAGGTACAACCTCTGCTGCCTCTCGCATCCACTGAAGCTGAGCTGGCTGCTCTGAGGGGCCAGAGTGGCCCCTCCCTCCAGTGCCTCTTTGGGTGTCCTTTCAGATTCTCTCTGTTAAACAGAAAGGTCTCCCCAGAGCAAGGAGGCCTCATTTTGGCTGTGTAGTAGTTCCCCCACCCTCCTGAGAACTGCTTTGAACACACTAGGAGATACCCTGAAGAGTGCAGCTCTAAGGCTCCATCCCCTTCCTGTCTACTCTGGCTCAGGAGCAGACCTCCCACAGCTTACAGGACAATCCAAGCCCCTGCCTTAAGCCCAAACAGTCTTGGGGGGTTGCACTTGGGGGATAACGTTTGGGTGTTATCTAGAGATCGGTTCTCTAGGGTGGGGCTTCTTAAGCAAGGTAAACTGAGCTCACCCATTACTTAGTGGATTTTTTTTACTCCTAATTTCTTTCTTTTTTGGGTTAGGAACACTTTAAAATTCTCCCTAAATGTAACTTTATTTCCTCTTTGTTTTCCGGTAAGTCAATCATATTTGTTAACAACAGTAGCTGCTATTTATTAATAGTGTACTAATTGGGCAGTTTTCATACATTATCTTTAATCCATACAACTCAATTCCAGTTTTACAGATGAGGAGACGGAAGCTCGGAGATACCAGTCATCGGCTTGATAGCAGTGTGCTTGTATTATTTTTGGCACTGCCTCAAGAGGATGAGAATTTTCTCTGTAGGTGAAATGATGTTTGCATTTACCTTTTGCTTTCTGACTTCCAAAACAGGCTCTAGAAATCCCTTTCAAGACCGTAGGTGAGAAAACTGAACATTTTAATTTGCATGAGCCCATTGTGAAAGGAAAGCTGATGTTTGTTTGTTTATGTGTTTGGCATATGGGAAATCAAAGCCCTTTATGTGAATGGGGCTCAGAGTTTATCTGCATATATAAATTTAGAAAATGATGTCAGAGGGTAGGAGAGAATATCTGGACTCTGCCCAGGGAGTGGCAACTGCCCTCTCTGAGGTTGTTCAGAGGAAGCTTGAAGAGAGAGGTCCGTGGAGAGGTGGGGGCTGCATTGGAAGGTGGTGCTCTTGAGGACTAGAGGATACTAGCCATTGCTTGTGCCAGGGGAATGATGGAGTGCAGCTCACTTATACTGCCCTGTTTGGCAAACCCTCTTTCCCTGACCTCAACATATCCATCTTCCCACTCTGTCCATAAAAGCATCCATAGGGTGGATCCTGGGTATCCAGATCTGCTGATGATGGGAAGGAGAACCACCTCCTGCATTGGTACTTTGGTAGCAGGATGCAAGAGACCCTGTTCTATGCTCCCTCTTCCCCTGAAAGCAATGTCCCATGGCTGGCGTCCCCAGACCCTGGACTGGTCCTTACTAGCCAGTTGACTGGACCTCAGAAGGATTTTGAGCAGTTACGTGAAGTCATCCAGTGGCAACCATGGAAATAAACTCTTGCAGCAGAATGGCGATGGCTTGGAAGCAGATGATGCCTGCGTGAGAGATGGTAAGTGTCTGCATAGAGCAGTGGCCAAGGATGGATAGGAGAGATATTAAGGGGTGAAATCAATAGGACATGATTGACTGATGTGGGCTGAAATCTTAATGTCCTCACTTAGACAACGACGCTGGCCTCAAATCTTGCCACTTTCTTCACAAACCTGTGCTCTAGCTGGTTCCCAGATGTTCTTGTTTTGTTGAGGTTCTGTGCCTTTCAGTGTGCTGTGCTGGCCTCTGCCTGGAAGACCATTCCCTCACTTCAGAAATCTTGCGTTTCTTTGTCTCTCCCACTAGAGAATGAGCCCCTTGAGGGCAGGCACTGAATCTCTTCTCTATGAATCCCAGCACCTGGCACAGAGCCTGGGGTGCCACAGGTATTTGTTTGAACCAATCAATCAATTAAAAAAAAAGATGTGAGATGATGCAGAAGGAAGCGAAAAGAAAAGGGATGAAGACATCGGGTGCGACATCAGACCTTATTATAATCACTTCTCTCTCCGAGGTTACTCATTAATCCTCATCGGAGCCAGGCGGGAGAGCAATCAGAATAGCATCTGCCTTTTCTAGCTGCTGGAATTCGAACCAAAGAACATGGGAATGGTTCAGAGGATATTCTAATTTCCTGTCCCAAGAGTTCAGTAAGACTTGTGTTAGTAGAGGCCATGTCTTCTGCAGACATTGTTGGGAGGTGTGTAGTGGAGGCTCTGAGTCAAGAGAGGTAACAAGATAAGATTCTTTCTTTGCTTTGACTTTTTTCTGTTTCTCCCTTGCTACTTCCACACTTACTGATCCCCCAAGGTCCTCAGGAGACTAAAATGCACGCCAGAGCAGAAGACAGGGCATGCATTAATTTCAGTCTGTCTTGCAGTAAAATAGAAAATCTTGCATCTTAAGCCCTGATTGTCCTGGGCTGCTATATTTTTGTGGATTAAAATATATTTCTTAAAATAACTTAAAATGTTATTTTAAGAAGAGACTTGGCCGGGCGCGGTGGCTCAAGCCTGTAATCCCAGCACTTTGGGAGGCTGAGACGGGCGGATCACGAGGTCAGGAGATCGAGACCATCCTGGCTAACACGGTGAAACCCCGTCTGTACTAAAAAATACAAAAAGCTAGCCGGGCGAGGTGGCGGGCGCCTGTAGTCCCAGCTACTCGGGAGGCTGAGGCAGGAGAATGGCGTAAACTTGGGAGGCGGAGCTTGCAGTGAGCTGAGATCCGGCCACTGCACTCCAGCCTGGGCGACACAGCGAGACTCCGTCTAAAAAAAAAACAAAAGAAGAGACTTGTTTTCTCTAATGTCCAAATGTTTGTTAAGATGGGGTGATGAGAGCACAGGTTTCAGAGCTGGGAAGGTACTGCGGCTTCGTAGAGTGACCATGGGCAAGTTCCTTTAAAATTCCTCCCCAAAGCTGCTTCTCTGGCTCTGTCTACATAACTGCAGACTAGAAATCCACTACCCTACAATCTGCCTACAGCACCTGCGCCATGCAGGGACCTCATACACCCATCTCATACTTCGTTTAAGACAATTCCTATAATTAAGGTACTATTGTCCTTGTCTTACGGGTGGGGCAGCCAAAGAGCTTGCCTCAGGTTATATAACTAGCAAGTAGCTTGTGGTACAGGACCCCAGCTACCCTTCCTCCATTCAGTCAAGTCAGTAGAATGGTCACAGACTTTATCTTTTGTGTTTTGGTGGCGAACTGGAAAATACTCAGTTGGATCTGGAAAATACTCAGTTCTGGCTGTCCCCTATCCTAACCTCTATTTCTTCCTCTTAAAAAAAAAGAGGAGTGGGCTTGGAATAGCTGGAGTTCCTGGGCCCCCACGGGATCCAGGTAGCCGGGGTTGGGAGTCTGCAGACTGCTTCTAATATGCAAGAAGCTCTCCCCCAAACTGAGCTTTTGGCAAGGAAACAGCCACACAGGCCAAAGAAGACATCAGCTCACGTGCTCTGGACTGGAAGGCTAGTAAGGCAGCTGCTTAGACTGGCTACTTCACGCTGATCACAAGCTCCGATGGGCAATTATACACGTCTTTGATGAATAAAAAATGGGGCAGTGAATGAATAGTTAATCAATGCAGTCTGGTGAGAAGGCTCTTTCAGAACCTGGGGGGTGGGGGTGAGGCAGGGAGTCATCTAAGGGGTTTGGGAGTGAAGAGATGGGGCAGTCCTCCAGGGGATGGTTTCTGAAAAGGCCTCAGTCCTGGTTCTTGGCTCCCTGATTCTGTGGTTGGGATGTTTTTGGCAGCTGTGGGAGTGTGAAACTGGGAGAGAGGGTTGAGGTGGTGAGCAAATAGGAAAAATATGTTCCCTGCCCACCCAGCGGTCAAGGCAAAATGCACAAATAGAGAGACAGTGTGTGTGCCTATGCCCGCATGTGCTGTGTGTCCTCTGGCTGCTGTAAGTGGGTGACATTTTTCCTAGGTGGGCCTGCGCGTGTAACAGCATTCAACTAACTTGGTTAGGGGAGGCAGAGGCAAGGGGGCTGGGAGAGCTGAAAGGCAGTGAGGAGGGAGGGAAAGGCGCCGCTGGGGTTATAGGGGATCCTAGAGGGAGAAGTTTCAAAAGGGAGAGGTAAAAAAGGCGCGGGAGGCTGTGAGCAAGGAAAAAGAAGAAGGAAGTGATGGAGAATGGGAGGCCTGCCCCAGCCCCTTCCGGGAGGGCAGGCAGGGGCGGAGGCAAGCAGGGGACTGGGAGGGGCGGCGAGAGGCGCGAAAGCGAACCTGGCCCGCGCGGAAAGGGCGCGGAGAGCCCCGGCGCGGAGCACGCGGGTAGGGCGAGGGGTCCCCTTTCGGGGGCCTTGGGGCTCCGAGCCCGGGCTGGTCCCTCGGGCTCCTCTGCGGGGAGGGCCGGCCGCAGGCTGGAGCGGGGTGCGGAGGCTGGCGGGGAGCGGCCCCCGGAGGCTTTCCCGGTAGAAGCTGATGCGAGGAAGGGCAGCGGGGACCATGTTTGCGAGTCCTAGGCGAGGGTCATAGGAGCTGGGGTATTTCTGGCAGTAGAACGGCCTGCCTCGTGACTAAACTAGCCCTGTGATCTTGGGCAAGTTCCTGAAATCTGCGGGAGTTTTTTGTTTCATTGTCAATAAACTGAAGATAACAACACCAAGTTGGCAGCGGGAGTTTGTGTCTTCTGTGTAGAGTCTCCCTGCCCCTGCACCTGGTTGAGTTGCTGTCATTATTTTAGTGGACGGTATTCAGAATTCGAGCGCAGGAGCCTCCGCTTCTCCACCTGCTGCCGGGGAGCTATTGGGTAAGTCGTTTATCTCACCTGTGACTCCAGGTGGCAATTAAGATCTGCCCCTCTACTTGCCACGTGGTTACTCAAATGAGGTGCCTAAGGTGGTGTATTGGAGTATTTATTCCCCATATTTGCTGCCAGCGGCCACGATCACCCTGCCTCTTAATGCACCCCACAAATAACTCTAGTCCACCTTTGCCTTTCCCGCTGGCCTTCTCTTCCAGCAGCCTCTGTCTTTATTTTACAGGATCTAGAGAATCACTCGCTGATGGTTTCTGCCCAGGCTTGAAACAGAACCAGAGAGCTACGGGAAGGGAAGGGCTTGGCTTGCCAGAGGAATTTTCCAAGTGCTCAAACGCCAGGCTTACAGCGCCTGTGATCCGTCCAGGAGGACAAAGTGGGATTTGAAGATCCCCTCCACCTCTGCTCATGGCGGGCCAGGGCCTGCTCCTGCACGTGGCCACACTGCTGACGGGGCTGCTGGAATGCCTGGGCTTTGCTGGTGTCCTCTTTGGCTGGCCTTCACTAGTGTTCGTCTTCAAGAATGAGGATTACTTTAAGGACCTGTGTGGACAAGATGCTGGGCCGATTGGCAATGCCACAGGGCAGGCCGGTAAGGGCAGGGATGACTTTTCTAAGGAAGTTAAGTCTGGCTCCCAGGTGGTGGCAAGGAGCAGGAAGGACTCTGGCCCCTGCCCACCCCTCTTTCTATGATGAGAGGAAGGGTCAGCAGCCCTCACCCCACTTGGTCTGGGAAGTGCCTGGAAGGGAGGCACCAGCTCCTGAGGGGTAATTAGGGGCAGCCACATTTCAACTGAGCTTAAGGGACAAATTTCTGACTGACAAGCTGTCCGAGGTGGAGGGGAGCCCAGGCTGTGTGCTCATTTGGCAGGAAGGCTGGGATGCATGGGAGAACTTTTTTCTCCTCCAGACTGCAAAGCCCAGGATGAGAGGTTCTCACTCATCTTCACCCTGGGGTCCTTCATGAACAACTTCATGACATTCCCCAGTGGCTACATCTTCGACCGGTTCAAGACCACCGTGGCACGCCTCATAGCCATGTAAGTCCCAAAGGCCCAGCCCAGGCAAAGGTGGGCGATAGGAATCCTTCAGGCCGCAGCCTAGCTTGGAGTGAAATCCAGGTCAGATTTCCACCACACCTGCAGCTCACTCCCGGCAGCTGTTAGGAACAGCCCCAGGCAGCGGGAATTTGTAGACTCCCCACTTCCCCACAGCCCCGCTTCCATTTCCTTGCCTCTTTCCCTGCTCCGCCTGCATGTGGCTTCCCTATCACGTGCTGAACTGAGCCGGAGGCCAGGCTGACTTCCTGTAAGGGCTGGCTTGGAGCCAAGGTTACAAAATTAGCAAAAGCTAAAATTGCTCTTCTCTTCCTTCACCCCGAGGATCCTTGTCCTCATCCCCTGCACAGCCTCACATCCAGGTTGCTCAGGCTTCATCCTCATCCTCCTCACCACCTCCCACCCCCATCACTCCCCAGGGGCTTAGCTAATAGGAAGTTTCCTTGGTATTGCCACTGGTGGAATTTCAGGCCCCTTCTGACCGGAGGGGAGACAGTGGGGTTTTCCTGTGCAGATGAGTCAGAAGGTTCGGGATGTGATCTCACACACACAGTGTGTTGCTGCATCCTAATCTCGTGCTCTGTGGGCAGGCTCAGTGATAATCAGCGCCCTGCTGGGGACTGATACAGCTCAGAGCAGGTGCTCCCAGGGAGGCACATGTGAGATCAGCTGTCAGAGAGAGGAACGGGAGGGCTGGCTGGGCCTGCCTTTCTGGAAATAGCCAGAGAGTAAAGCCAGTCCCTTACATTTTAAGCCTTTGGATGCAGAATGACTGTGTCTCAGGCCTTCTTGGTCCTTGGCTCCCTGCTACCTCCCCTTTCCTCCCCTTCCTTTGTCCCCTCCCTCTTCTCCAGCCTTAGGACATTGCCTTTTTTTTTTTTTTTTTTTTTTTTTGACTCCATGCCTTACAAGACCCCTAAATGCTAAGGGAGCCTTATAACCTTGGGACTGTAGTCCTGAAATTATAGCACTCTGAGCTAGTCAGTCCAATCATTTCTTTTTATAGAAAAGGCTCCTGCAGCCCAGAGAAGGACAGCGCCTTGCCCAAGGTCACAGAGTGAGGAGGAGTTAGAACTCAAGGACCTTGATTTGCAGACCAGGCACTAACCCCTTTCTCCAAGGGGTTGGGCTGTTGGGGCTTCCAGGTGGGAGGACCTTGGCTTTGCCCACTCTGTCCTGGCTAAGTCCCAAGCTAACCACGTCATCAGCTGAGCTCATTGTCCAAGGCTGCCTATGCTAGCCTTGGGCCTCAGAATGAGCAAAATGCACTGTCCATGAGGTCAGGACCACATCTCAATCTCATCGCGGCTTCTCACCTGGTTTTGAGCCTGGGGCTCAGAGGCATCAGTGCCCGTTGCATCCCAGGCTGAGGGCGCGGTCAAGTCCTACACTTGTGGGCTGGGTGAGCAGAATCATGTTTGTCTCCCAGGTTTCTCCTTTCTTGACAATATTCTGCTTTTCCTGTTCTGTGTTTCAGATTTTTCTACACCACTGCCACACTCATCATAGCCTTCACCTCTGCAGGTGAGTGCTGTCAGGTGGGTGGGAGGGATGCAAGCTCAGGGGCACCTGGTGGCTGGGGCAGGTGTGAGCAGAGAGCTATAGGCAAGACATACAGACCACGTGGTTATTCAGAGATCTGCAGCTTGAAAGAATCCTGGAAGGATCTTGAGCTATTGCTGGTCTGTGAAAACAGTTTAGTCTATTGAGAAAATGTGAAAAGCAAGGATGATGGAGAGGGATTACTTCCTAGAGTAGAATTTATTCAAAACTTTACATCTGGCCGGGCGCAGTGGCTCACTCCTGTAATCCCAGCACTTTGGAAGGCTGAGGTGTGTGGATCATCTGAGGTCAGGAGTTTGAGACCAGCCTGGCCAACATGGTGAAATCCCTTCTCTACTAAAAAAAACACAAAAATTAGCTGGGCGGTGGTGCACGCCTGTAATCCCAGCTACTCAGGAGGATGAGGCAGGAGAATTGCTTGAACCCAGAAGGCAGAGGTTGCAGTAAGCCGAGATCACACCAGTGCACTCCAGCCTGGGTGACAAAGTGAGACTCTATCAACAAACAAACCCTAAAAAACAAAACAACTACAAAAAACTTTTACATCTTTCTTGTATGTGTTAAAATGTTCTCTTTCTTTTTAATGAAATGATTATATGAATGACCATTTTGAAAATATCCTTACTTAGCAGGGTGGAAGTTGACAACTCTATTATACTCAAAATCTTTTTTTTCAAATTTTACCAGTCTATAAGTCTGGAATTCCAATCTGGTTTATTCTCCACCACCTTTCCACCCCTTACACAGAGGAGAAACTGAGGTCACAGAGGCACCCTTTGCAAAGACACGTCGATGGCCACAGAGAAAGCGGGTGGGAGGTGGGCCTGGTGTGCAGGCCTCCTGATCCCTGACTCTTCTTTCTCTCATTGCCTTGGTTATGGTGGCCACGAGATGCCTCCCGAGGTTCCTCCCTAGTGTCAGACCTGTGGCTCAATTTTTGGTTTAGGAAAGAAGAGTCCATTACTCTTGTGTGTGTAAGCTATGCTAAAGCCCGACAGCATCATGAGATTGCACTCATGCTGGGCAAACACAGAGACTGAGTGTCTTTGTCCACACAGATCTCATGAGATGGCCTGGCACCTCAAACCAATTATTTCAAACCACTCTCCTTATCAAACCAGCATCATCTACTCTAAAAGCCTGTAAATGATTTTTAAGCGACTGAATGTGGAGGTGGTGGCTGGGTAATATTTGACTCGTGCTTGCAAATTGTCTGAGCAACAATCTTCCTCTTCCTCCATAGTATAGGGCTTTTCGGTTTTGAAAAAAGCTTTGAGCCCACAAGGACTCTATTGTGAAAGAAGTCTCCAACCTTTAGCAATAGGAGAGATGTACATTTTATAACGACAGAAATTGAATGGTAAATTGTGTGAATACTCTAAAATTGGCTCTTGGCAGT
Source organism: Piliocolobus tephrosceles (assembly GCF_002776525.5). Taxonomy (NCBI): domain Eukaryota; kingdom Metazoa; phylum Chordata; class Mammalia; order Primates; family Cercopithecidae; genus Piliocolobus; species Piliocolobus tephrosceles. Next base: position 15,624,135 of record NC_045446.1, read on the forward strand.
GCTTCTTAAGGTATAGCACAGTAGTTAAGAGGATGTTAGGGGCACACACATACTACATCAACTACACTAACAAACGTCAAATCACCTGACAGAACAGCTATTCCATTTTTATGTGTCTTTCAGTCCTTCTGATTTCATGAAAGAATGTCTTGATGTGGGGCCAGTGTGATTTTAACACTGATGGAAAGAGCAGGTCTTAGGCTTTGAACATTCTAAGGGCAAATGCATCCAGCTACAATTGAATAACATTGTTTTCCTTTCAGTGCATTTATTTTTATAGTTACTTCCTATTCATGACAAGCAATGCCAGTGTTTTCATCTACAGCAGTGAAATAAAGTGTCCTTTAAAAATAGATTTTTTTTTTGGATAAAAGTGAGTCAACTTAAAACATTTTAGCAAATAATAGGACAGGCATAGGTTATGGCCAGAAAAATGGTGGGCAGAAGTCTGGTTTGGGGAGGAATAATTTGTCAAGGGTTCCCCTACCCCAGCTCTTGAGCTTTTCTGCTGTGGTCTCACACTTACCAGACCTGTGATAACCATTTGTTTGCTTGTCAGTCTCTTTCAGCGCAAGGAGTATCTTTTATTCATCTTGCATTTCCAGTGCCAAGCACAATGCCTGGCACCAAGGAAGTGCTCAGAGTTTAGTGAACAAAGACCATGGTCCTTGTCTCACTCAGTTCTCGTAGCACCTGAGGCAGGAAGAGCAGGAACTGTTGTTCCCATTAAACAGATAAGACGACTGAGACTCAAGGCCAATGCCATGAATGAAGGGATCGGCTCGAGGGTTGAGCCTGGCACCTGAGTCCAGGGTCCTCTTTTCCTAGAGTGTCAAGGATGAAAAGGAGAGGCAGCTTGTGGTTTACTGAGGGAAGAGAGAGGTGGCTTCACTTCGAGCTCTGCCTCTGTCTGTAAACTTCCTGGCCTGCCACAGACTGAGGACCCACTTTGGTTGGGAAGAAGGTGGCTCAGGAGACTTCCACAGAGATATCTGGGGAAACCTTGGCCAGTATCCTAAAAACCCTTGAAGGACGCTGGAACGCTGGCTCCAACTGGGGCCTGGACACTAGGATTGTTGGGAATTTGGAGCAGGTGGGAGCAGAGGTTGGGTCTCCATGTTTGGGTTGCACTATGACACCATCCTGCTTCTGACTTTGATGGTCCAGGCTCAGCTGTGCTGCTCTTCCTGGCCATGCCAATGCTCACCATTGGGGGAATCCTGTTTCTCATCACCAACCTGCAGGTGGGAGTCTTCCCTAATCCCAGGCACTTGGCAGGGTGGAGGGAAGGTGAGACCCTTTTCTATAATTGGCTGCCTCAGATAGGGTTGGCTCAAGCTGAGGTGGGAGCTCTAGCGGTGGAGGGTGAGTTTGGGTATAAGGAGGGCCTGCCACATGCTGGGTCCTCAGGAAATATCTGTTTCATGAATAAATACGTGATCCAGGCTGGTCCTATCATCCTCAGATCGGGAACCTATTTGGCCAACACCGTTCGACCATCATCACTCTCTACAATGGAGCATTTGACTCTTCCTCAGCAGTCTTCCTTATTATTAAGGTAAATATAGCAACAGCCTACATTCATTGAGCACTTGTATATGCCAGGCGCTTGTCTTGTGAACCTTGCGTTATTTCTCTCCATCAACTCGGTGAGGTGTGTACTAGGTTGCCCCCATTTTACAGATGAAGCATTTGAGGCTCCGAGGTTAAAAAGCTTTTAACAATGAAGGTTCTGCAGCTAGTAGCCATGACACTGGAACTCCAACCCAGGCTTGTTGGTTCTAGAGCCTGAGCTGATAACCGCTAAGCCCCTCCTTCAGCCTTGCCCAAGCTTTTGTGGCAGTGGTCATGACGTGCTTGGGCCAATGTTGGGCGGAGGCTGGGGGCCCTTTAGAGTGGGGTGTTTGCTGCTGTGAGCTTCTAGTTTGGACAAGAAGGTAGCAAGTGGCTAGTGGGTACAGCAGGGGCAGACACGGAGGCTTGTCCAGCTGTCCCAATGGCTGATGTTGAGGTTTCAGGGGATGAACTGTTGCCAAGGCTATTAGAGGTCAATCAACAACCATTCTGCCTTATTCACTGCAAATGGTTTTATCTGGGCAGTGACCTGCTTAGCCCAGGGGATGAATCCTGATTGATCAAAGCCAACCACGGCAATCCGTTTACCCCTTGCTAGTGATGGGTGGAGGTCAGCATAGGATCTAGTCCTTTTTAATGAGATAAAGGGGGTGTATATATTAGAAGACTCAAGGGGCTTTTCTTCCCTGATGGAAGGTGAAAGCAGAGTACAAATGAAGTCTTCCTCATTGAATGTTGCGGTGTGAGGATGTGATAGCTGGGGCTGTGGCAACCATGCTTCAATTATGAGACAACAAGCTGGAGTACTAAAGCCAGCACGCCACAGATGGGTGAGTGAAAGGAAGGGAAGAGTGTGGATCTCAAGTCACCCAACCTGGGACTTCTCTCTGGGCTTAGTGTTAGGGCCAGAGGCAGTTGCCATTCCGTGTCGGTTATGGGGGCAGAGAAGAGGATCTCTAGCAGTCACTACCCAGACATGAGTCTAGCTTAGTCCTATAAACTCTGGAGGTTTGGAGGGTCATGCAGAGACTGAGTCCCTGGGGCACTCAAGCCTTTCTACTCCTGGCACAAGAGCCACTTTCCAGGTTCTTCCTCCTTCCCCTGGGTATGCCTCCCTTTCTTTCCTCTTTTTTTTTTTTTTTTTTTGAGATGGAATCTCACTTTCTCTCCCAGGCTGGAGTGCAATGGTGGGATCTTGGCTCACTGCAACCTCTGCCTAGTGGGCTCAAGCAATTCTCCTGCCTCAGCCTCCTGAGTGGCTGGGACCATAGGCTTGCCATCACACTCGGCTTATTTTTGTATTTTTAGTAGAGATGGGGTTTCACCATGTTGGCCAGGCTGGTCTTGAACTCTTGACCTCAAGTAATCCGCCTTCCTTGATCTCCCAAAGTGCTGAAATTACAGGCATGAGCCACCATGCCCAACCTCTCTCCTGTCTCTCTAGAGTCGGAAGGGGAAAGGCAGCAGGAGTGGGAATTCTTAGTTTAATCTGACTTTGCTGCTGCTTACTCTGACAATTCATGGAGCAATTCAGTGCACCTCTCTGGACCTCAATGTCACTCTCTGTAAAATGGGAGGAGGTTGGGCTAGGTCAGTGGTTTCAAACGGAGCATCGAGGAACTTAGGGATTCTCTTTGATGTCATGCCAGTCACCAAGGAGAACAAAGAGGGAGATGACTGGCAAGCTCCCCATTGATGTGTTTTCTAAGTTGAATTTCTGTGTAAAATTTTCTTTGAACAAAAGGCCTTTGCTGTTATTGGGGGAAAAAAGGCACTGGGCTAGAAGATCTCTGGGGAGCCATACAAGGAGGCTGCACTGGCTGCGGGGATGGGTCATATGAGGACTCCTCTACTGTCGGGTGTGTCTTGGGGTGGGGGCATATGTGTACCAGGTATCCCTAATCAGCTTCCAGGGTGGTAGGTGATGGCTTGTACTCGGACTCCTTAGAAAACAGGGTTCCAGCTCCTGCCTCTTCTGTTGATGTTTTTGTGTGTGATAAAACATACATAACCTAAATTTTACTATCTTAAGCTTTTTTTCTTTGAGACAGAGTCTTGCTCTGTTGCCCAGGCTGGAGTGCGGTGGCAGGATCTTGGCTCACTGCAACCTCTGCCTCCTGGCTTCAAGCGATTCTTCTGCCTCAACCAACCGAGTAGCTGGGATTACAGGTGCGTGCCACCATGCACTGCTAATTTTTATATTTTCAGTAGAGATGGGGTTTCACCACGTTGGCCAGGCTGGTCTGGAATTCCTGACCTCAAGTGATCTGCCTGCCTCAGCCTCCCAAAGTACTGGGATTACAGGCGTGTAATCATGTAATCATGTAATCATACCCTCTCACCTCAGCCTCCCGAGTAGCTGGAATTACAGGCGTGCACCACCACGCCCAGCTAATTTATTTATTTATTTTTAGTAGAGATGAGGTCTTGCTGTTACCCAGGCTGGTCTCAAGCTCCTGGACTCAAGCAATCCTCCTGTCTTGGTCTTCTGAAACACTAGAATTACAGGCAGGAACCACTGAGCTCAGCCCTGCATAATGCTCTTAAAGTTCATCCATGTTGTAGTGTATGTCAATTTCTTTCCTTTTTATTTTATTTTTTTTGGAGACAAGGTCATGCTTCATTGTCCAGGCTGGGGTGCAGTGGCCCAGTGATGGCTCACTGCAGCCTCAAACTTCTGGGCTCAAGAAATCCTACCACTCAGCCTCCTGAGTAGCTGGGACTACAGGTGTGTGCTACCATACCCAGTAGAGAAGGGGTGATGTTGTCCAGGCTGGTCTTGAACTGGGCTCAAGTGGTCCTCTTGCCTCCCAAAGTGCTGGGATTATAGGTGTGAGCCAGCATGGTGGCCTCCTTCCTTTTTAAAGGCTGAATAATATTCCACTGTGTGTATAGATCACATTATGTTTAGCCGTTCATCTGCTGATGGACCTTTAGGTTGCTTCCATCCTTTGGCTATTGCAAATAGTGCTGCTGCGAACATGGGCGTGACACTGACTTTTTCCTCCTCCTTCTGCAGCTTCTTTATGAAAAGGGCATCAGCCTCAGGGCCTCCTTCATCTTCCTCTCTGTCTGCAGTACCTGGCATGTAGCACGCACTTTCCTCCTGATGCCCCGGGGGCACATCCCATATCCACTGCCCCCCAACTACAGCTACGGGTAAGGACTATCTGGTGATTGTGGGCCAGAGCCCCTCATTGGCCCTAGGTGGGACGGACAGGGCAAAGCAAACCTGTCACAGGAGAGGAGGAGGACTGGAGCAGTGCATCTGTTAGCTATTGCTGCATGACAAACTATCTCAAAACTCAGCAGCCTAAAACGTTCAGCATTTATCATTTTTCACAAGTCTGTGGGTAGCTGGCTAGTTCTACTGATCAGGGTCAGATGTAGATGATTTTGACAGGGCTCATTCATGCATCTGATCATTTGGAGGGTTACAAGGGGGCTGACTATGCTAGGACGGCCTCATTCACATAGGTTTGGAGTGACAGGGATGCCTGGGTCACATGGCTGTCATCCTCCAGCAAGCCAGCGTGGGCTCATTCACACTGTGATTTCAGGGTTCTGAAAGAGCGCAGAAATGCACAAGTGTTCTTGAGGTTTAGGCTTGGAATTGGCACAACCACTTCTGCTGCATTCTTTTGGCTGAAGCAGTTCACGAGGCTGGCCCAGATTCAGGGCATGGGGAAATAGAGCTGCAAAGTCTCATTCAAATGGGGGTAAATACAGAGGAGGTGAAAACATGTGATCATTTTTGCAGTCAGTTGCCACAAGGAGTAGAGGAAGGGTGTTCCTTTGCTGCTCACTTACTATTTGTCAGACCCCATGTGCTCTCTGATTTCATCCTCACAATAGTCCTCTCAGATATCCTTATCTCCATTTTCTAAATGAGAAAAATGAGGCTCAGAAGGGTTAAGTCTGAGCCATCTTTCTGTTGCTAGGAAGAGGCAGAGCTGGGATTTGAACCCGGGCCTGCCCTGCTCTTTTCATACTTCCAGTGGTTCCCAAACTTGGCTGCATATTAGAGTCACTAGATTCACATAGAGATCTTAGAAAAGGAAGCCTGACTCTCACCTCCAGACATCCTGGACGCCTAGACAACCTGGGCGTCAGGGTGGCTAAAAGATGATTCCAGTGATTTTCACTGGAAATCACTTTCCAGTGAAAGTGCGGTAAAATGTGGGATTCACCATACTGTTCCCTCCAGGCTGAGTCTCAGGTTCAGCTCACAGTCCTTGGCCTTGCTGGTGGGGCTTTTGTTTCCATAGCCTGTGCTCTGGGAATGGTACCACGAAGGAAGAGAAGGAAACAGCTGAGCATGAAAACAGGGAGCTACAGTCAAAGGAGGTCCTTTCAGCAAAGGAAGGTGAGCCCTGCTGACTAATCTCTCTCTCCTCCGGACCCGAGCCTCTCCTTGTGCCTTTCCTGGCCCCTCACCTCCAGAGCTCCCCCAGAGACCCAGAATCAGGAAAGGCAGGACAGAGAAAGGACCTTAGGCATCTTTCCAACCCCCTCACTTAATGGAGGGTCCAGAGAGGGGCAGGGCTTTTGTCTCTTTTCTGTCCCTCTTTTCTCTCTTTCACATCCCATCACTTTCCCCCCCTTCAAGCCTGCCTTCCATGGGTTGCCTTCCCTTCCCCCAACTCCTCGGTTCTGCCCTCTTCTGTGATGCCATTGCACTAAGTCTGGTGCAATGCCCCCATTTCTCCAGGTCTCCTGGGTCCGTCCTCTCTTATTGTCCCAACTCTATCACTGCTTCCTTTCCTTCCTCTCTGTTCTGCGTCTTTGATTACACACATCACAAACCGCAGCTAGCTACAGTAGAAATAAGGACGGGGTGGGAGAGGAGATGGGAGGTGCAGGTCGAAGGACATGAAGGAGAGAGAAGCAGGATGAACAGGCCTAGAGATCTAATGCACAGCATGAAGACTGTAGGTCATCAAATTGCACCGTGTCTGGGACTTTGCTAAACAAGTAGATTTTAACTGCTCTTGCCACAAAACAGGTAGAAATGTGAGATGATGGATATGTTAATTTGCTTTACTATAGTAACCATCTTAGTAGCTATATGTATCCTATGACCTCATATTGTATATCTTAAATATGCACAATAAAATTGATTTTTTTTTGTTTTTACCTTCTGACAGTTGGATCCAAAACACATATTTATTTATTTATTTTAAAGAAAGAAGAATAGGGTTCTGGGAAGCTTCCAAAATCAAGGGAGGAAATTGGACTTGCCAGGATGTAGGACCTATTTTAGATTAGGTCCGTCCTAAACTTATGGCCGGTCTGCCTTGTTAGGAGGAACCATCTCATCGGTTAACCTTGAGAGAGGAACAGAACCCTGAATTCACGGTGCCATCTGGATCATGAAGATTAGGGTAGAGGAAGATTTCCCAAGGAAACTCAGGATATTGGTACCAAAAGAAAGGGAGGCACTGAGGAGCAGGTTAGAACAGAGTGTCCACACTCATCCTCGTCTCCCTTCTGACTTTCTCCTCTCCTTGTCATTCCTTTCACCTTTCTGGCTGGGAAAGATCAGGAAGGTATTACTGCAAGAAGTGTCATTGACCAGGCTGTGAGAGACAGATCGGATTTCAATAGAGAAGAACACAGAGGGCCATCCAAGGTGGTAGGGCCAGCATGACAAAGCAGGGGGGTGGGGATGTGTGAGTCTGAGGCAGGCGCAGAGCATGCCGGGTGAGTTATGGGAGCCAAGGGTAGAAGGTGGGCCCGGACCTGAAATGTTCCACTGAAGCCTCCACCCTCCCCATCCTACCTGTCCACTTTCCTCGCGATTCACGCCCAGATCCTCCTCTCCCCATTAGAGACCCCAGGGAAAGGGCAGAAGCAGGAACCCCGCTCCTTCTGGAGCTACGCTTTGTCTCGGCGCTTTGCCTGGCACCTGGTGTGGCTGTCTGTGATACAGTTGTGGCACTACCTCTTCATTGGCACTCTCAACTCCTTGCTGACCAACATGGCCGGTGGGGACATGGCACGAGGTATGTGGTGGGGCTGGGAGGTAGCCCATCTGCACATCACAGCTGGGAACACAGAGCCTCCCAGCGGGCTGTACACACCAGAGGAGGGTCTGATGGTGTGGGCAGGAGGGACGTGCAGACAAGAGCAAGGTGGGACAGTCCCTGCCTGGAAGGGAGTTTTGGAAACTTCTCATCAACCAACCTCCCTCTTCCCTCTGTAGTCAGCACCTACACAAATGCCTTTGCCTTCACTCAGTTCGGAGTGCTGTGTGCCCCCTGGAATGGCCTGCTCATGGACCGGCTTAAACAGAAGTACCAGAAGGAAGCAAGAAAGACAGGTGAGATGCGGGGGAGGGCAGGGCTGGTCAGGGAGCCAGGAAGGGAGGTCTTCATTTACCCCATGACATCTTCTCTCTCTCTCTCTTTTTTTTTTTTTTTTTGAGATAGAGTCTCACTCTGTTGCCCAGGCTGGAGTGCAGTGGTGTGATCTTGGATCACTGCAGCCTGCGCCTCCTGGGTTCAAGAGATTCTCCTGTCTCAGCTTCCCGAGTAGCTGTGATTACAGGCGTGTGCCACCATCCCCTACTAATTTTTGTCTTTTTAGTAGAGATGGGGTTTCACCATGTCAGGCTGGTCTTGAACTCCTGACCTCAGGTGATCTGCCCACCTCAGCCTCCCAAAGTGCTGGGATTACAGGCGTAAAGCACCGTGCCTAGTCTTCTCTTGTATTCTTAACCCTGTCTGGTTACACTCATTGATTCATTAAAACACTAGTCACTGAGTGACAGTTATGTGTCAGCCGTGGTGCCAGACACCGGGAATTCAACAGCAGACAAGACAGATACGTTCTTTTTCTCAAGGTGTTCTCAGTCTAGAGGGTGGAGAAAGGCAGGTAGTCGGGCAGTTACAATCCATGAAGCAAACCCACAGGGGGCTATGGGGGCACAAAGAAGGGCACATAATCTGTTCTGGGTGAGGATGGGATTGGTGCCAGGGAGGGCTTCCTGGAGGAGGTGGCATCGAAGCCAAGACCTGAAGGATGAGTAAGAAGGGAGGAGATGAAGAAGTGGGGCCTTGGAGAGTGGCCAGGAGCACAGTGGGGTCAAAATGGTGAATGACAGAGTGAAACGTTGAGGAATCTGGGCAGGTGAATCAGGCTGGCTAGGACACAGAGCACTGGGGAATCTTAGGGAAGTGGCTGGAGAGAGAGAGGTAAGAAGGGGTCAGGCTGTTTACCACATCAGGGAGTTTTGGCCTGGTCCTTGGACATGGTTGGAGGAGTAGAGATATGCTGAGGTATTTTAACCTGCTGGGTCAGGAGGGACCAAAGTAGACCAACATTTTTTTTTTTTTTTGAGACGGAGTCTCGCTCTGTCGCCCAGGCTGGAGTACAGTGGCCGATCTCGGCTCACTGCAAGCTCCGCCTCCCGGGTTCACGCCATTCTCCTGCCTCAGCCTCCCGAGTAGCTGGGACTACAGGCGCCCGCCACCTCGCCCAGCTAGTTTTTTTTGGTAGTTTTTAGTAGAGACGGGGTTTCACCGGGTTAGCCAGGATGGTCTTGATCTCCTGACCTCGTGATCCGCCCGTCTCGGCCTCCCAAAGTGCTGGGATTACAGGCTTGAGCCACCGTGCCCGGCCGTAGACCAACATTTTACATACTTATTTCATCTATCCCTTCCCCCACCCCGTGCACCTGCTTCTCCCACACCTGCTAGAGTTTTCAAAGCAAATCTTAGACATCGTATCATTTCATCTGTAAATATTTCTCTATACCCATAAATGTTTCTCTAACATATAAGGCCTCTTTTACTTAAACATCCCCATAAAATCATGATCACACCTAAAAAAAACAATAATTTCTCATATCATCTACTGTGCAGTCACTGTTCAAATTCCTCCAGTCATTTCAAATACATCTTTTTACATTTGGTTTGTTCAAATTAGGATCCATGCCTGGTCCATGCAGTGTATTTGGTTGCTGTGTCTTCTATAGCTTTTAAAATCTAGAAGAGTCCTCCCCGCTTTTCTTATTTATTTGTTGAAGAAACTGGGTCATTTCCCCATATTTTGGATTTGGCATTGTTTTAATGTGTTATTTAAAAGTATTCCTTTCCTTGGGTATTTCCTGTAAACAGTGGGATTAGAAGCTTGGAGGAAACACAGTTTAATTGTTTGGGTTTTTTTTTTTTTTTGGCATGAATAACTCAGAGGTAGAGCTTGTGGGTTTCCTCTGGTCTCCCATCAGCAGCCCCTGGTGTCTGTTGTCTTGTTGCTGTGTTAAGATTGATCAACTGGTTTAGACATTGCCAGTCTGATTCATCCACTGTAAAGTTTCCCATCAACCATATACTTAGTGATTTTAGCAGCCATTAATGATCAATACCTAGGCCCATGATTTTATTAGGATTACAAAAGGATGATTTTCTTTTCTTTTCTTTCTTCTTTTTTGAGACAGAGTCTCACTCTGTTGCCCAGGCTGGAGTACAGTGGCACAATCTTGGCCTACCGCAACCTCCACCTTCCAGGTTCAAGCGATTCTCCTGCCTCAGCCTCCCGAGTAGCTGGCTTTACAGGCACCCACCACCTGGCTAATTTTTGTATTTTTAATAGAGATGGGGTTTCACCATGTTGGCTAGGCTGGTCTCGAACTCCTGACCTCAGGTGATCCATCCACCTCGGCATCCCAAAGTGCTGAGATTACAGCCACTGCTCCTGGCCAAAAGGATGATCTTCTATTTCTATTTCTATTTTCTATTTCTATCTTCTGCTTTTAATCACTAGAATTCTTCTAGAAAGAAAAACATTCTTTACTATTTTGTTACCTAGAAATAAGTGCTTGGTTTACATGTTTATTTACCAGTCCGAAATAATGAATTGGTGCCCTAGTGACCTCCAGACATGGCTGCTAATTTTTTTAAATAAAATTTCATTTTAAAATATATTTGACATGTTTCAATCTGTTCTGTCCTGATTCTTCTTGATGCTCAAATCGTCTCACCTTTGGCCATTGAAAACTTTACCAACCCAGAATCTGTGTCTTTTAGACAAAATCACATTATTTCTAGACAGTATCCTTACTTTCTAGCACAATTAAATGTTCAGGTCCATTTCACTAGGTGTGTTTCCTGCCCCAGACCTGAAATCATCTTTTTTTACCAACAAACCCTGGGTTTCTTTAATTGGAAATGGTATTTAGAGGCTACAGTCTGGATGCCGATGTTTCTTATTGCTCCTGTGTTGTCACTGCTTTTGTGCTTTGGATAGAGTTAACGTGTATATAATTTTTGATACGAAAAATATCATAAATACTTAATACTGATATTTTTATTCAAATTTTTATTTCCTTGATTTTACATTTGTAGCCCTTTCTCTTCCTCTGATAATCTTGGTTCCTAACATATGCCTATATACACGTACATACACATATATAGTATTTTAAATATAATTACTGGTTTTAGCAATATTGATGTTACTTGATAACAGTACAATTGCTAAATACTGTTGCTACTTCTTTCTTTCCTTTTTTCTGTCCTTTCTTATTCCTTTCTCATCCTGAGGATATATCCCATGAGAGATATACAGTCAAGTTGCCATATTTTCTTTTTTATTTTTAGGGATGAGGTCTCACTCTGTTGCCCAGGCTGTAGTACTGTGGTATGATCACGACTCACTGCAGCCTCAACCTCCTGGGCTCAAGTGATCCTCTCCCTTCAGCCTCTCAAGTAGCTTGGACTATAGGCATGCATTACCATGTCTGGCTAATTTGAATTTTTTTTTTTTTTTTTTTGTAGAGAAAGGGTCTGTGTTGCCCAGGCTAATGTGGAACTCCTGGGCTCAAGCTTGCCCTGGCCTCCCGAAGCGTTGGGATTGTAGGTGTGAGCCACCACACTGGGCCAAATTACTGTATTTTAAGGATCACCAACTTGGTATAGAGTTACGTTCATTGGTTTCTTTTTATTTTATTTTGTTTCGGATTTTTTAAGATTGTTTTACTTGTTTTCTTCCTATTATTATTTAATCATATTTGTAAAACATTTACATGTCAGACATTTACATTTTCCCAAAGCTAAAACTGTGAAACAAGATATATTCAAAGAAGTTTAGTTTCCCTCTCTGTTTCTTGTACCCCTTTTCCTCTTCTTTAGGTAACCATTTTTATGTTTTTTAATATAAACATTGTGTAGGTGTATATACATGTATTAGTCTGTTTTTGTGCTGCTGCTAAAGACATATCTGAGACTGGGAAGAAAAAGAGGTTTCATTGGACTTACGGTTCCACATGGCTGGGGAGGCCTCAGAATCATGGCAGGAGGTGAAAGGCACTTCTTACATGGTGGTGGCAAGAGAAAATGAGGAAGAATCAAAAGCGGGAACCCCTGATAAACCCATCAGATCTCGTGAGCTTTATTCACTATCACAAGAATAGCGTGGGAAAGACTGGCCCCCATGATTCAATTACCTCCCCCTGGGTCCCTCCCACAACACGTGGGAATTCTGGGAGATGCAATTCAAGGTGAGATTTGGGTGAGGACACAGCCAAACCATATCAATACATTTCCCTCTCTTAGATAAAAGGTAGTATACTGTACACACTATTCCACAGGGTTTTTGTTTTTTGTGTTTTTTTTTGGTGTAGCTCTATCCTGAGGGTGCTCTGTAGCAGGGACCTCTCCTCATGCCTTTTAACCACTGCCTGGGTCTCCATTATATGGCTGCAACATAGTTGCTGCAGCATTCCCCTACTGATGGCTATTTGGATTGTTTCCAGTCTTTTGCTATTACCAGTAGTGTTACAAAGAGGATCTGGCCACATGTTCAGGGCGGGGAGGGGCAGATGTGTGTAGCCTGTCAGGAGGGCATTGCAGTAATCCGTGACTGAGTTAATGGTGGTTTAAAGCTAGGATGAGTCAGTGGGGTTGCAGAGGAGTGGGCACATTTGAATGGTATGTAGGAGGTGAATGATCAGCATCATTGATGAATTTGAGGTGGGGCCTGTGGGGAAGGGATTCGAGGATGATTCCCAGGTTTCTGTTGGGGCAGTGAATGGATAGTGGCTCCTCCCCCTTTTCCAGTCTTCCTTGGCCCTTCCCTGACTTCTGGTGGGTTGGCCTACAGAGCCTCTTTTTCCTCTCTGTTCGCTCAGGTTCCTCCACCTTGGCGGTGGCTCTCTGCTCGACGGTGCCTTCGCTGGCCCTGACATCCCTGCTGTGCCTGGGCTTCGCCCTCTGTGCCTCAGTCCCCGTCCTCCCTCTCCAGTATCTCACCTTCGTTCTGCAAGTGATCAGCCGCTCCTTCCTCTATGGGAGCAACGCGGCCTTCCTCACTATTGCGTAAGTGGCCTTGGGGCGGGCTCTTACGCAGTGGAACACACTGGGGCAAAGAGAAGTGGGAGGTAAAGAAATTGGGATGTGAGGCTGGGCCTGGAGGCAGTCAGGTGCGGGAGACTGGGTTTGGGGGCAGGTGTGGAGGGAGTGAGACCAGAGGTGGTGGGAAGGATAGAACATTCATGCACTTGAGCCTTTACATCCGCGGTGCCCTGTCCCTCTGTTTTCTTCTTGGTGAACTTGTATTCATCCTCTGAGGCCCACTTCTGTTCCAGTTCTCCAGGGAAGAGATGGAAAAGTGTCTTCCCTTCTTTGTGTCCTTAGTACTCTAGTCTTACTTCCTTTGCTAGTACGTGCATTGTCTGGCATGCTATCCATTTACGTGCCTGTCTTTTCTTCCCTGGTGTAGCCTGCATGAGGGTCCTCTCTGTTTGTCCAGGGCCCCGCATGTGCCTTCTCTGGGTTCTGTGGGTCAAATGGCTGAGCAGAGGTGAAGAGGGAAAGGCCAGACAGGTGTGGGTGGAGGGCAGGCCTGGGACAGGGGAGCTGGGGACAAGCGGCCGACAGAGGCCCCTGAGGCCAGGCTCCTGCTTGGAGAGAGGGTCCCTGAAGCTCACTGGAACTCCTCTGGTTTCTCTCCCCAGTTTCCCTTCGGAGCACTTTGGCAAGCTCTTTGGGCTGGTGATGGCCTTGTCGGCTGTGGTGTCTCTGCTCCAGTTCCCCATCTTCACCCTCATCAAAGGCCCCCTTCAGAATGACCCATTTTACGTGAGTACTGGGAGGATGGGCATCTCTGGCAGGAGGCCTTGGCTGCGCCAAATCTGGCTGTGATGGCCTGGGTATGTAGCATGGCGCAGCTTCCCAAAGAGTCTGTGTTATTCAAATATATGGGGCAAAAGTATTTCTGTGTGTGAGGAAACAGACATTCTGGACTAGGGTGGAAAATCTCACAAAACTTCAAGCAAAATCCTGAGACCTCAAAGGTGTTTCCTGCCTGTGGTGAGTGCGGGCTCACCCTGGCCTCTCCCCTAGGCCCACGCAGGGTTTCCACAGAAAGCACAAGAGCTCTGTGCTTTCACCTCTGTGTCCTTACACCTGGAGGGATGCTCCGAGGTCCTGCTCTAGGCGGTGGGCATGACTCTTCTGCTGTTTGCAGAAACTGAGGCTCAAAGAGGTTACTTATGTGTTCAGAGGCACTGGCTAAGGAGCAAAAGTCTTTCAACTTTGAATTCTGTATTTTGACCACTGCACAGCTCTTATTTGCCTCATTTTTTAAAAAAAGCAGCAAATTGTAGAATAGGAGTTTAAATCCATCACGTGGAGAAAAGAAAGACTAAATGTTTTTTGTTTTTGTTTTGGAGACAGGGTCTTGCTTGGTCACCCAGGCTGGAGTGCAGTGGCACAGTCTCGGCTCACTGCAGCCTCGATCTCCTGGGCTCAAGTGATCCTCTTGTCTCAGCCTCCTGAGTAGCTGACACTGCAGGCATGTGCCACCATGCCCAGCTTTTTATTTTATTTTATTTTTTATTTTTTTGATAGACACTGGGGTTTCGCTATGTTGCCTGGGCTGGTTTTGAATTCCTGGCCTCAAGCGATCCACCCGCCTCTGCCTTCCAAACTGCCGTGATTACAGGCGTCAACCGCTGTGCATGGCCAAAAGACTAAACTTGAAATCTGAGGCGAATGACTTGATTGTGACATCAGATGACCAAGTAATCAGATGTGTGTTCTAGCTGGTGCCTCTACCAGCTTCACATGTGACCGTGAACATGACACTGAATGCTTGCTAGGCCTCTGTTTCTTTACCTGTGAAATGGGCTTAATATTCCTCCCCTTCCCCACCGCGTAGTGGAGAATGAAAAGTAACTGAAAATCCTTCCTCCAGGGCTCCATGGTGTCTGGGTGAAAAGTAGAATATAAACTCGGTAGACTTCTGGTCCCTTCGTTGGTCATGGAATGGATCAGTGCTTCCTTCATTGAGCAACAGTTCTGTTGTTCAGAATTCCTGGATTTCACCTCACTTCTGCTCTCCCTGCAGGTAAATGTGATGTTCATGCTTGCCATTCTTCTGACATTCGTCCACCCCTTTCTGGTACACCGGGAATGCCACACTTGGAAAGAAACTCCCTCTGCAATTGCATAGTTCAGAAGCCCTCACTTTTCAGCCCTGAGGATGGTTTTGTTCATCTTTCTCCACCTTTGAGGACCTCGTGTCCCAAAAGACTGCCTAGCCCAGCAAACACACACACACACACACACACACACACACACACACACACACACACACGCAAAGACATATTTAACTGTTAACAAGGATGTTTGAGCAGCAAGAAAAGAATCTCGGTTGCCAAGCAGATTGGTATCGCACAGACTCAAAGCAGACATGTGGAACTTCTTTATTTCAAAACAGGAGTGTCTCCTTGCACTTAGCCTTGGCAGACCCTTGACTCCAGGGGAGATGACATGGGGGAGGAAGTGTGTCACCTACTTCTTTATGCCTGTTTGGCTCTGAAGCCTATGTGTGCCTGGATCCTCCGCCACGGGTTAAATGTTCAGGTGAAGAGTGAGGTTGTCACGGCCTCAGCTATACTTCCCAGCTCTCCCTCAAGAGTGCAGCCTTGGCTAGAGAACTCACAGCTCTGGGAAAAAGAGGAGCAGACAGGGTTCCCTGGGCCCAGTCTCAGCCCAGCCACTGATGCTGGATGACCTTGGCCTGACCCTGGTCTGGTCTCAGAATCACTTTTCCCATCTGTAAAATTGAGATGAGTTTTGGTGTTGAAGGTTCTTCCTGGAGCAGATGTCCTAGAAGGTTTTAGGGACAGTGACAGAGTCAGGCCACTGCAAGGGCCATGGGAGCCAGCTGACCTGCTTGACCGAAGGATTTCTGACAAACTATCTTTGGGAATGTTTTCCTCTTCAAGAAGGGATATAAGTTATTTACTTTGGGCATTTAAAAGAAAATTTCTCTGGGGAATAATTTTATAGAAAAATAAAGCTTCTGTGTCTAAGGCAACTACTGTTTCCATCCCTGTAGTCTTTGGGGCTGGGCTGTGTGTGTGTGTGTGTGTGTGTGTGTTTCTGAGGAGGCCCTACCCTGGCATGAGAAGAGCGTAGGGAATCTGGCTACACATCCTAGTGTGGCAGCTGGACCCAGAGGTGGGGCGAGAACGTTGTCTATGATTCACCCCGCTGGTCCTGGCACACGGGCCCAGAGACTTCCTCCTCCAGGAGCCCCTCTGCTTCCTCTTCCTCTCCACATCCTTAACCTTCAGCAGAACGCTACCCCTCACTCCACATCCCCAGCTAGAAGCACTGGATGGAATCAGAAAGTCCTAGTTTGAGTTTCAACTCTGCCCCTCAGCAGCTGGGCAAGCCCCTTAACCAGTCTGAGACACTAGTTTCCCACTTGTAAAGTACAGTTAATCATTTTTATCTCTGATGGTGATTGTGAGAGTGTAAAATCATTTCAACTGCCTAGCACGTGGTGGGAGCACATGAGGGTTTGCTCCTGTGTTTACTCGTGACCCTCGGGGAGGATGGAGGCAAAGAGGGAGAAGTTGAGGGTGCAGGAGGAGAGATGGCAGGTGGGTGGGATGGGAGAATCTGGGGCACACCAGCTGTCTCATTCCCACCTTGTTAGGAGAGGGATTAGGAAAGGACGGTGGGAGGCGCGGGGATGGCGGTGGAAGGCAGGGGGCTGGCAGGCAGGTTCATCCATCCATTCATTCAACAAATGTTTATCGAGGACCTGCCACATGTCAGGCCCTGTCCTGGGTGCTGGGGCTATAAAGCTACAGAAGGGTCTGAAGCCCAGCTCTTCCTTCTTCCTGTAGGCATCCGGGTATACTTTCCAGGGGCCTAAGAGCCTGGGTCTGAGGGTGGACACCAGAGTTCTAGTGGTGTCTGTGAGCAGCATCTAAATCTAATGGATGAATTTGGTCTTGTTACCCTGCTCAAAAGCTTTCAGCAGCTCCCCACTGCCCACAGGACAAAAACCCAGATGCCAGCCTGGCATTCAAGGCTGTCACTAGTGTGATCTCAACCTCTCCCCTGCCCTCTTTACCTCCTACCAACAGGGGGCAGAACCCATCCCTGTGGACCAGGATTCCCGGTCTCTGGGTCTGTGTGTGCACCAGTTCCTCTGAGTGGGCGGCTCACCCTGCCTCGGCTTGTGAAATCCATCTGGTCTGCTGGGATCCTGCTCAAAATGTCATCTTCTCCGAAAATCATTACTCAGGCTTTCCAGCATGTCTGAGTCCCTGGCACTTGGTCACACCCTTCCTGGTGACTGGCATCTGCCTCCACATCATGACCCTCCCACCCCTTGCTTGGGCAGCAAACTCCAGGAGGCAAGGTCTGGTCTCACCTGGCTCTAATTAATCTGTGCTTCCCATCCACATGGTGTCAGCTAATTCTTGTTGAATGAATGATCGCTGAATGAGTGGATTCTTGTTTTGGCCTCAGAACCAGTTAGAAGGAGCCAGAAAAAACACATGGGGGTAGGGGAGGTGCAGTGTGGTGCAGTGGGAAAAACCTCTCTGGAAATCTCAGCTCTGTCACTTACTTTATTCACAGAACTTACAAAGTTCTGTGACTTTGGATGGACAACTTCTCTGTCAGTATGGTGGAAGAAATAGACATGCCTCTCTGGGCTGTTGTAAGGATGACAAATTAGGTCGACTGCCTGGCATGTGGTAGGTTGAACAGATCACAGCTAGCATTACAGATGATATGTTAAAACCAAAAAAAGATGCCTGATGTCCATCAGTTGGTGAACGGGCAGAGGAAACGTACCATGTTTGGGATATTATTTGGCAATCAAGAAAAGTACTGACACGTGCTCCAACACGGATTAATCTTGAAAACATGAGACTAAGTGAAAGGAGGCCAAACACAAGAAACTGCTAATGATTCTGTTTAAATATGAAATGTCGGGCCAGGGTGCAGTGGCTCATTCCTGTAATCCCAGCACTTTGGGATGCCAAAGCAGATCACTTGAGGCCAGGAGTTCGAGACCAGCCTGGCCAACAGGACGAAACCCTGTCTCTACTTAAAATTAGCTGAACGTAGTGGCATGCACCCATCACTTGAGGCCAGGAGTTCGAGATTAGCCTGGCCAACAGGACGAAACCCTGTCTCTACTTAAAATTAGCCGAACGTAGTGGCATGCACCCGTAATCCCAGCTACTTGGTTGGCTGAGGCACAAGAATTGCTTGAGCCTGGGAGGTGGAGGTTGCAGTGAGCCAAGATCGTGCCACTGCACTCCAGCCTGGGTGACAGAGGGAGGCTCTGTCTCAAAAAAAAAAAAAAAAAGAAAGAAAGAAAGAAAGATAAAAGGGAAAAAAAGAAATTTCCAGAATAGGCCAATCTGTAGAGGCAGCAGAAAGTAGTAGATTCATGATTGGGTAGGCCTGGGTGGAGGCCATGGGTAGTGACCGCTAATGAGGAAGGGGTTTCTTTTGGGTGATGAAAATGGGTGGACTTATGGTATGTTAATTATATCTCAATAAAACTGTTATGTAAAGGAAGAAAAGACGCCTGGATTCCCCAGAAAGTGTACAGTACACTTCTGTGAGAATCAGAGATGATTTCTGGGGAAGATGGGCAAGAGGAGAGTAAGTGGGAGAAGCGCAGTTTCTTGTGTTTGGCCTTCTTTCACTTAGTCTCATGTTTTCAAGATTAATCCGTGTTGGAGCACGCGTCAGTACTTTTCTTGATTGCCAAATAATATCCCAAACACGGTACGTTTCCTTTGTTCGTTCACCAACTGATGGACATCAGGCATCTTTTTTTGGTTTTAACATATCATCTGTAATATGCGCAGCTCTCATTGTTCTGTCCTGAGAGTCTTCCTCCTGCAACTTTATTTATTTATTTATTTATTTATTTATTTATTTATTTATTTATTTATTTATTTATTTTGAAACAGGTTCTCACTCTGTTACCCAGAGTGGAGTGCAGTGGTGTGATCACAGCTCATTGCAGCCTCGACCTCCCAGGCTCAAACAATCCTCCTGCTTGAACTCCTGAGTAGCTGGGACTACAGGTTCATGCCACCACGTCTGGCTAATCTTTTATTTATTTATTTATTTATTTATTGAGATTGGGGAGTCTCACTCTGTTGCTCAGGCTGGTGTCAAACTCCTGGGCTCAAGTGATCCTCCCACCTTGGCCTCCCAACGTGTTGGGATTATGGGTGTGAGCCACTGTACCTGGCACCTCCTGCAACTTCTTCCTCAAGTGGAACCGTTGAGGAAGCAAGCAACCCAGGAGTTTCACAAGTTTTGATTTCAATCAGCAATGGGCTTCCAATGCAACCTTTCTCTCCTGCAACCAGCCTCAGTAGAGAGGAACTGGAGATGAATTGGCCCCCATCACACCCCCACAGTGCCAACCTGGGCCCTTCCCTCAGGGGGAGAACACCTGCTGTGTGAGGAACAGAAAACAGCATGAAATAGGAACTTCATGTGATGATCCCCTTTAAGCCTATTCAGCCCAGGGAAGTGCATATGATCAGCCCCGTTTCACAGATGAAGAAAGTCAGGTTCACCCATTAGTGCATTGTGGGGCTGGTATTTAAACCAGGTCTGTCTGACTTGCAAGGTCACATTCATTTAGACATTACCTTTACTTTACATTTCTTCTTCTTCTTCCTCCTCCTCCTCCTATTCCTTCTCCTCCTCCTCCTCCTCCTCTTCTTCTTCTTCTTCTTCCTCCTCCTTCTCCTCCCCTCCCCCTCCCCCTCCTCCTCCTTCTCCTTCTCCTCCTTCTTCTTCTTTCTTCCTGTCTTGCTCTATTGTCCAGGGTGAATGCAGCATCATCATACCTAAATGCAGCCTTGAACTCCTGGCCTCAAGCAATCCTCCTGCCTTGGCCTCCAAAAGTGCTGAGATTTGAGGCATTAGCCACCATGCCCAGCCTGCATTTATTCTCTTGTAAGAAAGATATCATTGTAAAACAGATGAGAAAATAAAGAGGGGCATAGAAAAGACGCATCACTATTAAATGGACAACTCAGAGATAATCATGGTTAACATGTTGCTATGTTCCCTGCTGTCACTTGACTGGATGTATGTCATAATTAGAATTATCTCATAAGCTTTTCCTTATGTAATCAAATAGTAGCCAAAACCATGATTTTAAATAGCTGCTCACAACTCCATCTCATGGCTTTGCCATACCTTATTTATCCCCATCCACCCCCTACTCCCTTTCCCCTTCCCTGCTTGTGCAGGGGTCCTAGATGGTGGGGAGCCAGAGGGCAGCTTCGGTGAGCAGACTAGAGAGTACAAATAATAATAACACTCAGCGGGCGGGCGAGCAGTTGTCAAGTGGGCTTATCACAAAAGAGCACCTTGGGATATTCCAGAGAATGACCTCACACCTGCTAATCATCCATAATCTGGTGCTAACTGTGCTTTAGCTGAAGGTGCTGGCAGGTCCTGCCCGAGTGCTGCCAAGAATGCGTCTATTCTGTGAGAATCAGAGATGATTTCTAGGGAAGATGGGCAAGAGGGAGTAAGCAGGAGAAGTGACCCACAGGCACAGATCTCACCTTTCTGCCCTAAGAGCCTTCCTCCTGCAATGTTTTTTTGTTTGGTTTTGTTTTGTTTTTGTTTTGAGCCAGGGTCTCAGTCTTCACCCAGGCTGGAGTGTAGTGGCAAGATCATGGCTCACTGCAGCCTTGACCTCCCAGGCTCAAGCAACCCTTCCCAAATTCAAAGCTTGGAGTGATGGCCCCAGTGGTTATGTCTAGGAGCCCTTTTTCCTGCCAGCCCCTCAGGTGATAGATGATTCTCAAATGCTTCAGGTGTGACATGGGCACAGCAGTGAGTCATTCCTCTGACATTCTTTGGGAAGAACATTTTCCATCCAGGCTTCCAGGCATAAGCTCCAGTCCTTTGGTGATAAGGAGTTCACAGACAGGACAATGTCTGAGTGAGTCTTAAACCCAGGACCATGGCTTGTGTTCACACCAGACTCTTCAGGGATTTTGAGGTGTTTTTTTTTTGTTGTTGTTGTTGTTGTTTGTTTGCTGGAGTACAGTGGCACAATCTCTGCTCATTGCAACCTTTGCCTCCTGGTTCAAGTGATTCTCCTGCCTCAGCCTCCCGAGTAGCTGGGACTACAGGTGGGTGCTACTACGCCCGGCTAATTTTTGTATTTTTAGTAGAGACGGGGTTTCACCATGTTGGACAGGATGGTCTCGATCTCTTGACCTCGTGATCCTACCGCCTTGGCCTTCCAAAGTGCTGGGATTACAGGTGTGGCCACTGCAGCCGGCCCGATTTTGAGTTTTTATGTTCTAAGCCCAAACATCTGCTCACAGGCCCCTCAGCATATTCTTTCCTGGGTCCAGTGTCACCTCGCAGGCCTGCAGGTAGGCTAGAGCAGTAGGGTGTGTGGGAAAGGCTCTGTGCTTTGCAGGCATTGACCAGCTGTGTGACCTTAACCCCCCTGAGCCTCAGTTTCCTTAGCTGTAATGGAAATAGGTACCACAGGGGTTTGTTGCAAGGACTAACCTTGGGAATAAAAGGTAGCAGCAGCTTGGGCTCTGGACAGTCCATCTGGAAATGGACTGTCCAAGACCAACTTCCAGTTCCTCCCAACACAAGCTCTGGCACTTAGATTCCTGGTACCTCCACTGCTTCATCTGTAAAACGGAGTAACAATAGGAATACTTTATAGAGTTGTAAGGATTGAGTGGCTGGACGAACATCAAGCACTTCAAAGAGGACCTGGCATGTAGTGAGTGATCAGTATAAACCACCTGGCTTGTAGCAGATGTGCTGTGTGTGGCCGCAGGTGTTAGTAGTAACATCTGTGCACCCTTCAGAGCTTGCACCACATTTCACTCCTGGTGGAGTCTGGAATGCCACTACTATAGGTCAGGATGGAAAACCTCCCTGCAAGCACTTGCCTTAGCTTGTTTCCATCTAAAAAAACAACAGAAGTTCTTTATTATTTGGAATGGGAAAACTTCAAAGGCAAAAAAAAAAAAAAAAAAAAAAAAAAAGACTTTCGAATTACTCCAAATCTTAAGCCAAAGTCAATGAAAAATATTAATCTTTACATTCAAATTTTGCGATACTTTTGTCTCCCCAGCAGTCAACAGAGAGAATCCAAGTGCATAGGAATGTCAATTATCAGGGGCGGGGCTATGAATTTCTTTCAGAGCCCTGGGCTGGGGAAGAGTGCAGGCAGACAGATCCGAGTCCTGTTATCACGTTCTCAGATCAGGTGTCGTTTTAGGAGTCATGAAGCATCTTAGTGCCTTTGTTTGCTACCTGTAGTGCCTACCTCAGAGAGTAAGAAGGATACCTAAGTCTCCACGTGAAAAGTTGTCGGCCCTGGCCCAGGGTCCTTCATTAATGGCAGTTACTAATTTTTATTACATATGCAAAATCATATTACAGGTCAAGTACACTATATGACAGTGAAACAGTTTTTTATTTGTTTGTTTTTGAGACAGAGTCTTGCTCTGTCACCCAGGCTGGAGTGCAATGGCGCGATCTCAGCTCACTGCAACTTCCACCTCCCAGGTTCAAGCAATTCTCCTGTCTCAGCCTCCTGAGTAGCTGGAATTACAGGTATGCGTCACCACGCCGGCTAATTTTTTTGTATTTTTAGTAGAGACAGGGTTTCACCGTATTGGCCAGACTGGTCTCAAACTCCTGGCCTTGTGATCCGCCCACCTCAGCCTCCCAAAGTGCTGGGATTACAGGCATGAGCCACCAGGCCTGGCCGTGAAACAGTTTTATTGTGTTTCTGTGGAATGCGTCCTACCCAACCTATAGCTAACTCCTATAGTTCTCTCAGTTCTCAGCCCAGATATCCCTTCCTTTCTGTACTGTTACCTAGTACTGGTTTTCATAGCACCAGGTACCTCTCTGGCGTAGAGCTTGTCACAGTTGCAGTTTAATGTACTATCATAGGATTTTAAAAATATTCAGGTGTGTCTTCCGTTAGGCTTTCATTCGGGAACTCCACGCAGACAGTAACTGTATATTTTTTATTTGCCTACTGTATCCTGAGAACTTTGTACCCTACTTAGCACAGAATGGAGGCTCGATGAATCAATAAATACTGGACACATGAGGGGAGGGGGGGAGAGAGAGAGTGAGAGAGAGAGAGAGATTCAACCTATAATCCCAACTCTGAGCTTCTAGTTCCCTGATGGTGGGGACTGTGATGTGTCTCACACGGTAATGAGCATTTATGTAGAAGAGGCTCAGAAAATTTCTCCTCACAGAAAACGAAGAGTTAGAGTTCTTTTCCAAGCTCCACTGTTTACTAGCATGCAAAATTTGGACCACCACTTAAGTTTTCCAAGCCTTGTTTTTTCTATCCCTAACATAGGACAATATTCAGGATTGTTGTTTGTTTGTTGGGGGCACCATGTTTCAGGCACTTAGTAGATTACTGTGTCACCACATTTCAGTTTGTCCTCCTCAAGCCTTGCAACATCTGCGAGGTGGTCATCCTTAACAACTCACAGGTGAGCAACAGGAGACTAGGGGGATGAGGGAACTACCAGGGTGGTCCAGCAGAACCAAGAATGGAACTAGGGTCTTTTAAAATCCAAGGACCACATTCTTTGTGCTTTCCAAATCACCACCTGCCCCGTGCAACTTACAGGATAAACTACATTAAAGAACATAGGCAAAGGGTAATTTACATTAAAGAACATAGGCAAAGGGTAGGTTACATTAAAGAACGTATGCAGAGGGTAAGTTACCTTAAAGAATGTATGTAAAGGGTAAGTTACATTAAAGAATGTACATACAAAGAACATAAGCAAAGGATAAGTTACGTTAAAGAACGTACATACCCAAAGGGTAAGTTACATTAAAGAACGTATGCAAAGGGTAAGTTACACTAAAGAGTGTAGGCAAAGGGTAAGTTACATTAAAGAACATAGACAAAGGGTAAGTTACATTAAAGAACATATGCAGAGGGTAAGTTACATTAAAGAATACATACAAAGAACATAAGCAAAGGATAAGTTACATTAAAGAAGGTACATACCCAAAGGGTAAGTTACATTAAAGAACGTACACACCCAAAGGGTAAGTTACATTAAAGAACGTATGCAAAGGGTAAGTTATATTAAAGAATGTAGGCAAAGGGTAAGTTACATTAAAGAACATAGACAAAGGGTAAGTTACATTAAAGACGGTAAGCAAAGAGTAAGTTACATTAAAGAACGTACATACCCAAAGGGTAAGTTACATTAAAGAACATACTCAGAGAGTAAGTTACATTAAAGGATGTACATACAAAAAACATAAGCAAAGAGTAAGTTACGTTAAAGAACGTACATACCGGCCGGGCGCGGTGGCTCAAGCCTGTAATCCCAGCACTTTGGGAGGCCGAGATGGGCGGATCACGAGGTCAGGAGATCGAGACCATCCTGGCTAACACAGTGAAACCCCGTCTCTACTAAAAAAATATAAAAAATTAGCTGGGCGAGGTGGTGGGCGCCTGTAGTCCCAGCTACTCGAGAGGCTGAGGCAGGAGAATGGTGTAAACCTGGGAGGAGGAGCTTGCAGTGAGCTGAGATCCAACCACTGCACTCCAGCCTGGGCGACAGAGTGAGACTCCGTCTCAAAAAAAAAAAAAAAAAAAAAAAAAACGTACATACCCAAAGGGTAAGTTTCATTAAAGAACGTACACACCCAAAGGGTAAGTTACATTAAAGAACGTATGCAAAGGGTAAGTTACATTAAAGAACATAGACAAAGGGTAAGTTACATTGAAGAACGTAAGCAAAGGGTAAGTTATATTAAAGAATGTACACACAAAGAACGTAAGCAAAGGGTAAGTTACATTAAAGAACTGTATGCAAATGGCTTTGTGCTAGTTATTCACCACCACAGGGAAGTGAGGCATGGACAAGAACGCAGCCTCTTCATTCGGATCCTGGCTCTGACACTTGCCTGGCAAGTGACTTAACCGTTCCCAGGATCAGTCTTTAGTCTGTAATTTATGAAGTTTAATGGCACTTGAGTCCTAAAGTTGTTTAGAAGATTGAATGATGTGGAGCACTTAACATACTCAGCACCTAGAAATTCCTGCCTAAGATCTCATTTCAGGGAGCCCAACTCAATCTTTGACAGGCTTAAACAAAAATTGTTTTTCTTCATGTGTTCACTTACACAGCAAACATGAATTGAGCCTGTACTGTGTTTCCGGAACTGTGCAGGACCAGAGAGGCACAGGTGAAGGAGGCAAGGCTCTGGCTGTACTGGGGAAACAGCAAGAAGATTGCTACAATGGGTGGGAAGGGGGCTGGACTAGAGAGAAGCCCTGATTAGTCTCCTTGCTACCTTTCTCTGGGAGAGCCAAGGCAGGCTTCCTGGAAGAGGTGATCCTTGGTTGAAACTTCGATGAAGAAAAGGAATGAGCACAGTGGTTAGGGAGGAAAGGACATTCTGGGCAGACGAAATGACATGTGACAAAATATGGGCGATCATGTCACATTAGGAAAATAGCAGAGTGTTCAACATGATTGGAGCACTGTGTATGTGTGTGTGGTGAGGGGGAGAACTGAGGTTGTCAAGAAGTGATTCTCAGCTGAGCATAGTTTTGCCTCAGAGGGGACATTTGGTAATGTCTGGAGACATGTTTTGATTGTCACAGCCCAGCAGCGAAGGTACTACTAGTATCGTTTGGGTAGAGATTAGAGAGGCTGCTAAACATCTAACAATGCGCAGGACAGGCCTCTGTAACAAAAAAGTATCCAGTCAAAAATGTCCACAGTGTTGAGAGGTTTAGGTAAGTAGGGGCCAAAACATAAAGAGAGTGTGCTGGAGAGCAAGAAGGAGTAATTGGAAAGTGCTGGTGTAATCAGTTCTGGGTTTTAGAAAGCTCATTTTGGCTGCTTGTAGACAGTGCATCAGAGGTGGAGGAGGTGGTAAGACTGGAGGTAGGCAAAGTAATTTGGGAGCCACTGAAATGATCCAGATGAAAAATGGTCAGCAGGCAACTAGGAAAGTGGCAGAGGAAATGGGGATGGATGGCTGGATGAGATGGTGAAGAAAGCACTACAACTTACTAATGTGTGGATGACGGGCAGGAGGGATGAAGGATGCCCAGAGTCCTGCCTTGCAGGTCTAGTTGGAAGGTGATGATTTCTTCTGAGAAAGTGCCCACAAAAAGTGAAGCGGGTATGTGTGTGTATGTGTGTGTGTGTGTGTTTGTGTGTTGAGTTCAGTCTGAGATGTGTTGGACTCACAATGCCCATGGGAGTGGAGAAGCATCTTGGGTGATCATATGTGTGAGTCTGCATCTCAGAAGCAGGCCTGGGGCTGGAGATGAAGACTTGGGAATGATCTGCGTATATATTTGGTAGCTTGAGCCACGAGAGATGACATAACCTGTGGAGGGTGTGCAGAGTTAGGAGAGACGTGCCCTAAGAAGCCAGGTGATCCCCAATATTTAACCATCCAGAAGAATAAGAGGAGCCTGCCAACAGAAATTGGGAGGGAATGGCCACAAAGGCTATTGAAAAGGGAAGCAGTTCTTAAGAAGGGGGAAGTGAAGAGGCATCACTACTGCAGAGGTCAAGTAGGATAATAACTGAAGAATGTCTGTTGGTTTTGGCAATGGGGTGGTCAGTGGGCACCTTGACAAAAGCAGTTTTGGTGGAGCAATAGGGATAACAGAAACAAGATTGCTATGGTATGAGGAGGAAGAGGGTGTTGAGGAAGTGGTCAGTGAGTCTACACTGCTTGCTGGAGGAGCTTGGCTTTGGTGCAAAGCGGAGAAGCCAGCTCACTCATTGACTTAACCTCCAAAAAACACAAAATCATCCATATCCTGGCTCAAATTCCAGCACTACCAGGACATGGTTGGCCCCCCAAAAATGCCATCCCACTTCTCCTCTGCTTGTCCTATCCTGTCTGTCAGTCTGTTGAGCCCAGGATAAGCACTTCTCAAGAAAGCCTTCTCTGCCTGTCCTCGCCCTTTATGTGATCCTGGCAGCACTGAAAATGTGTGTGTCTTCCATTCATGTTAGTTACACTTCTGAGTGTCTCCTCAATACATTGCCCTGTTTTACTAATACGTTCATCCTGTTTGCCTTATTTATCAGCTGCCTTAAACCTCCCTGAAGCTAGAGATTCTAAGTATTTATTGAATGAATGAATGAATGAATGAATGAATGAATGAATTGATGATCCAGAGTCTGGCGGAGGCTTGTGTGCATGGTGGATGAGGCTCAGAAAATACCTGCAGAATCGAAATAAGTAGACTTGTACTCTGACCTAAACACAGTTAAACTTTCTCCAGGGGGTAAATTTCAAGTTGATTAGTCAATTGATTAATTAATTCATTATGTAATGGAAAAACTCCTTCTATGATCTGGGTAAGTTATAGGCCGTGAACAAGACAGACAAGGTCCCTGTTGTCATGAAGTTTAATTTCTGAAAGAGACAGACAATAAACAAGAAACCAGTAAGAAAGCAAGATTGTATCATTTTGGTAAATGCTCTGGTGGATATCATTTTGGTAAATGCTCTGGTGGTAAATGTGATGACGTGGAACAAAAGTACCAAATAGGAGAGTGGGGTAGGTGGGCTTCTTTTAGAAAGAGTTCTCGGAGAAGGCTGATCTGAGGAGGGAGACTTTTAACCAGTACAAATGCTTCAGCTTGGCCAATGGAGCTGGGACCAGTACGACAAGCGTCACTTGGCATGCCGATGAGTTTGAGCTGGTAGACAAGAGCCTGATCATGAAAGACTTTGCAGATGGTTGTAATGGATTTGAGTTAATTGCTAGTATGTGGGAAGACTTTGCATGGGAAGCATGGAGACAATGGCTTGTGATACATGTTATCAAATATGGTCGCAGGGGCTAGCGAGGTGGCAGCAGAGATGGGGAGAAGTAGATGGACTGGGGGAGGTGGAAGGTGGGGCAGGGGAGGCAATTACTGCAAAGTCATATTCCTTCTAAACTCACTGAGTGTTCATGGTCTCTGGGAGCAGAGGTTCCTGGAGGGGAAGGAGAATAATGTCACTTCCTGAGGAAGCGGGAAGAACCTATCTGAGCATGGGGACTGGGCTGGCTCGTTTCTAAGGGGCCTTCCAGATCTCACATGCCAATCGTCTTGGTCTATGTCAATCGTTGGGGCATCCAAATGGGGAACTGTTGTCCAGGCTGATTTCACAGAACAACAGCCCAGTCCGTATCTCCCGGGCCACTCGCCCCTGCGGTGGTGTTAGCACTTTCACCAGCTTTTATCTGCCCCATGGGGATATTGGCCAAGCCCAGCTAACAAGCAGTTGATCAGCCCCAGAGGGCAGGTCCCTGGAGTCCATCACTTTTCTGAGGGCAGGGAGAGAATCCCGGAGCAGAACTTGTAACTAGAAGGGCCACCTGGCTTCCTGTGGTCTGAGGGAGAGAATGGTGAGATCTCTGGCCTGAATCAAACTTCTCTTTCTCACTGTCCATCTTACCTCTCTGCTGTCCCTGGGTTATTTTCCAGCAGCTGCTCAGCCCATTCTTGTGGGACCCTTCTCTGCCAATTCCTGCACCCACTGTAAATTTCACCATGGGAGGGAGATGGGCCTTAAGGGCTGTATTAGTCTCCTATTCTGCATAACAAATTGCCACAAATTTAGCAGCTTCAAACAACTCATGTTTATTAGCTCACTGTGAGTCCATCAGCGGTGTGGGCCCAGCATGGCTGGGTTTTCTGCTCAGGGTCTCACAAGGCTAAAATCGAGATGTTGTCTGGGCTGTGTGCTCATCTAGAGTTTAGGGTTCTCTTCCAGGCTCATGTGGTTGTGGCAAAATTCTGTTCCCTGGGGTTGCAGGGCTGAGGTCCTGTTTTCTTGCTGACTGTCAGATGAGGGCTGCTCTCAGGTCCTTGAGGCTGCCCACATTCCTTGCCACGTGCGTGGTCTTTTCCATCCTTGAAGCCAGCAATGGAGAATTTCCCTTGTATTGAATCACACACATGGTTGGAATCTCTGACTTCAGGAAGAGAGCCCTGTCCCTTTTAAGGGATCACCTGATTAGATCGTCCCCAGACAGAGCAGTCCCTTTTCCTTAAAGTCAACTGTGGCATGTAACATCACACAACCACAGGAGTAAAATCCATCCTATTTACAGTCCCAGCGATTATGCAGAGCGCACCAGGGGACAACTGAATCCTGCCTATCAAAAGGGCCAAGCAGGATTTTATTGGTGAAGAACAGTGGGATGTCATTCTTGGTTCTTCTGGAAAAAATCAGCCAGTAAAGTTAGAGGTTCTCTTGCCTTTTGGGAGGTCATCAAAGAATCTCATGGCGGGTTTGGACCCTCACCCTAGAAACATCGCACCATATGTTGTCTATAATTGCAGGGTTCATGGTTCCTTGAAGCCTATTCATAGTTTCCAGTTTGAAAAGTTCTGCTGCAGGGCATGGGGAGGGATGCAGGTGGAGGTGAGGACTAAACAGTGTGAGCTGCATATCTGGAGCTGTGATTTTTTTTAGTCTTTAAGCTGCCATGTGTTGGGGGTTGGGCATGGGAGGGGCATCCCGAGAGCTCCTTGGTATTGGCACCATCTCCAAGGTGATCTGTGCTTTGCCTGGTGCACACGTTTTTCTCCTGTTGCAGCAGCCCACCCTTGTAGAGGGGCAGATCCCTCAGTGCCAGGTCTGACACTGGACAGGTTGTACCAGGAGCTATAGCACGCTCTCCCACAAGTCCCAGAGAATGAGATCAGAAAAGATTAAATGCAGCGGTGATCTGTCAGGTCCCCTTTGGGAGTGCTGGTATGGAGAGGATTGACTGAGTCTGTTTAGGAACCTCCAAGCCTCTGTAGTAACTTTAGGGCTAGAAAGGAGGATGCCTAAGATTCAGGATCCTGCAGTGTTGAGTCAACATTTCTTGGGGAGGGAGTCAGGGCCGATGATTAAATGGAGATGATGGGTATCAGTTCTCTTGCTCAAAGGCACCGGACCCAAAGGCCTCCAGCTCTTTGCTCCTATTCAAAATTCAAGTCCTGAGCACACCATAGTTGTGATGCAGGGAGAGAATGTACTTATCAGAGAGCCTGGGCAAGTGGGCCCTGTGTGAGTACAGTTCGACCTCATTTATGTCATTGGCACCAGAAGTAGACATCAGTCTCTTGAGAGTTTGATTAATGTTGGTCACACTTAAAGACCCTGGGTAGCATTCATTTACTAAGCAATAACTAAATACCAGTTCCTGTGCTAAATGCTGTATCAGTCGGGGCTCTTAATGGCAGGCAACAGAAACTCTTCACGGCTGACCTGAGTAGAAAAATCCAGGACCAAAAGGAAATGGAGTAGCTCATGAAATTGCAGGAAGGGCCAGAAAACCAGACATGGAGCCAAAGTCAGGCTGCAGAACAGGTCTAGGGAGAATCCCACTGCTGCTGAGACCTAGACCTTGTGGCTGGCACCCAGGATGTTGTAGGGCTCAGACCCTGGATCAATGTATCCTGCAGTGCCTCTGTGGGTACTACAACTCCAGGTACTCAATCTTGCCAACGCCACCACCAGAGAGAGGCCTTCTTGGCCTCCATCTTTTTGGTCACTAGCTCCAGATTCAAAGTCTTGAACAGATGCTTCTTCTCTTTGATAGAGCCCAGTCATATGCCTTAGCTGCAAAGGAAGCTGGAAATCTATTAGGCACTTTT
The DNA here is from genome assembly GCF_002776525.5 of Piliocolobus tephrosceles. Lineage (NCBI taxonomy): Eukaryota > Metazoa > Chordata > Mammalia > Primates > Cercopithecidae > Piliocolobus > Piliocolobus tephrosceles. The sequence continues at coordinate 15,654,673 of NC_045446.1, forward strand.
GTCTTAAAAAATGAGAGGCCTACCCTCCACCAAGATCCATAAGAAATGGAATCCCAGAAACCACTGGAAGGGGTGAGGTGGTTGGGCATCTTACAGCATGCATGCTACATGTGAATTATCTCATTCATTTCTCACCCTACCCCGTGAGGTAGGTATTGTCATCTCTATTTCATAAATGATGATAATGAAGTACAGAAAGTTTAACGGACTTGTCCAGGGACACGACACACAGCTATTAACTGCTAGACCCAGTCACTTTGAGTCTGAGTTGGACTGTCGGACTCCAGAACCCACCCTCTCAGACACTGCTGTATACTTCCAGTGAATGTTGATGAAATGAAATTTTCAGGGTTGCTAAGCTGTGGATTTCAGATCCTGGATTGTGTGACCTAAAAGAGAGACTTCCCTAGGGGTGAGTGTCCCTGAGCAGTCAGCTGGCTTCCAAGAATGGGCTCCCTCTCATCACCTTCTGACGGTAATCCTCTGTCCAACTGCCAAAGAGGCCCTGCGGGGAGGGCTTGCAGATGGGAGTGGGCAGAACCCAGCTTGAAGCTCCTGACGAGGCTCTTGTTGAGTCTGTCCTTTTCTGCTTCTGTCTTTTAAATCAATGGAGACAGTGGACGGTTATCTCCATCCTCGGCTCAAGATGAAATGCATCCTTCCTTGTTTTTCTCATTCCTTCCCAATGTGTATACCGTTAACTTTAGTTATGAAGGCAATAACAGTGTACATATGCCAAGGTTGTCCAACCTCCACACCTTTGCTCAAGCTGTTCCTTCTACTTGAAATGCCTGTTTCCTTCCCTTTTAGTTGCACCTTTCCATCCAGGTAGGAATCAGTTCCTTGGTTCATGGAGCCTTTTCTGCTCTTTTACTATGGATGGACTTCCTTCTGAATTAGCAGAGGGTGTTTCCTAGCTCGGTCTTAACCCTTTTCCTTTTGTTTGACCTCGATTTACTCATCTTACAAATTAGGTTGTAAGCAAATTGAATACAGGATCTATGCTTCACTCTGTTTTTATCTCCACCTGGACAGTATCATTTTTGACACATAAGCAGACACACGGGAAGGGAGAGAAATTTGATGCCAGAAAGAACTGGATTTGAATTCTAACCCTGTTATTTACCTGACCACGTTACTTAACCATTAATTACTTCAGCATATGTTTATTGAGTACCTACTTTGTGCCCGGCACTATACTAAGCACCAAGGATACAATGGTGAGTAAAGAGATACAGCCTTCACCATCATGAAGGAAGACAGATGTTAATCCATTAACCAAGTAATCTCACAAGAAAAGTAAAATGACTGTGATAAGGACAAGCCCTTGGAGCTACAGGAGCTACAAGAGGGTGTATACAGGGCATTGATCCAATAAGGGCAGTGTTGCGGGGGAGAGGGGAGGGTCAGGAGCCACACAGAGCCTGGGTTTCTCACTTGGAAAATGGGGTATCAACCACCTACCTCACTAGGTTTTTAAAAAGAGGTTAAATGAGGTGATACTTGCCATGAATGGCATTTTATTGATTGATTGATGGATTGATTGAAATGGAGTCTCACTCTGTTGCCCAAGCTGGAGTGCAGTGGTGCAATCTCAGCTCACTGCAACCTCCACCTCCTGGGTTCAAGTGATTCTCCTGCCTCAGTCTCCCAAGTAGCTGGGATTACAGGCAGGCACCACCATACCAGACTAATTTTTGTATTTTTAGTAGAGACGCGGCTTCGCAATGTTGCCCAGGCTGGTCTCAAACTCCTGACCTCAAATGATCCGCCCACTTCGGCCTCCCAAACTGCTGAGATCACGGGCATGAGCCACTGCATCCAGCCACTTGCCATGCATGGCATTTAAAAATGTTCAATAAATGTTACCATAATGAAGGCTGGTAGGCTGGCCAACTCAGTGGTGTGATTCAGAAGGAAAGCAGTTAGACGTATGTGAACATTTCCTGTACTTGAAGATCCTCAGGACAAGATGGGTCACTCCTAGACCCATCTTCCATCACGATCAGCTGGGAAACTTTAAGCAAAAATGCAGACATCTTCACTCTAGACCTGTTAGCCAATCAGAAGTTTCTGGTCAGGGCATCTGCATATTTTTAAAAATACTTACTAAGGCAGCCTCAAAATTACAGATTCAGCACACATTTGCCATAATCACTGAAGAAATGCAAAGTTATAAAAAAAAGATAAACAACAATCTGCCTCCCGCTTTCTTCCCTCCCCTCCCCTGCTTCTGGAGGCAACAAGGTCAACTATTTGGTGTGATTCCTCTTAGCATTCCCTCCATCAATGGTCACATAAGGACGCTCACAGATAAGCACCTATGCGGGTTTGTTTTCCTCGTAAAACTATTCACATACTAAATACTTTCCTCAGTATCTTGCCTTTTTTCACTTCATAATGTCGCGCACACATCTCTTCAGGTTTATAGATACAGGTCCAGTTCTTCTTTTCATAGCCATATAACTTTCTGTAGAAGAGAGAGAACACATTTTATTCAGTGTCCGATTGATGGATCTCAAGATTGCTTTCATTTCTACAAATAGACAAGCAATAACAACTCTGTAAAAGTTTTCTTACTTATAGGTGCTTTTATGTCCAAAGGATGGTCTCCAAAGAGTGAAACTGATCAAATGTGCATTTTTTATTCTAATAGATATGGACAGATTTTCTCTCAAAATGTTTGTGGTAATTCAAAACACCAGTAAAGCAGGGGAGACGTGTATTTTGGAAAAGCACCCAAGGCGATTCTGAAGTGTAGCCCAGGATAAGAACCATTGCCCAGGGCTGTTCCAGATGGTCCCTGGGTTCCTGAAGGAGGTACCAGGAGAGAAATCTTCACTGAGTGAGTGGACTCCCCAGGGAAGTGATGAAATGGTCCTTATCAGCCTTGCTATCTCCTTCTGACAGAGGCAAACTCTCTCCCCCTGGGGGAAGTTCCTCCAAGGCCTCTATATAAGATGTCTTTGTGTGAGGGAGCCAAGAAGGACCTGGGCTTTGGGAAGATCTAAAGATCCAGGAAGGTCTCTAGGTGGGTGAGTTCTTTCTCTGCTGTGGTGGAGCTGGTGACAGTTTATTCTCCCAGGAGGTCCCTGGCTGTGGCTGATGGTTTCTGGAGGGCTGGCAGGGGTCTACCAGTGGCTTTCAGGTTACGAGGTGTTGGCAGGGGCAGCCTTCATCCTCTGCCTTGCACATTCCTTCTGTGGGATGTGACAGCGCTCCTTGGGTGGGGAAGACGGTGGGGACATGGAGAGCATGGATGACTTCTTGAGCTTTGAGGAGGGGACATACCTTCTAAGTCCTGTGTGTTCCCAGGAAAGCCAATAATCATTGCTTCCCCCTCCTCTTTTGTGTCATAGACTCTGAGGGACCCATTAAGTACAAACAAACAAGTGTAATAGTTCCTTCTTTACTTCCAGGCCTGAAGGAAAGCCAGCCTCAGCCACCCCTCAGGGTTTGCTGCATTCTGTTTAGAAAAAGGTCCTTGTGTCCTGGATCCTGGAGCATCAGGAGCTGAGCTTGGCATGAGCTTTACTGGCCCATCCCGATTTCTATTCAGACCTTCTTTTTCGCCACCTGACTCCCACTGTCCCCTAATGGTGTGATTGTGATGTGTGTGTGTGTGTGTGTCTGTGTGTGTCAATGACAAACTGTGTTCTCCATTGCAGGATAAAGCCAAGATGAAACTCCCCCTACTTCTGGCTCTTCTATTTGGGGCAGTTTCTGCTCTTCGCCTGAGTAAGTGTTGTTTGCCTTTAGTCTTTCTTTCTCCATTTTTTTCCTTTCTATAGTAAATGGGGTCAGAGTTACACACCCACCTCCTTCTTTGATCGTCTTCTATTTCTGAATTTCTGTGTGCTTAAAGGGATGGGGACCCTATGGCCAGGAGTTGAAAGAATTTCTCAGGGCATCTGTTATGTCTGTGGTCTTGGTTTTACTGTGACATTCCCAATTTTGTCCTTTCTCCATGATGCTTACTTTGAGCTTACTGGGTACACAGCACTTTCCATGCCTTCTCTCCTTTAACTCTCTTAGCATCTCCATGAAGTAGGTGGTATTGTATACCCATTTCACAGATGAAGAAATAAAGCTAGTGGATGATGGAACCAGTACCCAAGCCCATGACTGCCCAACTCTAAGTCCATGCTCTTAACCACCCTGACCTTGTCGAGCATGTTGGGTTCCCCTCATGGAGACTGGGTTCCAGGTTCCTCTTCCCAGGCAGGGTTGAGCACTCTGATGCCCAGGGCAAGGTGGGAGCCGTCTGTGGCTCTGGGGAGGAACAAGGGGAGATGTGAAGGAAGGACACCTGGCCATCCTCCCTGCCAGGGCCTGAGACTTCCACCTTTGAGAGCACTTTGGGTGCTAAGACCCTGCCTGAGGATGAGGAGATGCCAGAACAGGAGGTGGAGGAGATCCTTTCCAGGGAGCTGGAGGAAGAGGAGGAGGGGGGCTCTGGAAGTGAAGATGCATCCAAGGAAGATGGGGCTGTTGAGTCGATCTCAGTCCCAAATATGGTAGACAAAAACTTTACGTGTCCTGAGGAAGAAGACACAATAAAAGTGGTGGGCATCCCTGGGTGCCAGACCTGCCGCTACCTCCTGGTGAGATGTCCTCGCACGTTTAACCGAGCTTGGGTGAGTGACCTGTGGCTGAGGCTGAGGCGGGAGCATGGGAGGGGTGTGGGACATGTCTCCAGCATTGCTATCACTGGCTCTTTTCCCCATTGAGGGCCCTGGGCTCAGTAGATGTCCCAGAGGCCCTGTCTCAGTAGATGTGAGGGCTCAGTAGAACCTGAGCCTCACAGAGGTGTTGGGGTAAGAGGGGAAGTCCACCTAGAAACAGAGGTTGCATTCTGGTCTCCAACCTTTAAATGGTTGTGGCAGGGGAGTGAGGACATGAATTGTGGGAACTCAAGACCCACATGAATTCATGTAGGAGGGATGCTCCATTCTTTGTCTTTTATCCTGCCCTACAGTTTACTTGCCGGAGGTGCTACAGGGGCAACCTGGCTTCCATCCACAACTTCAATACTAATTCTCGAATCCACTGGTCAGTCAGCGCACTCAACCAGGGTCAAGTCTGGATCGGAGGCAGGATCACAGGCTCGGTAAGAGAGGTGTGAACACTAAATGGCATATGCACCTGCTGATCTCAGCCAGTACTCAACTTGCGGCAGATTTGTCTGTTTTTCTCCTCTATAATCTCCAGACGAACCAGGGATAGATGGACACCCACAGACAACACTGAGGGGGCTGTCTGGGCATTCAGGGAAGAGCTAAGAATTTAGAATCAGGAGGTTTGAGTACAAGTTCCTTTCCATCTCTCACTATCTACGTAACTTAAATTATCAGGGCATGGTGGTGCATGCCTGTAATCCTAGGTATTCGGGAGGCTGAGGCAGGAGAATCACTGGAACCTGGGAGGCGGAGGTTGCGGTGAGCCAAGATCGAGCCATTGCACTCCAGCCTGGGCAACAAGAGCGAAACTCCACCTCACAAAAATAAATAAATAAAAATAAATAAATAAAAACAAGACCATGAGTTTGTTTCCTCATCTCTAGGATGAGTTGGCAACCCCTGCTCTACCTTTTGTTAGGGCTGGAAGGATAAGCCTGTCACTGGGATGCATAGAATCTGATGGTGATGATTGCCGTGGATCAGCATTTCAGATGACTAGGACAGTTCCCATCATGGTGCAGCAGGGAAAGGCGCATTGCCCCGTGGGCAGCAGGAGGAGCTGGCAGATACAGGGCCAGGTCTGCCTCTCTGCCTTCCCTCTGCCCCATCGTTCTTCCCCTCTTGCTTTCTCCAGGGTCGCTGCAGACGCTTTCAGTGGGTTGACGGCAGCCGCTGGAACTTTGCGTACTGGGCTGCTCACCAGCCCTGGTCCCGCGGTGGTCACTGTGTGTCCCTGTGTACCCGAGGTGAGGTGGGGCTGGGGATGAACGATGGAAAGGTCTGGGAGGTGGGAAGTGCCCCAAGGAGGAGATGCTACGAAGAGCCTGACCCTTTGAGGGAGAAGTTTCCTGGATCTTTTGTATACTTCGACTCCACAGCGGTGTGTGGGTGGGAGAAGAGGCCCTCCTGTGGGTTGAATTGGGGTGGACAAGAGGCTGAAAGTCCCTTTCTGTTCTGCCTTCACAGGAGGCCACTGGCGTCGAGCCCACTGCCTCAGAAAACTTCCTTTCATCTGTTCCTACTGAGCTGGTCCCAGCCAGCAGTTCAGAGCTATCCTCCCCTGGGCAGCTGCCTCCCCTCCTCTGCTTGCCGTTTCTCCCTCCACCTCCCTGCAATAAAATGAGTTTTACTGAAACAGATTTCTTTTCTCATCTGATCGCTGATCCACTCTAGTTAGCCCTCATTGAAACTTCTTCCTTATCATCTCTCCCCACACCACACCTTTCACAGAAGGGTCAGAAGCTAACACTCCTTGAAGAGGAGGATGGAGGGTGGAGTTGGGTCTATGGAGCCTTTTGGAGATGGGGGAATGGGCTCAGCTAGCTCTCTTCATAGAACATCTCATTACTGGGCACCTAAATAGGTGCTGCTAGGGCCTTTCAAGGTTGTAGGTAGACTCTCAATGGCCCACTTTGCATCTCTGTACTCAAAGGCCTTTTCTCTCTCTCTCTCTCTCTCCAACCCCAGAACTGTGGTTGGTTTGATATGTAAGGAAATTAACATGTCCCTGAGAACAGTCCACAACTCTCAGGAATGAATGTATAAGTACCCCAATCCCCGACCCCTCAAGTGGAATAAACCTAACATGTATTGGGCACCGTTTCCCAGTGGCCTGCTGTGGTAGTTGGCCTTATTTCATGCATTTTATGGGTTGCCTTCCCTTCCTCAGCTGCATTCTCTGCTCCTTCCTACTCTCTGCAACTCCCAGATAAACACTTGTACGCAACTCCCTGTCTCAGGATCTCCTTCTGGGGAAATCTGATATAAGACAGCTTGCCATGTGTCAGACTCTGAATGAGGCCTGGGAATACGAGACGTAGTTCCCTGGCACTTGGGATATATGGTTGTTTGTAACATAGGCACAAAAACATCTACTAGTTGTTACCGCTTATTGAGTGCCCACAACATACCCCCTGCTGTGGCAGGCACCCTGCCTGGACGACCTCATGTGATCAATAATTATTAGCCCTATTTTACAGAACCAGGCTCAGAGAAGTTAGGACCTGTCAAAAGACTTGCCCGAAACTGAACCTCTACATGCAACCCATACTGAAATTCAACTCTGCTCCAAAGCATGTTCCTTTAACCCTTGTGCTTTTACAGCTGGTTACTCCCCTTAGGATCACACGGGGATGAAGCACAGCGGGAGGAAAGATAGACTGTCTCACTCTTGGGTTCATCTTGGGACACAGGACTCTAGCCCAGCTGGAGGTGAGACAGCTTTAATCAGAGGGGAGGGACGAAGGCATTCTCAACCCCTTCTCTACTGCAGAGGTCAGCAGAAGAAAATAATCCAAAGTTCTGAAGCCATTTTTTTCTCCAGCATGCCTCCAGTTCACAGATCTTCATATGGGATTGGAGGCTCAGAGAGGGCTGAAACAAGAACTCTATTTTTTTTTGGAGTGTGGCACAGAGAAGGGATGCTACTTGTCTAAGGTCACACAGTAAGTTGAGAAAGAAATCAAACTCAGGTCCATTTCAACTACTGCTCTACGAGAATCTGTTGATTTCAAAGATGGTGGACTATGGGTTCAGCCCTGTGGTGAATGCTGTGAGGATGCAGCTGAGGTGGAACTTTCACTCCTTGCCCTATTGGACTTTATATTCTGGTGTGGGAAGGTACTGCTTCCCTTATTTCAATATTAACAACAAAGGGTGATAATATTTCCCAGTTATTAAGCATTGACTAGGTATCAGGTTCTGTGCTAAATGGTAGGTGAACTTTGTCTGGTTCCTCATAAATCTCTGCTGCTGTGGGTGTGTGCTTTGACAGAAGTTTGACTTCCAGTCCACAGAGATCTTCTTTGGGGGAGTAATATCAAGAAGGGGCGGGCTGGGCGCGGTGGCTCAAGCCTGTAATCCTAGCACTTTGGGAGGCCGAGACGGGCGGATCACGAGGTCAGGAGATCGAGACCATCCTGGCTAACACGGTGAACACCCGTCTCTATTAAAAAATACAATAAAACTAGCCGGGCGAGGTGGCGGGCGCCTGTAGTCCCAGCTACTCTGGAGGCTGAGGCAGGAGAATAGCGCGAACCCGGGAGGCGGAGCTTGCAGTGAGCTGAGATCCGGCCACTGCACTCCAGCCTGGGCGACAGAGCGAGACTCCATCTCAAAAAAAAAAAAAAAAAAAGAAAAAAAAAGAAGGGGCATGAAGGAGGCTGCAGGGCTCCTAGTCACCTTCTGTAGCTCGACCTAGGCATGTTCACATTGGTGCGTTCACCGCGAAGACTCCCCCAGCAGTCCACTCTACAGTGCGCTTTACAGGAGCACATTGTACATTCATTAAAAAATTTTTCTTGGCCGGGCACGGTGGCTGATGCCTGTAATCCCAGCACTTTGGGAGGCCGAGACGAGCAGATCACCTGAGGTCAGGAGTTTGAGACCTGCCTGACCAACATGGAGAAACTGCGTCTCTACTAAAAATACAAAAAAATTAGCTGGGCGTGGTGGCGCATGTCTGTAATCCCAGCTACTCAGGAGGCTGAGGCAGGAGAATCACTTGATCGCTTGAACCTGGGAGGCGAAGGTTGCAGTGAGCTGAGATCGTGCCATTGCACTCTAGCCTGGGCAATAAGAGCGAAACTCCATCTCAAAAGAAATAAATAGATTTTTTTTTCTTAAAATGTAAAAATCATGAAATAAAGGGACTGGGCTAATATTCTAAAATATGGGTTTGTGTGTGCATTTTCCTCTCCTGTAAGATACTAACTAAACTCTGTGAAACAGTTTATCAATGATTCTTTATCATTGAATCCATGGAGTTCCTTACACAGTGCAGAGCACAGAGTAGGGGTTCAATCAACAGTACACTCATTGCTTTTTCATAGACAAGGGGCACCCTCACTCAACCCATGTGCCAGACATATTTCTGAGAGCTTTGCTTAAGCTGATCTCACAGGAGGCAAATCTGGTCATTAGCCTTAGTTTACAGATGAGAAAGCTGAGGCAGAGAGGGGCTGACCCTGGAACTTGTGATTTCATTATACATCATCCTACACTGCCTCTCAAGATGGCAAGGCCTACCCTCTGCATAATGAGGGGATGGACTGAATCTTGGAACAAGAGGCAGAGTTTGAAACCCCTGTGAACATAAATGCAAACATTAAGCCAGAGGCCTGGGGTTCCATGGATGCTGAAAACAATGTTGGCATCATTGGCTAGATCATCTGGGAGTAACACATCTGGATGTGTCAAAAAAAGCAAAGATTTGGGAGTCAGACAGGCTAGGATCTGACGCATCATTTGTTACGAGTTGTGCAAACTTGGATAAGTCGTTTGACTTCTCTGAGTTTTTGTAGTACATATATAGACTAGAGATGGCAATGCCCAATTTGTAGGATGACTTTTAAGGATTAAGCGGTTGTTAAGTAACAGATGTAAAAACCTTAATGAAGCATAGTGTCTGGTCCATGGAAGACCTTCAAAAAAGTTTTTTCTTGTTTTAAATCAGACAGAAAAGGTCACTGAGGTCATTGGAATATCTTTGCCAAGGGTTTATAGACAATGAAAACAGGGTTGACATGAAAGAGGGAATGGTCTGTTCAGGAGGGAGACTGATGAGAGGAGGCTAGAGAAACATAGCTATTGGGTGGATAAGGAGCTGGGAGCCTATGGTTCAAGCCTGTCTCTACTTGCTGTGTGACTTTGGGCAACTTGTTTAAAGTCTCTGAGATGCCATTTCTCCATCTGTAAAATGAAACAACGAGGCTGGGTGTAGTGGCTCCCACTTGTAATCCCAGCACTTTGGGAGGCCAAGGCGGGTAGATCACCTAAGGTCAGGAGTTCAAGACCAGCCTGGCCAACATAGTGAAACTCCATCTCTACAAAAACAAAAAAAAATTATCCAGGCATGATGGTGGATGCCTGTGGTCCCAGCTACTTGGGAGGCTGAGGTGGGAGAATCGCTTGAACCTGGGAGGTGGACGTTGTAGTGAGCCGAGATCATGCCATTGCACTCCAGCCTGGGTGACAGAAAGACTCTGTCTCAGAAAAAAAAGAAAAAGAAAAATGAAAAAAGAAAGAAAAGAAAAGAAAAAAGAAACAATAAGTGAGTGTGAGGCTTATGATGGCATTGGTTCCTGAGAGCAGCCAACCTTATTAGTCATCCCAATTACCAAGTGAAATGGTACCCCTGACCTGGGTTAATGGATGAGGAAGAATAATGGCAAATGGGGGTCTATGCCTCTACCCTCCACCACTAGGGAGGTCTCAAGCTTGAAATTCAGCAACCAGGATTTTAGGTCCTGGACCTGGCCCGTCCTCCTACAGTCAAGTAGATAAGTGGAGGGTTTGGTCCGTTGGGCTAAGGAGATAGTGATCAAGGCCGTTACTCTGCAATCAGACTCAGAAGTGGCCTCTCAGTTACTTCTCCATTTGTGGGTCCCTTGAGAGAGCAGAGGAGGGGAAGGAATTTAGGTCTTCTCACCCTCTGGGCTGCCTGTCCCTGCTCCCTGAGCCCTGGAGGGCTGGGGTAGAATATGGGGAATAAACCTGTACCTTTTTTTTTTTTTTGAGACAGAGTCTCGCTCTGTCACCCAGGCTGGAGTGCAGTGGCATGATCTCGGCTCACAGCAATCTCTGCCTCCTGGGTTCAAGTGATTCTTCCACATCAGTCTCCTGAGTAACTGGGATTATAGGCACCCACCACCATGCCCGGCTAATTTTTGTATTTTTAGTGGAGATGGGGTTTCACCATGTTGAGCAGGCTGGTCTCAAACACCTGACCTCAGGTGATCCATCCGCCCAGGCCTCCCAACGTGCTGGAATTACAGGCATGAGCCACCGTGCTCGGCCCTACAAATCTGCACTTTCTAATTGACAAGGGTCACCCTCCACTCATGTGCCAGGCATATTCATGTTCTGAGAAGCATGCCACAAGGATGCCTCTGAGTTCACCCTGACAAGTCCACTAGCTCTTGGCAGAGATACCTGGCAAATTCAAGGTTTCAGACATGCTAGCCTCTCTTTAACATGCAGCAAATTTGGTTAGAGCTTGGTCAGTTAAAATTTTGATGTTTTGTTTTGCATTAATTTCAATTTTTAAGAAATATTTCATTGAAATGTTATTTATCTTGAATAGTGAATTTCTTAGTGTCCCCTTAATTTCTTAGTGTCCCTGAGTTGAGAGCCTCCCCTGCCTGATTCTAGTCCAGACCTTGGGGTGACACAAGGCTGGTGGGAGATGGGAGGCGAGGAGGGGAGGGTTGGGTGGAGAGGATGATCTACAGAATGCTGGAGAGACTCCGCGTGGAGCTTTTCATGCTGCCTGCTTGCCAGCCCTGAAGCTATGCCTTGAGGTTGGACAAGGTGGCATATTCTAGATCAGAGATCCTCAACTGGGGCCATTTTTCTCCCCAGAGGACATTTGGAAACATGTGGAGACATTTCTGATCATCTGCGGAGGTGGGGAGAGGTGCTACTGACATCGGGTGGGTAGAGACCAGAGGGGCCATTAAACTTTCTACAACGCTCAGGACAGTCCCCCACAACAAAGAGTTATTTGACCTCACATATTAATAGCACAAAGGCTGAGGAACCTTGATCTAGATCCACAGCACAGAAGAAAGGATGTAGATTTTTCACACATTAAAGATGAGAAAGCTCACGCTTGTAATCCCAGCGACTCAGGAGGCTGAGGCAGGAGGATTACTTGAGCCCAGGAATTCAGGGTTACAGTGGGCTATCATCGCAGCACTTCACTCCAGCCTGGGTGACAGAGCAAGATTTTGTATCTCAAAAAAAAAAAAAAAAGAGGTGGACAGGCGCAGTGGCTCGTGCCTGTAATCCCAGCACTTTGGGAGACCAAAGTGGGTGGATCGTGAGGTCAGGAGTTCGAGACCAGCCTGGCCAACATAGTGAAACCCCGTCTTTACTAAATATTAAAAAAAATTAGCCAGGTGTGGTGGTGGGCGCCTGTAATCCCAGCTACTCGGGAGGCTGAGGCAGGAGAATCGCTTGAACCCGGGAGGCAGAGGTTGCAGTGAGCCAAGATCATGCCATTGCACTCCAGCCTGGGTGACAGAGCAAGACTCCATCTCAAAAAGAAAAAAAAAAAAGATGAGAAAGAGAGAAGAGTGAGAAAGAGGAAGGGAGAGAAAAGAGAGAGAGAGAGGAAAGGAAGAGAGAGAAGGTTTTGGAGTCAAAAAGACTTAGAAATTCCAGTTCTTCCACTTCGCATGGAACCTTGGCAAGTTGCCTTCTCTCTTTCTCTGAATCTCACATTTTGCCTCTGTGAAGTAGGGGTGGTCATACATGCCTGGTGGAGATGAGGGTGAGGGGTATGTTGCACACAACACCCCTAGGATGGGTGAGAGCTTGGGAGCACTGAGCCTCCCCTTCCCCTCTTACTGCCTCTGCTCATTGTCTCCCACAAGCTCCCTGGGATCTCCACGAACAGGAAGCTACTCCTGGAGTTAAGGTGTGGTGTTCAGACTGGGGCACTTTAGGGGGCGTAAATAATAATTATGCCTGGACAATGGACATAACATCCAGGGCCTCCTGAAGCAAACCAGGGTATGGGGCACCCATATATGGCAGTAGGCCCCAGGAGGCAGGTCCCTGCAGTCCCAGCAGAGAACAGGGCACAGGGTTGAGATAACTGAGCAAACTTCGTTATCAGCTTCTTGGTCCCCAACCCTGGCCTAGAGCAATCATTCTGGCCTCTTCCCACTTCCCCAAAAACCCAGTATAAAGGCTGCTTCTGGGTCCCGAAGGCAGAGGCACTGAGAGTGGAGGTCTCAGACTCTTGGAAGGTGAGTTCTCTTCCGGCTGCCCAGGCAGGACCAATGTAGGCCCTGGGAAGAAGCAGCACCTCATAGGGCAAACACGTAGGAGGCCTGTCCTTAGGAACATCATGGCTAAGCAGACCTGTCCCCGCAGGGACAGGAGTCTGGGCTGAAGGTGATACTGGAGAGCAGCAACGGAGACTGGAAGACAAATGAACTTTTACACCTGAGTTATCCCTCCCACTATTCCTTTTCTAGACTCTCCAGCTCAGCGTCTGTTCATGGCAAGAAGAGAAAGCAATCTAGTTTGCTCTTTAATCAAACAATTAAACAAACTTTCCCTCTATACTATGTGCCAGGGGCTACACTAGATACACAAAGACAGCCCACAGAAGGAAGGTGGAGTAGCGTCCTCACTAAAAGACAGTAGATATGCAACGCCTCCTGCTCCTGCCAGTTCTTCTGCTGGTAACAGTTTCTGCTCTTCATCTGGGTAAGTCTCTCCCTTCTCTCCTCATCCATCTTTCTCTTTTTTCCTTTTTCCTACACTCCCCTCCCCCAGCTTTTATTTGCACTCATGAGGTCAGGACCACAGCCTTCCCTCTTTAGCCAATACAGCTCATCTCCCGTAAGATATCACTTGGACTCAGAACTGTAACCTGGAACTTTCTTTTTTGTTTTTTTGTTTTTTGTTTTGAGAAGGAGTCTCACTCTGTTGCCCAGGCTGGAGTGCAATGGTATGATCTCGGCTCACTGCAACCTCCGCCTCCCGGGTTCAAGCAATTCTTCTGCCTCAGCCTCCCGAGTAACTGGGACTACAGGCACATGCCATGACGCCCAGCTAATTTTTGTAATTTTAGTAGAGACGAGGTTTCAACATATTTGCCAGGCTGGTCTTGAACTCCTAACCTCATGATTCGCCCACCTTGGCCTCCCAAAGTGTTGGGATTACAGGCTTGAGCCACCGCGCCCAGCCAACTGTAACCTGTACTTTCAAAAGGAAAAACCACCCACCTGTTAAGATGAAGGGCTGGTGACTGCTCCGGGCTTCTCACACGTGCTTTCTCCCACCTTCAAAACACACACTCATGGTGTCGGCCAGGAGTCAGGTTCTTGCCCATTTGTGGGTGTGACCCGAGAGATCTCTCCTTACCTAACACCAAGGAAATCCTCCAGTCTTGGCTTCAGGTGGAGTTCCCAGGAAAGCTCTGGTGACGTTGCTGGAGCTGTCCACGGTGCTGGAACAAGGAAGCTCTTGACCTGATGTCAGGTTACCTCTTTTTCCCAGAGAATGATGTCCCCCATCTGGAGAGCCTAGAGACAGAGGCAGACCTAGGCCAGGATCTGGTTAGTTCAAGGGAGCAGGAGAGAGACTTGGCTCTGACCAAAGAGATGACTCAGGCAAAGGGAGAGGAGGTCAAGGCTTCTGCCTGTCAAGACGCCTCTGAGGATGAGGAAGCCATGGAGTCAGACCCAGCTGCCTTAGACAAGGACTTTCAGTGCCCCAGGGAAGAAGACACAGTTGAAGTGCAGGGAAGTCCAAGATGCAAGGCCTGCCACTACCGATTGGTGCGGACTCCTACAACATTTGCAAACGCTCAGGTAAGTAGTAGGGAGGCTACTGCGGAGGACCTGGGGGAGAAGAGAGTACATTCCGTCTTCTGTTCCCTATTCATTTAGGCTAGTGCATCAGAGTCACCTGGAGGTATTGTTAAAACAGATTTATGGGCCTCACTCGCACAACTTCTGATTTAGGAGGGCTGGGGTGGAGCCTGAGAATTTGCATTTACAACAAATCCCCAGGTGATGATGATGTTGTTGGTCTGGGGGAAAGCCACTGATTTAAACAAAAGGCTTCAGTGTTAGAAACACCTGCGTTAAATTCTGGTTCTGCCTTGTATTGGCTATGTTACCTGGGCAAGTCGCTTTTCCTTTCAGAGCTTTAGCACCTTCATTTGTAAAACGAAGATAAAACTTCTTAGAGTTGTGGTGAGCATTATATGAGATAATACAGGAAAAGTGTTTGGAATAGTCACTGGGTCATAATAAACTCTCAATAAAAGGTGGTTATAATTATTATGAGTATTATTATTTCCTGCAGGATTGTCCTGATAGCTAATTAAAGAGCAAAAGATAGGATTAAGGGAGGCGAGTAGGTTTATTTTTAACCTGAAAAGGGATGCTGGGCTCTTGCCTGGAGACTCAGAAACTTGAAATAAATAAGGGGAAATTCTCTACTTTGTTTCTGTCTGCAGAACATCTGCAGCAAATGCTACAGAGGCAACCTTCTCTCCATCCACAACTTCAACTTCAACTATCGCATTCAGTGCTATGCTAGCACAGCCAACCAGGCCCAGGTCTGGATTGGAGGCATCCTCAGGGGCTGGGTAAGTCAGGGGCCAACTCTCGGGTGCAGTAAGTTCTTTCTGATTGTGTTAAAGTAGCACCTGATGGTGCCAAGCTTCAGGCCAGCAGCTAAAGTGTCCTTAATGTGGCAGGCAATGATGTTCTGGAGCTGGCTTGTACTGGCTCAGGAGAACTGATGATGCACATCTCTTCCCAACTCCATGCTCAGTGACTACATGCTTGCAGCTTGACATCAGCCATGGTGGGAGTATTTACACACAGGAAATTGGCAATTGCTACACATCAGGGCTCCTTTCTACTCCCCATCCTTCCACCCACCCCAAGAGCTGGTATAAACATTTACCAGCATACCACTGGAGTCACGAGACAGAGTCCAGGCCCACCCAGCTTAGTCACTTAGAAAGCTAGCTAAATAGGTTCCTTGGAGACTCTTTTTTTTTTTTTTTAATCCCTGAAATGAGGACCTTCTTCTCTCAGGGTGGTTCTGGAATTGTGGGTGAATAAGTGGCATTATATTTGGTATTCAAAGTATGGTCCATAGATCAGCAGTACCACCATCACCTGGGAGCTTGTTAGAACTGTAGAATCTTGGACCCCACTGCAGACCTCTCGAATCAGAACCTACGTTTTAACAAGATCCCCGGGAGATAATGTACACGCAGTAAAGTTTGAGAAACCTGCTCTGTGTGATGGCTGAGAGAGATGGTTGCTCTTCTTGTCACTGCCTGGAAACTCTGAGGAGTGGGTCTCTAGGGTGTCTGGCTCCTGGCCGGGTAGGCTGTGAGAGAAGTCAACAGGGGGTGTTCTGTGAGGTCCTGGATCCGAACCTCTGCCCTCTGACCTAGCCTGTCACTTCTCTAGTTCCTGTGGAAGCGGTTTTGCTGGACTGATGGGAGCCACTGGAATTTTGCATACTGGTCCCCAGGGCAACCTGGGAATGGGAGTGGGTGCTGCGTGGCTCTATGCACCAAAGGTGAGGAGGAAGGGCACTAGGGCAGGGAGAAGGGGTAGTAAAGTGGATTCTTAATACTACCCCTTTGAGCTGCCTGAACACACTTCCCCAAACTCAGACCCTCGTGCTGACTCAAGAATCAAAGTCCTGTGTGTGAGGAGGGCTGAGACATAGGGAATCCTCAAAGCAAAACCAGGTGATAGGAGTTCCGGAGAGGAGGTGGGGGGTGGGCTGGATGGTGTGTGTGTGGGAAAATTCTTTGCCTCCTTCGATATGAGGGCAACAGATTCCAACAACAGATGTGACCAATGAGAGTAGCGGAAGTGGATATAAGGTGCGGATGAGAGAAAAGGAAGAATGGGGGAATTAGGGATGGCTGAGAGACAAGATGCCCGCCTCCAACAGCAGATGTGGGCAGCAGCATGGGTGCCAGATGTGAGGGACTTTAGTATAGTGGCTAAGACCATATGTGCTGGAGAAAGACCGCTGCAGTTCACATCCCAGCGCTGCCACTTACCGACTGAGATACAGGCACGTTGTTTATCTCCACTAAGCCCCCGTTTCCTCATCTGTGAAATGGGGATAATGACAGCACCCACCTCTTGGAGTCATGGTAAGGATTAAATGCAATAGCCCACCTAAGTCCATCTAATGCGTTTAGCACACAGCCTAGCTCGCAGTAAGAGTTCAGCAAATGTGAGCCAGTAGGGATGTGGGACAAGCACACAGCTGGTGGAGGACGATGGCCATTGATGGGGACATAAGGGGCCCCTGAGGAGGGAAGGAGATGAAGCCCAGGCCAGACCCCGCGGGGCAGTGGACTTCAATGTGCTCTCTGCTGCTAGGAGGTTATTGGCGACGAGCTCAATGCAAGAAGCAACTGCCCTTCATCTGCTCCTTCTAAGTCAGCGGCAAGGAGAGCCTGCCCGCAGCCTCCTCCTGCCCCTCAACCACTCCTGCCCATAAATCCAGACTTCTCACAGCATTTCCTGACTCTCGTTTCTTTATTGCCCACTTTGGGGGATTACCCCAGTTCGGGAAAATCCTGGAAGCGTTCACTCTTTCGGGAAAGTGACAGGTGGCCTAGTAAGGTTCGGGCTGGCGGCTGCGCTGGGAGGCGGAGCGGGACCTGGGGTGGAGCAGTCCTGAAGGCCTCCTTGGGCATGGGGTAGGGATGGGGGGATTGGGGCGGGGGTGTGGGTGGTGGGAGTAGAGGTGGTGGAGATAGGAGTAGGGGTGGGAGTGGGGAGGTGGGGCGATGGGGTAGGGGTGGAGGTGGGAGGTGGGAGGGTGGGAGTAGGGATGGGTGTGGTGGAGGTGAGGGGTTGGGAGTAAGTGTGGGGGTGGGAGGTGGGGGGATGGGAGTAGGGTGGGTGTGGTGGAGGTGAGAGGTTGGAAGTAGGGGTGGGGGTGGGAGGTGGGGGATGGGAGTAGGGATGGGTGTGGTGGAGGTGAGGGGCTGGGAGTATGGGTAAGGATTGGGGAGGTGGGGGGTGGGAGCTCAGTTGGTGTGGGATGCTTTTCTGGTCCTCTTGCTTTGTTTGGATTCAGTATAGGGTGCAGGTTGGGGTGGCTTTCCAAAATAAAGGCCATGGAGCTGATTCAAGAGTTGGTGTGGAACATTGAGGTCCCACCTAGGGAACACCACGAGGAGGTGGGGAGAAAGCAGTCTTGTCTTGGGGCAGACTGCTCCTCAGGCCCTATGCCTTTCTGGCTTCTGATAATGGCCCCCAATTCCATTCCCAGTCACCTCTGTGAGTCCCCAGCCTCCTCTGAGGCATGTTCCCCATCCATTGCCAGGAGGGTGATGGTCCTCCCCTTCCTTCCTCCTGGCCTACCTCTGCAGAGGGGCCACATCCTTAGGAGGGAGTGGCTTCTCCTTAGTAGGGCCCTGGGCGCAAAGCCCAGGTAGTTCTGGTACTACCAGAACTGGGAATGTCTGGTAGTTCCCATTCCCAGTTCTGCAGCCCCAGGCCTCTGTGTCTCTCCATCACCCACTTTCTCAGACCCTGGGGACATTGAGAGAGATTATTGTTGTTGCTCTTAACTTTGTCACAGATGAGGTACTGGGCTCCAGGAAGGATGTAGAGTTGATGAAGCAGGAAGCTCACATCTGAGACTGGGTATCAAGAGGGTAGAGAGCCCTGGGTTGTGGGGGGGTGGAGGCAGAGGGGAGAGACAGACTTCTTGGGAGTGTATTTCTACATGGAGATCAGGGAGAATCCAGAAGTATTTCCGTGTGTGCACATGTACATTTGTGCGTATATGGTGTGTACATGAGTCAGTGTGTACGTGTATACCTGTATATGTGTGAATTTACATATGTAAATGTGCACAAATCTGTCAGTATGAATTTGCATGTTGAGTGTGCATATATTTATATATCTCTGTATTTATGGATATGTCTGTGTGTGTACACCTGTGAATGCATACGTCTGCAAAGCTTTGCAGCCTTATGTTCCTGAATCTCTCTGTGTATGCATATGCATCTTCCTCTGCCTTTGACTGGTATGTATGTGGGTGGGTATATGTCTCAGTGTGTGTCTGAGCATACCCGCATACAGGACTATGTGTGTGTGTATGTGTATATCTGTACCAGCATCTGATGGGATGTGGTTTCAGGAGCGAAAAGAAGTTTTCCTGGATGTGCTGTGTTTCTAAGGGTGCTAAAGTTGAGGGGACAGGATCAGAGAGCCCTGGGGAAACTGGGTGATGGAGAGAGCACAGAGATGAGGCCCTTAAACATAGGCAGACCTCTGGCAACAGGAGAATGGGTGTGGCATTGCCAGGGACTTTACCCATGCTGGGCCCCAGGGACTGTCTCTACATGAAAAGGCCTGTCCTCACTAGAGGGGTCTGTCCAACTTCCATGGATGGAAATTGGGTCAGGCAGCTCCTAATCACAGCATATCAGGTGGTCCTTCTCCCCAAGGGCATGGAAGGGGAGCTACCTGGGAGTAGGGCCCCACACAGGTCTGCGCACTACACACTACAATAGTCCATTCTTTTTTTTTCTTTTTATCTTTATTTGAGGTTCATGGGTACTTGTGCAGGTTTGTTACATAGGTAAACTCATGTTACGGTGGTTTGTTTGCTGTTCAGATTATTTCATCACCCAGGTACTAAGCCTACCACCCAATTTTTTTTTTTGAGACGGAGTCTTGTTCTGTTGCCCAGGCTAGAGTGCAGTGGCACGATCTCGGCTGGCTGCAAGCTCCGCCTCCCGGGTTTACACCATTCTCCTGCCTCAGCCTTCCGAGTAGCTGGGACTACAGGCACCCGCCACCACGCCAGGCTAATTTTTTGTATTTTTAGTAGAGACGGGGTTTTACTGTGTTAGCCAGGATGGTCTCTATCTCGGTGAGCCACCGCGCCCGGCCTACCCAATATTTTTCTACCCACCCTCAAGGAGACCCTAGTGTCTGTTGTTCCTTTCTTTGTGTTCAGGAGTTCTCATCCTTCAGCTCCTACTCATAAGTGAAAACGTGAGGTATTTGGTTTTCTGTTCCTGCTTTAGTTTGTTAAGGATAATGGTCTTTAGCGCCACCCATGTTCCCAAAAAAGTCATGATCTTGTTCTTTTTATGACTGCATCGATTCCATGGTGTATATGTACCACACTGTCTTTTTCCAATTTGTCATTGATGGGCATTTAGGCTGATTCCATGCCTTTGCTATTGTGAATAATGCTGCAGTAAACATTCTCATGCCTGTGTCTTCATGGTACAGTGATTTATGTTCCTCCGGGGATATACCCAGTAATTGGATTGCTGGGTCCAGTGGTAGTTCTGCTCTTAGCTCTTTGAGGAATCGCCATGCTGCTTTCCACAATGGCTGAACTAATTTACACCCCCACCAAGGGAGTACGTACGTGTTCCCCTTTCTCCACAACCTCACCAGCATCTGTTATTTTTGACTTTTTAGTAATAGCCATTCTGACTGCTGTGAGATGGTATCTCATTGTAGTTTTGATTTGCATTTCTCTAATGATCAGTGATACTGAGCTTTTCTTTTTTTTATATGAATAAACCCATTCTTTTATTTATTTTTTCCTATTGGAGAGTCATGCTTTAAAATAAGCCCATTTTTGATGCTATGCTTCTAGAACAGTGTCGTCGGTCTGTGGGAGTGGGAAGGACAGGCGATAAAGGAAGTTCTGTGCGTGTAGTCTGGAGACCGGTATTTCAGCTGAATGCCAAGCCCCTTATATCAACCTCTACTTATCTCCCTGATGGAGAATGGACTTTAGCCAAATCAAATTGCAGCCCAACATCCTGCCAGTCAAAACCAGGGGTAGAGGTAGGGAGGGGAAAGAAGAGGGGCTAAGACCCCTCCAGACTGAAGCTTAGTTGAGGCAGGCCAGGGTAGATAAGATGTCCCTCAAATCTCCAGCATGATCTAGCATTAGGCCTCAACGTCAACTCTTATATTTTCATTCCTTTGACTGATTAAGGCCTTCCAGTCTTGAATAACCCCTGATTAAAAAGGAAATACTCTTGAGAGAAGAAATTCCCCAGAATGTTATCTATTAATACCCCTGGAAGGCTGATTGGCAGCTTGCTGAGAACAAGATTTTGTGAGAAGGAACACAGAAGGAAAGGATGTGTGGAACTATCAGTGGAAATGGTGGGAGTGGGGTGGGAGGAGGAGAAGAGAAGCTATTAAAATGGAGATAACGAAGCAGAGCCAGGGCTGTGCTCACTATTTTCTCTTCCTAGAAACCCAAGAGGACTAGGACTTTTCCAGTATCCTTGCAGTAAAGCTGGGCTCTGCAGCACGCTGCTGAATCCTGCCAATGGAAAGTGGCTGGAGATGAAGTAAGCCCACTCCAGGCCTGGTCTTCGGATTACCCCCCGTGATCCTCCAGTTTTCACTTTCCCTGTGACAGTGACCTGGGAGTCCATGTGTCTCAGATGGCACAGCTACCAGATGGAGGGGCTGTCTGACCTACTTTGCTGTATTAAACCTTGTGATTTTACTTGTTACTGCAGCAAAACCTGTATTACCTGAGCGAGCACACATAGGAAAAAAAAAGGTACTAACAAGTTTCTGGATTTTCCCCAGATAGAGCATAGAAGTCAGGATCTCAGACTCCAGAGTCATAAAGTTCTAGGTTCAAATCCCAGTTCTCCTATTTCAGTTTCTTTATTTTAGTATGTGTCAGTTTCCTCTTCTGTAAAGTGGGGGTTGACTTAGACAATCGCTGCCACTCATTTGGTCCATTGCCTGCCAATGGTAAGTAATCAATGTTGGCTTTTATGCTGAATGATTGAAGAGGTAATTTAGTGTTAGGAATGGGCCTGGGTTCCAGATCTTATTTCCATGTACTTTACATTTCTTTTTCTATCAAATAGGATTAATAACAAACCACAGCAGACTCACCAGGGTTGGTGTGAGGATCCATGTGATTATGTTGGTGATTGTGCTGAGTAAACCATAATGCAACAGAGACAAGGTAGCTGTTTTTATCACGACTGATATTAACCCTACATCTAGCACACAGAAGCGGTAACTTAGTCCAGATATGGGGAGGACAACCTCAGGCTCACACACACTTGCTGGCCGGCTCCAGAGGGGCTGAGGCACCTGCAGGAGGACCACCTCCATCTGGGTAAAGGGGAAGGGTTGGGGGGAGGGTCCCTTCAGGACGCCACTGTCTCCATCTCCCCATTGGAGAGCATCCCTATGACCCCAGCCTCCCAAGAACTGGATTCCCCAGGAATGCCTGGGGACTCCCAGGTGGAGAATGTAGTGTTGGCTTCACTTCTGCTGGAGAAGCACAGTCTGGTCAGATCTCCAGGCACTGCCCAATTCCCAAGGCTGACCCTGGGGAGATACGCCCCACCATCCTGGGCATGAGGCTGTGGGTTAGGGCAGAGTGAGGGAAGGCGTGCTGAGCCTTATGTGGAGATGGTCTTACCCTTTCTCCCCCTGGGGTGGGGGGTCATTGGGCAAGGCCTTTGCAAGTACCCACCGTTTGAGCCTCCTGAACTACTCCTGAAGCTGTCCCCTTCCCCACTTCCTGTGCCTTGTGTTGAGGGGCCGCCCTCCATCTACAGCTGAGCTGGTGCTGCTAAGACCTCATGATCATGCCTACTCTGACTGCCAGATGCAGATTTATCGTGAAGCTATCAAAACATTCTTTAGGCTCATTCACTAGCATGAGCCCCTTCTAACACCTAATTTTGTATTCTTTCTAAAGAGATGCCCCCAAATTGTATATGCTTAGGATTCACAAAACCTAGGTCTGCCCCAGAGCCCTGCCCTGGGGCAATTTCTGGGCCTCTCACTGTAAGAGAGGCCAGAAAAGGGGATAGAGGATGTCTGGGTCAGTGGACCCAGCTTCCTGTTCTTGCCTCCTTCCCTGAAGGGCAGGACATGCGGGTTCCTTTTTGGCCATGAACTGTGGCACTGAACCAGTCATTTTCCCTTTCTGGCCTCAGTTTCCTCATCTGTAAGCAAGAGGGTTAGATAAGATGGTTTCTAAGGCCCCTTTAGCTTCTAACCTTAGAAAACGGGGCACCTTATTAAGACCCTATGGGGACAGGCCTGGCCGACCCAGCTGAGCAGCTCACAAGGCACCAGGCCTCACTGGAGCCTTTTCACCGATGTTGTAAATGAGGACTGCTGAACTCCTGGAACAGGGTCCCGGCCTACGACAGGACCCCGGGTCTGGGAATCAAATCCCCAGAGCTCGGGGCCAGATGTGTGTGGGTGTGGGGTCCCAGAGAAGAACAAGAATGACCCCTTCCCTGGTTTGGGGAGAGAGCTGTGGGGTGTGATGAGGAACAATTCACCGACAGCCATGCCTTCGGTTTTCTTCTAAATTTGGGACCCACCCAAGTCAGAGACGGGGTCCCTCACCACTGTCTAACCAGTCTCCCTAAAATGCAGCCTTTGTTGCTGGGAAAGGCATGGGGCTCACTCTTTACTAACCGAATCATGGTCAGGGCAGAGGCGGCTGAAGCAGCAGGGCTGAGGCCCCCGGGAGTTCATTCTTCTCTCATGGGGTGTGGGTGATGGAGTTAGTCAGACGGAGGTTCACATCCCAGCTCTCTCACATCCTGACTGTCTGGCCTGGGGCAAATGACTCAGTCTCTCTGAGCCCTGGTTTATCTTCAAAACAAGGGAAACTAATATGGACCTCATAGGATTATTCTAAGGATTAAATGAGATAACGTGTGTGAAAGTGCCTGGCACCTGGTAGGCCCTTGTGGCCATCTGTTCTACATTATCATCTCTACTCTTTGGGAAAGGGACGGCTCAGGTGCTCCTGCCCCAGGGGTCCTAGGAAGCAGATGGGGTCAGGCAAGCAGTGAAGGTGAGATTGGGGTCTCAGCAGGGGGCACTGCCTGTCCGCTGGAGCAGTGGGAGGCCCAGACACCTGGGTCCCAGCTGTGCTCATGGAGTGAGCAGCAGAAATGAGAGCCCCTCTTCCCTCCCATGCCCCCTTGCTCAGGCAGGGTCCCCTGTGGGGAGGCCTGGAGCCTTTGTGAGTGTGGGTCCCTGGAAAGAGGCCCTAGTGGCCTATGGAGAAGGCCCCTGAATCGGTAGACTGCTTCTCCGCCGTGGTCTGGTCGCTGGGGTACACTGGGTTGGTCAAAGCGGCGATTTTCAGTGTAGTCTCATTCACCTGCAGGCAGAAGGGCTGGTGTTGCTGAGTTCTGACTATGGGCAATGTCCTCCTATGTGACCCCCTTTGCCAGACTCAGCAGTGGGTGCCCATGACCCGGTTATGAGGGGAGCCAGGATGTCTGTGTGATCCCAAGGCCCCTCCTATGTACCCCAAGGGCAAACAGAGCCCCCATTCATCCCATGGCCTCCCCTAGTCCTCCCCAGAAATGGAGAGGGGAGGTGACGGGGTGGGGACCTTGACAGAGATGACCCACAGAACCCCTAAGATTCTCTGCAGAGCCCAGTCTTGGCCAAGTCTTCCCTTGTCTGGACCCCAAATATTCATTGAGGCCTGGTGAACTCCCCTTCAGAAGGCCTCAGAAGGGGAGCCACTGAGAGTCCCTGCCCCACCTGCCCTGCCCGCTCTCCCTTTCATCCAAGGGTGTCCCGCCCCCAACTCACCTCCTCAAACTTCTTGGCCTTGTATTGATCGGCCCCCTTGAGGAAGTTGAGCAGGATGATGTCACAGAGAACGGTCCCCTGGAGGAGGAGAGGCAGGGCGGGCTCCAAGGGGTGCCCTGGGGTGGGTGGGATCAGGGTGGCAGGAAGTGCTGGGCTCGGGCAGCACCCCCAAGCTGCCTAAACGGTGGGCAGGACATTTCACCCTAGCAACACACTTTTGGGATAGTGCTATGGTTTGAATGTCCTCATCCAAACTCATGCTGAAACTTAATCCCCAATGTGGCAATATTGACAGGTGGGGCCTTTAAGAGGCGATTGGACCCTGCGGGCTCTGCCCTCATGGATGGATTAATCCGTTCATGGATTCATGGATTAATGGGCTGTCATGGGAGGGGAGCTGGTGGCTTCATAAGAAGAGGCAGAGAGATCCGAGCTAGCACATTAGCAGACTGCAGGCCAGGGTGGGGACCAGTCCTCCAGGGAGGCCTGACTGATGTTCCCTCTTAGAAAAATGCCCAGGGACTTTGCAGGATGTTTCAGGGATGCCTTCCCAGCTCCTAGGGGTGACCCAGACCACAGCTGCACAGAGCGAGGACTGCGTGGGGTGGAAGGGTGGAAGTCCCTGAAGGCAGGCTACGTGCCCACCCTGCCACGTGGGCTCTGTTCCTCATTAAGGCATCTCAGGTCTGCAGAAACCCAGAGCCTCCTCCCCCAGCTACACGGTGAGAAACAGGAACTCTGTAACAGGTGGAGCCTCCTGAAAACCGGAAGGCTGCTTCCGGAGGTAATGAGCTCTCCATGACTGGAGACGTTCCAGCCAGTGCCGACGCAGCAGGGTGGTGGCCAAGGAGACTGAAGCACCTGGCAAGTGCGGGGGGCGGGGACTTAACGTTCCAGGCAGAGGCAGAGCTGCCCCCGTCACTCCCCTGCCTGCTGGTGCCAGTCTGGGCCCCACTCTGGCTGGCCCGTCAGAGCCTGGAGGGGCTGAACTCACCACTCCCACAGAAGTAAAGGCCGCCACAGAGCTGATGATGGTGGGGATGATGTTGAACTTGCCAGCCTGTGTGCACAAAGACCAAGGCAAGTGGGCAGAGGGCCATGGGACGGGGGTGAGGCCTGAGGCTGCACGTGGAGCCAGACCTGCTTCATGGATCAGTAGGTCCCTCCCCTTCACGGCACAGGTGAATCGATGGGAGAGTGACCCGCTGAGGGTGTCAAAGCTGGCCAGCAGCAGATCCCTGCCCCCTAGAGGAGCTTCTTCAGAACCCAGAGGTGGTCCGGGCTGCCTCCCCGGTCCACCCCATCTGCCTGGCCCATGGACTCACATTCCCGTACACCAGCACGTCGAAGCGGATGCCAAAAGCCTTCAGGAGGGTGCGGTACTCGCTGCCGTTCTCCATTTTGTAGTACTTGGCAAACCTGGAGGTCAGAGGCAGAGATGGGTCCCTCTGTGGGCTCCTTTCTCTCCCGCCTGAACCTTCCGGGTCCTCCAGAGCCCTGTGTCTTTGCTCACTGAGCAACCCTTACCGACGGTTTCTGAGACACCTGCCACGCCCCTCCCTGTGTGGTTAGCTGACCCCTCGCACAAGCATCATCTTGGGGGCTTCTTATAAAAGCAGATTCCTGAGCTCCACCCGGAACCCACAGAATCAGCATCTCTGTGGGTGCAGCCCAAGAACTTGCCTTTTATTTATTTTTATATTTTTGAGACAGAGTCTCAAAATATATACAGGCTGCAGTGCAGCGGTGCGATCTCGGCTCACTGAAACCTCTGCCTTCTGGGTTTAAGCGATTCTCCTGCCTCAGCTTCCCGAGTAGCTGGGATTACAGGCACGCGCCACCATCCCTGGCTAATTATTGTATTTTTAGTGGAGATGGGGTTTCACCGTGTTGGCCAGTCTGGTCTTGAACTCCTGACCTCAAATGATCCACCTGCCTCGGCCTGTGCTGGGATTACAGGCGTGAGCCACCATGCCCGGCCAGAACTTGCCTTTTAAATAATTTCCATCAGTGATTCTGATGTGTTAGAAAGTTTGAGCCACTGCTAGACTCCAAGCTTCTTCAGTTCCATTTGTCTGGGTCTCCCAGAGCCCAGCTCACTCTGTTTATTTGGGCTCAAAGCCTGGCTCTGCCGCTTACTGACTGTGCAACGTTGGGCCAGTTACTTAACATCTCTGAGACTCAATTTCCTCATTTGCAGGTGGGAATAATACACAAAAGTCCTGCTTCATAAGGCTGCCATGAGAACTGAGTGAAACCACACACGTCAGGGGTGTAGACAGTGCCTGGAACACGGTAAGCACTCAGGAAACACTCGCTGATGTTGGCCATTGTTGTTAACATTTATAGAGCAGTTTTTAAAGGCGCTTTCAGACTTCTTGTCTCATTTCACCCCTGCAAAAAACCTTTGGGATAGTGCTATGGTTTGAATGTCCTCATCCAAAACTCACGTTGAAACTTAATCTCCAATGTGGCAGTATTGACAGGTGGGGCCTTTAAGAGGCGATTGGACACTGCGGGCTCTGCCCTCGTGGATGGATTAATCCATTCATGGATTAATGGATTAATGTGCTATCACGGGAGGGGAACTGGTGGGTGTGTAAGAAGAGGAAGAGAGATCTGAGCTATCACATTAGTACACTCAGCCCTGCTCCACGTGACACCCTGCGCCCGAGACTGCAGTCCCCACCAGTAGGAAGACTCATCAGAGGCGGCTGGCTCCACAGCCTTGGACTTCTCAGCCTCTATACATGAAGAAATAAATTCCTTTTCTTTATAAATTACCCAGATTCAGGTATTTGTTAGAAGCAACGGAAAGCGGATGATTATAGATAGGCATGTGATTGCTCTGTTTTTCAAACGAGGCTCTGAGGGGTTGAGGTGACTTGTCTGGGGTCACCCAGAGCTGGTGCTGAGTTCACCAGCTGGTGAGCTCAGCACTAGCTTTGCCCAAGTCCAAGACTTTGACCCCTGCACCTTGTCTGCCTTGGCTTCTGGGTGCCATGAACTGTGCTGGGGATTTCGGAAAATGATCCCATTTCATTCTCACCACAAACAGGGGTTAGTGTTCAACACAGAGGTGAGTGTTCAGAGCCCCATTTTGCAGATGCCTATGGTAGGGAGGAGATCTGCCTGTGGTTTTGCAGTTAGTGAAGCGTTGGGTTTGGGATTCAAATCGCATCAGTCTTTTGGCTTCTAAAGCCAGTGCACTTTCTGCTGTGTGGCTCTGCCCATCACGGGCCAAACTCTAACATTAGGAACGTGTCATCTCTTTGGGCTACTGTCCCACAGTTGTAAAATGGGTTTCCGATGCCAGTAACCTTGGAAAGTGGTGAGGATTAAGTGACATCAAGGGAACAAAAGGGCCAAGAAGCTCCTTAGCCTTGTAGGGTTATTGTTCTCTCTCAGTGTCTCCGGTCCCCACAGATTCCCAGGCCTCTCCCACCAGGGGTCTGAGAAACTGAGTCCCTGAAAGTGTTCAGTGATTGACGTGATGCTCCTGACAGGGATATTTGCATTTGAACCTGTACAGCAGAGACAAGGAAATGCTCAATCCAAGTGAATCAATCATGGAGGGATTACAGGCATGGGAGGAAGATAACTTGTGATGGGGAAGGAAAACGGCTGCCGCTATCTGCTCTGGCTGCCATCTGGCAGTGGGGCACTCTGGAATCAGGCAGAAATGAATCTAAATCCTGGCTCCCCCACTTGTTAATGTGGCCTCTGGGGTTCCTTAGCCTTCAGGGTGTCTGTTTCCATGTCTATAAGCACAGGTGTGCTCATGCCCCACTAGGAGGTCTGTTGGTGAGACAGGGTAAACGCGGACATCATTGAGATTCTTGTTTTAGAGACTCTGTCTGCTCCTCCACACCCATTCTCTGTCCCTTCTGTGCCCAGTTCTGGGCCCTGAGAGCCTGGTCTGCAAAGACTGCTTTGGCCTCCATTTCCAGGTGGGTTCAGCCAATGGAAGGCACTGACAGGAGATCAGAGGGCAGGGAAAAAGAAAGACCAGGGCACTGAGGTGGCTGGGCAGCCTGGGCATTTTTTCAGGTTCTGGGAATTGCTCCTCTCTTCGCTCCCGCCAGCCTAGGTAGTAGCAGCCTGGCCTCATTGCCAGCACAGAGGCCCTTCACTGGCCTGGTTAGTTCCCTTCCCTTTACCTCGAATGCACCTTTGTGTATAGTCTCTTTATTCAATCACCCCTGTGGGACCACCCACTGTTGCCCCTCAGGACACCTACCCTGACCACTCCCACTTTACCGAGGAGCAAGTTCAGTCCTAGAGAGCTTTATCTGGGTCAGGAGGGAGCACAGGAGAATGGGTGACACATTTTCTCTCTGCCTGTGCGTGGGCAGGAGCAGAGCTGGTGTGCCTGAGTGATGTACCTGTTGCTCGAGTAAGGCTAAGAACAACTCAGTGAAAAAATGGTTTCCAGGGGAGCCTGACCTGGGAAGGTGTTTCCTTTTGGGCTGCACAGCTGAGGGAGAGGCAGGGGAGGCAAGAAGAGCCCAAGAAAGAGTAAGACCCAGAGTAAGAATGAGAGTGACCCTGAGAAGGCAGCAGAAAGAAGTGCAACCACTTAGCTGGAAGAGGGCTTGGAGGTCAGGGAAAGAGGGGAGGGGCTAAACCAGCTTTAAAATGACGCTAAGTTCAAGTCTAGGTGGTGGAGGAAGCTTCACAACCAAGGCAAAACAGAATGAATTCAGGGTGCAGCAAAAGGAGAATAATAGGATGGACACAAGAGAGGACGTCATTTCTATAAAGACGACAGGGTCTAAGAACATACATTCTTCAAGGAGGACTCTCAGGATATTTTAAAGAAGTTTGCAAAAGAAGTATCTGGAGTGGGCAGAAGGCTCCAGGAAGTCCTTACTGTGGCTTTCAGATTGTCCTGAAGGTAAGTACAGAGCATCACTGTCTCCATGCCCGCTGTTAATAGAGCACCAGCAATATAGGTGGTTCCTTCATATAAGCATCTCCACTAATCTCATGAAGACTACACTGTTGTTGACCCATTGTACAGATGAGGAGACAGGTGAGAAGGTAACTTGCCAGAGCTGGGATTCTAATCCATACTGATGCCTCCAAAGTTCATGCCCCTTGAACCGTCCTGCCTCTGAGCTCTTGGAGGCTGTTAAGGATAACGCAGCCCTTGTGCGAGATCTCAAAGCCTTCTAAATACTGTGTTCTGTCTCACGTCACTGGAGAATTCAAGGCCCTTGTCTCAGAGATTTGGCTTCTCATACCCATGGGTAGTGGGCAGGGGCAAGAGGCTGGGTCACAGATGTTTGGCTAGGGCAGAGGCTGGGCCTGTGATCCTGAAATCTTCACTGCTGGCCGAAAGCTGCAACCATGAAAACGGCTCCGACAGTGACACCGACTTGGAGAACAAAAAGTCGTATCCTGGGCACTGCCGTTCAAAGTGAGGGCTGGCTAAATTTATCCTGGGAAGGAATGTGAAGGGAACAGGGAGAAAAATCAAAGCGGACTTGGTTTTTCTCCAGCACCTGCCTTCCAAGAGGCAGTAAGCATGGTAAGATCATTATCTCACCAACCACCCACCCTCTGAGGAGGGTTGGCAGGGACTGGTTCTCTTCCCGGGTGGAGGGAGGAGGAATAGAGCTCAGGGAGTGTGGGCCCAGGCTGCAGACAGGAGGGGTAACCCAGGAGTCCCAGCTTCTGCACTCTTCTGTGGCTGACGGGGATCACAGAATCGGCCCACCCCTGTGGCAGAGACGGCTCATTGGTCACCAGGGTCTGGTTATCTCCTCTCTTTGCGGATGATTAGACCACATTTCCCAGTCCCCTGCATTTAGCTGCGGCCCCGTGACTAGTTTTTGCCAGTGAAATGTGAATGGCAGTGAGGTCTGTTCCCTCTGGACTGAGGTGGTTTAGAGCAGTGTACCTTCTACGTCTTCCCTTTCCTCACCTGACGGCCAGTTGCTCAGGAGTCAGGAGAGGACTCTGAGACTCTAGAGAGGCTGAGTCAAGATGGCAGGAGCCTAGAGCCCTGAATGACTGCGTGGAGTTCCCCACCCCCACTGGCCCACAGTGCACTGTGCCCTAGGCAAGACATCCACCTTCATATTAAGTCACTGAAATGAGGGGTTTGTTTGTTATAACAACTAGCAATACTAACCCTGACTGTTACAAACTCCCAGAATTTCATGGGCGAGAGATGTAATTTGCCAAGGGACAAAGAAAGAGCTGAAGTCGGAGAGTTACTCAGGATTAGACAGAGGGCACAGTCCCTTGATGCTACATCCCAGGAGTAAACCCTCTAAGGAGGCCCTAGAGGATCTGGGTGTGGTGCTGTGGCTGTTGTGAATTAGCTTCTTGATCTTGGGAAAGTCACTCGACTTCTCTGAGTGTTTTACTTCAACTGAAAAATGGGAGGAAAAAGAGCTCTGAGGAGGATGAGTTGAGAGAGTCCATATATAGCCAGTGCTTAAAACACGTCCCTTTCTTATCCTAGCATAAAGATAAAATGAAACAATATCTACACTGACTTTGATCATTACACTCTCCTGGCTCCTGTAGATAATGATATTAGTAATAATGACAGCCAGCATCTACTGAGTGCTCCTCTGTGACCAGACACTGTGCTACGTGCTTTATGCTTATTAGCTCATTTAATGCTCACAACCACCCCACTGCATTTAAGTACTGTTGCTATTCCCATGTCACAGCTGAGGAATCAGATCAGAGAGGTGAAGCAACTTGTCTAAGGTCACAAAACCAACAGTGAGTGAAGCTGGGATTCGAACCCAAGCAGTCTAGTTGTCGGACCCACACTCTTAGCCAGCATTCTACACTGTTCTTTTGTTGCCTGATTTCTGTTAGGTCATAACCAATTTTGTTCTCCAGCTGGGGCATCTTTTTGCATTTGCTAGGTGGGTCTCCATACCCAGAATCCCTGGCTGGGAGCAGAACAGGAAGCCTGGGGGGCCACACAGTGTCAGTACAGAAGGACCCTGTAGCCTCCTCATCTAAAAAGGGGAATGGCTCAGCTACATACACCATGCCCAAGGCTTATTTCCCCCAAGTCCTCTGGTTCTTACCAGATCACTTTTTTTTTCTTGGTTAGGATTGGGGTTGGTGAGAATGACAGCACTATTTAATACCTTGGCCCCTCCCAACCTGGCCCAGTCCACCTGTATTATCTGCAGGCTCTTCTTCCTGCCACACACTCAAGTTCCAGCCACACCAGACTACCTGCCTTCCTGCATTTCCTGAACACATCCCACAGACACAGACGTCCATGATTTCCCTCATGCTGTTCCTCTTGCCTCCCTTTGTCACCGTGCAGACTCCAATTCATCCATTAGGGCCCAGCTCAGATGGCCTCTCGTTCTTTTAGCATTCAACAAATATTTGGAGCACACCTACTCTGTGCCAGATACTGTTTCAGGTACTGCTGATACCTTGCCAAGCTCTGCTGTCATGAGAAGGGGAGAAATACTAATTAACCACACAAGCCCATAAGTAGCTAAAATCAGATATAAGGAAGGGCTGGGAAGGAGAGGAGTGCCATTCTATGAGCATGGTTAGATGTCTGACCTAGGCTGGGGGTTAGGCAAGGCTTCATGTGAAAAGGACCCTGAAACCAGAAATACCATTTAATCCAGCAATCCCATTACTGGGTATATAACCAAAGGAATATAAATCATTCTATTATAAAGATACAAGCATGCATGTTTATTGCAGAACTGTTCACAATAGCAAAGACACGGAATCAACCCAAATGCCCATCAATGATAGACTGGATAAAGAAAATGTGGTACGTATATACCATGGAATACTATGCAGCCATGAAAAGGAATGAGATCATGACCTTTGCAGGGACATGGATGAAGCTGGAAGCCATCATCCTCAGCAAACTAACACAAGAACAGAAAACCAAATACCGCATGTTATCATTCATAAGTGGGAGCTGAACAATGAGAACACATGGACACAGGGAGGGGAACAACACACACTGGAGCCTGTTGGGAGTGTGAGGGGAGGGAGAGCATCAGGATAAATAGCTAATGCACGCAGGACTTAATACCTAGGTGATGGGTTGATAGATGCAACAAGCCACCATGGCACACGTTTACCTATGTAACAAACCTGCACATCCTGCACATGTATCTCCGAACTTAAAATTAAAAAAAAAAAAAAAAGAAAGTGACCCTCAAGTTGGGGCTTGAAGGATGGAGAGTTAAAAGGGCAAGAAGGCCAGAGGTGGGGGCCGCTTTCCTGGCTGAGGGAACTGCAGGCCCTCTCATGGGAAAGAACATGGTGTTTCTGAAGCAGCTGGAAGAGGGTTGGTGGGCTGGTGGGTAGAGGCAGATGGAAGTGGCAGCGGCTGGGTCCACGCGCCCCAGTTGGCAGCCAATTGTGTGCATCTCTTCCCAATTCCACGTTTAGTGACTTCACCCTGGTAGCTTGAAATTGACCATCCTGGAGTATTTACCTCACAGAAATCCAGCAAATGCTACAAACCAGGGCTATGAGCTGAGACTGGGACATCCCCCTGGGCTGCCTTTTCTGTCTCTATTAGGATTCAGGCCTCTACTACAGTATCTGCCACACCAGACTATAGCTAATAATTTGGACTATGGACTGTGGACTATTAGCCATATCTCACTGTTTCTTTCTTTCTTTCTTTTTTTTTTTTTTGAGACAGAGTCTCGCTCTGTCGCCAGGCTGGAGTATGCAGTGGCACGATCTCGGCTCACTGCAACCGCCACCTGCCAGGTTCAAGTGATTCTCCTGCCTCAGCCTCCTGAGTCACTGAGATTGCAGGTGTGCACCACCATGCCCAGCTAATTTTTTGTATTTTTTTTTTTCCAGCAGAGACAGGGTTTCACCATGTTGGCCAGGATGGTCTCCATCTCCTGACCTCGTGATCCGCTGACGTTGGCCTCCCAAAGCGCTGGGATTACAGGCATGAGCCACCGCGCCTGACCTCATATCTCACTGTCTCTGTTTGCTCAAAGGCCTAATGCCCACAGTAGGGGGTTGAGTAAATGCTTGCTAGAAGAATAAATGAACTTCTGGGATTCTTGACATCTCAAAGATTGAGTTTAGCTAGGTTGTCCTCAGGGCTCCCACCTGCTTTCGCTGGTTTCCCCAAATGCTCCTAATTCTGCAGGTGGAGCTAGCATAAGGTGGTAACAACAGGCTATTTCTCTCCCCAGCAGAACACGGTTAGATTCGGCAACGAGGTAGGTGGGAAAGTGGGTGCCACTGGTGGGAGCCAGCCTCTCGATGGGGGCAATGGGGGAAACAGTAGGAAAATATATGCAGGACAGTTACTCCTGCTAGGCACTAGGCTAGAGGCTTCCACACCTGTTGTTTCATTCAGGACTCACAGCAACTGAACGAGGTAGCTGGCGGCTTAGGGACTTTGAAATGAGATAGTCCTGGGCCTGAATCCTGGCTATACCACCTAGTTTATATGACCTTTGGTGAATTACCTCTCTGAGTCTGTTTTTCCATCTGTAAAATGGAGATGAGAGCAGTAGCTGTAGGGTTGCCTAGAGGATAAAATGACTCTGGAATGTGAAGGTTGAGCACAGTACCTAGCAGTACCTAGCACACAGCTTTCTATTAATATTGTGTACTGGTCATTAGGCAACATTCCTGATTTTACAGGCTGGGGAAAGGCACAGACATGCTCCATTGGCTACTCTGCCTGCAAAGGGCACAGCTAGGATCTGAAATCTGGCTGCTTGACTCCAAAACCCTTGCCTACCCCTACGGCCCCCCTAAGAGAGGAGCCAAAAGGAGTTCATTGCAGCCTCAGTGGGCAGGGAGCTTGTTAAGCTGGTATCTGTGAAAACACTCAGCTGTGGAGAAAGCACAGCATGGCTGTGACTGTGATGATGCCATAGGCATCAGAGGAAAGAACAGAGCCCGAACAGCTGCCAGTGCCGAGCTGGAAAAGGGGAAAGCGGCCCCAGAGGCACAGGCAGGGCTGGAGTTGTCAGGGTCGGGGGCTCCTCTGACAGGCGCGGCTGGAAGGGCCGCTGGAGCCCAGACCCTTGAAGGGAAGCGGCAATGGTTGCCTGGTGGGCCGAAAACTCTGCACTTGCCCCGGGAGCCAGTCTGTGGTCTGGGGAGCCCTGCAGGTGGACCTCTGCAGCCCACATTCCCTGGCTTCCTCCCCGCTGGTTTCTGGGGAATTTGGTCAATGGGCAGCACTGGCAGAGGACCCAAGGGTGGGAAGAAGGGGATGGGGTATGTATCCGCTCGCCGCTTCCCTGCTCTGCCTTGATTTCGCCTGTGGCTGTGTCACTTTGACCGTTGCTCCTGTCAGGTACCCCAGCTCAAACCCAGGCTCCCACTGCCCCCGCGCAGGGGCGGCAGGTCTACAATGGTGACGGCTTCCCCGAGTGCCTCGACTCCCATGCTGGTCCCTGTTGCGTAAATTTCTTCCCAAACCCCAGCTGAATGTGCTTTCCCTCCGGGGCCTTCACTGAGACACCCCTAGCTGTGATCAGACAGGACACCTCTAACGCAGGACTCAATCGCATGATTTTGAGGCCTAATAGTGCTGGGATGTTGTGCGTGCATGTGTGTGTGCGTGTGCTCCCTTGTGGCATTACCAGCAATAGATAAAGAATGAGTAAGTACAAACGTCAATTACCATAATAAATCATTTGTCAGATGCGCTTCTGCAGGGCAGGGCTGCAGCTCCATTCCAATGTGATTGTGATAGGTCTATAAATAATAGTGCATGCTTCAGCAGCCCAAATTTCCGCAGCCCTTCCTCACACACCCACACACGTTTGATTCAGACTTTTAGAGTTTGAAGGAGCCTAAAAGATCATCATCTTTAACCAGCCCATTTTACAGAGGCGGAAACTGAGGCCCACAGAGGCGATGAGATGTGCTTTACATCACATCCAGGATGTACAGCAAGGCCTGAACTGTAGCCCAGAGCCTGGGCTCCTTCTGCTTTACCTCTGCTTCATCTTGACTATCCTCAGCTTGCCCCAGCACAAAATAATTTTTTTTTTGTATAAGCATTTTTGTTATTTGGATTCAAGTTTATCATCACTATATTAAAACTTGCTTGATTCTAGGAACTGGTCTGGTTCATGTCTGCGTTCACCACAAAGCCCAGCATGTGATATAATCTGGAAGTTGAAAGAGACCTTCAAAGTTCTCCCTGCATTATCTACAAAGGGTTTCCCTGCCGATGCCTGAATACATTCAGTGCAAGGAAACTTACTACCTGTAGAAGCAGCCCAAATTTAGCTCTGGATAGCTCTAACTGTTAGAAGTACTTCCCCATGCTGAGCTGACATTTGCAGTCGTCAGCAGTCAATAAACGTTTGCTGAATGGAGAAGGGTTTTTTATCACGATGTACAAATCCCTTGGAAGCTCTCAGACATCTGTTTAGAAATGATCCATCCTCTCATGGAGTGGTGGAAATTCCTTCTTAAAGCAGGGACACGTAACTGTTACAGCAGCAGGAAAAACAGCAACAAACTTGCGGGAGCCAGGTTTGACTTGCAAGGGAAAACTTGGGCCTGGAATTTGGGTTTCTAAGTGAAAGTGGTGGTGTTCTCAGCAAAGCTTTGCCTGGTGGGAAGTAATTTTGCCAGCTGAAATACACTTTTACAGTTGATTTCATACTGATAGGAAATATCTCCTGGCAGACTCTTTGCTTCAGGGTGGGGCAACATCCTTAGAACAGGCTGGAACTCTTCTCCTTAGAGAAGGGCCCAAAGCCATACTTATTTATTCATATTCCAGGCACTCAATCAACCTCAAAGGCAGACATTAAAAAAAAAAAAATGCTTCTTGTTGATCTTTTAAAAATGCATTACTATTAATTTATCTTTAATTAATAAGGTAGGGAAAGATCAACAGACCTGGAGCCAGAAGATGTACCTGAGAGCCAGGTTACTCGCTGTCTGCTCCCGAGAGGGATCTTTTTGGCCTCAGTTTCCTCATCTGTAGAATGGGAGTTACCATACTGGTCCTACTTGTGGTTGCAAGCACAGGGTTTGAATTCTGGCTGCTAGGGTTTGAATTCTGGCACCAGCAGTAGGAGCTGTGTGGCCTTGGGCAGGTAGATGAAACCCCTGAGCTCAGGTATCCAGTTCTAAAATGTTCTCTTGAGCTGTTACATCTTTTTTTATTTTTTTATTTTTGACAGAGTCTCACTCTGTCGCCCAGGCTGGAGTGCAGTGGTGACATCTCAGCACACTGCAACCTCCGTCTCTGGGTTCAAGAGATTGTCCTGCCTCAGCTTCCTGAGTAGCTGAGATTACAGGTGCATGCCACCATGCCTGGCTAATTTTTTTTTTTTTTTAGTAGAGACGGGGTTTCTCTATGTTGGCCAGGGTGGCCTCAAACTCCTGAACTCGTGATCCGCCCACCTTGGCCTCCCAAAGTGCTGGGATTATTACAGGTGTGAGCCACCGCTCCTGGCTTCAAAATGTTCCCTCTTCAGGGTCAACAAGATAATCCACACAGAGCATCTGCTAATTCTCTAGCTCACTGGTAAGTGTTCAATGAGTGTTAGCTAGTATTTTTTATGAATAATACTGGTTGCTGTGAGAATAGGGTAGGCATGAACATGATAAAGGGCTGTCTAAATCCAGGATCACTCTAATTGCATCACTTCCACTGAAACCTAAAAAAGATGAAGAAGAAAATGGATTATGGAGAATTCAAGCAAGTACACTTCCCATGGAAGAGGGCCTTCAAGTGTTTCTGTGGAAATGATGGTGCTGGCTGCTTTTAACACATATTCTATGGCTTTTGGAAAGAGAAAAATCCAGATTGTAGAGAGAATGATCAAAGCCAAGGGTGCACTTCGATTCTGTCTCTGTCAATTGGCCTAAGATCTTGCTGATCCACACGTTTTTGCCTGGAAGCAGGACAGGCGCCAAATCTCCGAGCTTCATGAAAGCTGCTGTGGGTACATTTCCAACATGAAACGATCACTAGAAACACCTACCGCACCAGGAACATCTAGCAGCTGAACAAGTGTTTTTTTGTCCCAGACACCAAGAGGAAATCCAAAACTGCGTTGCCTTTTAGTAGCAAAGCTGTCTTAGGAACTCTCAGAGGAGAAACAAGAAATCAGGCATTTTGAAATGCACTGTTTCGATTCTCTCCCGTCAATCACACCAGCCATCACCACCGGGTATGTCTCTTACGGCTATTTTTTTTTCCCTTTTTTGCAAGCCATGCGATGGCGCAAGGTATGCTGGAAGCCATGGATATAGATCAAATCCCTGGGTTTGAGTTCTGATGTGCCTCTTAATTAGGCTGTATAATCTCAGGCAAGTTTCAAAATCTTTCTGAGCCTACCTTGGGGGGTGGGGAAAGATGGTGAGCTGTGAATCCTGTCAAAAATAGGTGTGAAAGGGCTTCGCAAACTTAACTCTGGGGCTCTTAATCTGAGGTGCAGGGATAGGCTTTCATTTATTATTTATTTTTTAGAATTTTAAATCTTATTTTTATAGAGAAGGAGTCTTGCTATTGCTGCCGAGGCTGGTCTCGAACTCCTGGCTTCAAGGGATCCTCTCGCCTCAGCCTCCCAAAGTGCTGGGATTACAGGCGGGAGCCTCCACACCTGGCTACGGGATGGGCTTTTAGAGGGCCTCAAAGTCTTGGAATTTTATGCTGTATAAATATCAACGCATAGAATAAGAACTGGAAGGAAACTCATTAAACTGTCCCAGATGTTAACTCCCTGCAAAGGGTGCAGGCCTAGAGAATGAAGGGGACTTCCCATGTCATTACTCTGTATATAACAGTATTGCTTGGATTTATTTCTCCGAGAATGTATTTATATCTTATTTGTAGAAATGAAATAACTTGGCCAGGCGTGGTAGCTCACGCCTATAATCCCAGCACTTTGGGAGGCCAAGGTGGGTGGATTACTTGAGGTCAGGAGACCAGCCTGGCCAACATGGTGAAATCCCGTCTCTACTAAAAACACAAAAAATAGCTGGGCGTGGTCGTGGGCGCCTGTAATCCCAGCTACTGGGGAGGCTGAGGCAGGGGAATTGCATCAACCTGGGAGGTGGAGGCTGCAGTGAGCAGAGACTGTGTTACTGCACACACTAGCCTGGGCAACAGAACAAGACTCTGTCTCAAAAAAAAAAGAAAGAAGAAATAAAATATCCTTTAAGAAGATAACTTGCCTATGAATTTTCTCATGTCTGTGAATACGTGCGTCTTCCTTTGATGCATCTTCCCCGCTTTCATCGGGGACATAAAGCAGTTGGAGACCTCTGAGAGCTAAGGAAGGGCTGTGATGTCACAGATGAAAGTCGTTAGCACTTGTCCTGGACATCTCTGCAGTTGCCCCTCTGGTCCACGCTCCTCCCTTCCTCACCCTGCCCTGGGCTGCCTCAGTGGGCCGCTTTGCCTCAGCTCTGGCTTCCGGTGAGGCTCTCCCGAGTCACAGCCACATGTCAGGCTGTCCTCTGCTCACAGCTCTGTCCGTCTCCATGTTCCTGTCACTGCTTCCTCTCCTCGCCTCTTCAGACCTGGGTGGTAACTGGTGTCCTGTTTCTGGCCCTGGTACTGCACTATCCTGTGTGGTTTCCGTACTCTCTGCCCACACCTTTGAAACAGTCCCTTTATTAAACTCTCCTCAGATTACCCAGTTAGAATGTGCCATCTGTTTCCTGCGGGGACCCTGACGGATACAGTATTTTTAATCTGTCATTGCACCATCAATGCCTATACACTCACGCACACACACACAGACACACTCTCAGCCTCACACATTCACCCACTAACAAATACACCCACTCTCACGAACTCACATGTGCGCGCGCGCACACACACACACACCCCATCACCTGCTTCCAGGACTTTGGGAAACATAGTACTCTGGTTAAAGTCCTGTTCCTGTGAATCGAGGTCTACCCGGGCCTCAGAAATCTCGCCAACAGAGAAAAGAGAAGAGAGCCTCCTGAAGAGCTGCAGGGCTCTGCTGAGAGCGCCTTTCACTTGTGCACCACTGAACTGGCGACTTTCAACAGTTCTTATTTTTAGACATTGCTGCACTTTGTCTGCTAGAAATCCAGATGACCCCACCGACTGCAATCTCAATATGCTTGGAAAGAGGCTTCATAAAAATACTAAGTTAAAGCAGCCCACAGAGTCTTTAGCCACGCAGAACAGACCAAGGAGTGAAAATAAAATCTCTCCACTAAATTTCAGGTAGGGGAAGAACAGAATCTTTAGGTGATCACAGAAATAAAGATGAATTTGCATGGACAGCACCAAGTACACTGGGGAGGAGTTGAAGGGAGAACATTTTGGCTCAATTTGAGGTCACCTTTCCAATGACTGGAGCGGGCCACTGCTTGCCACGGATATCAGGTATCCCCCAATGTCAGGGTGATGACATGGGCCCTCTATAAACTCTTTTAAATCACAAGGGTCAAATTAGGAGTTGAGATCCAATGACCTCTGAGGCTACTCTAAGATGCCCCCTTTGGAACTTCTGCTTTCTCATCTGTAAAGTGACCTGCCTTACTTTGGGGGACTGCAAGGGAACTTCAACAGCTATAAATTCTCAAAATCTCTGATTCTGCAGGCAAAGAGCTACAAAAGTAGGGGCGGGGGGAGTGACATTTGGAAGAGAGCTGCGAATGTAATTAGTGATGGAAATGTGAATCTCTAGCTGCCTCTGGATGTCTTAGTTAGCAGATTCAAACAAGGCCGAATCTTGGCTGAATAATTCCATTCCCTCCAGAGCAAACGGCAACAGTAGGGGTGTTGAAAAGTCTGCCTCTGTTGGAGGGAGCGGCAAATGAATTTGTTTGGGAGACAAAAGGCCAGGCTATGAATTGCACCGCCAGCGTCTGCTAGTCTTTAAATCTCCCTGGAACTTGGATGCTTTGTTTTTAAGCAGGGATGAAAGTGTCGACCACATGGGCATGCTTTTTTCCTGAGGATTAACAAGTACAAATGTCCCTAGTCTTCCTGGCTGGGGTGGAGATCATCCAAAGAAATATGTTTTGAATCCAGGCTC
The DNA here is from genome assembly GCF_002776525.5 of Piliocolobus tephrosceles. Classification (NCBI taxonomy): domain Eukaryota; kingdom Metazoa; phylum Chordata; class Mammalia; order Primates; family Cercopithecidae; genus Piliocolobus; species Piliocolobus tephrosceles. Next base: position 15,694,981 of record NC_045446.1, read on the forward strand.
CCCCTCTTGCTTGCTTTGTGACTCTGAGAACCTTATCTAACAGTGAGACTCCATCTTCTCCTCTGGAAAGTTGCAGGGGATATTGTAGCACCTACTTTGTAGGGCGGGCAAGGAACGCTGAGCTGAAGCACACAAAGCGTTTTGCATACGGGGTGACTAGTATGGTTTCTACCGATAAGTAGCTTGGTGAGATTCTAAAAAACAGTGCAAATTTTACTATATCATAGAAAGTGCACTGTGAGCCGCACTGAACCTGGCTTTGTGACCCTTTCTCTCCTATTTGAGGATTCAGAAAGACGGCTTTGCAGCCTCCCACACGTGGGCTCTTAGCTTAGCCTTGGGTGCCAGGAGTTTGAGGGTCACATGAGGGTGGTGGGTGGGCACCCAGGTGAAGGGACTGGAAGGGGCGGGGCTTGGGCAGAGCCCTCTGCTTGCCACAGATATCAGATATCCTCAATGTCAGGGCAACTACTTTGGCCCTCTGGAAACTTAAATCACAAGGGTCAAACTAAGCAGCTTTGCCTCCTTCACTGGCCTGGAGGGCTTTGTGGGAGGAGTCAATTATCTGAGATCCTAAGAGGGGGTGGTTTCTCTTAGGCCTCTGGGTATTACGCAGGCAGGGTCTTTGGAGATACTCTGTCCTGCCTCCCCAAATACCCTCCAAGCTTATTTAGGACCAGGTCTATCTCACATCCTTCTGTGCTCAGGTGGGGAGGGAGGGAAGGCAGCTGCAGTGCAATACATTGGAGATAAAGCACTCCAGACCAGTTTTTCTTTAGATGAGAGATGCTGTTCTAAAACTGTATGATATCAGTAGTTGGGGGTCTTTATAATATTCACATTCTTCATAAGCTTTCCTGCCAAATGAGTTATTTGGAGGATTAAAGAATTCCCAATGGCCAAAGGGAAGTTATGTAGATGAAAACTTGCATTTTAGATCATGAGAATTTTATTAATATGTTACTATTTTAAGCCACCATACAAATATCCTTTGTATTGATCTCAGTGTGATATACCAACTGAATAAATATGCCAATTTCTGCCAGTGAGCCGAACAGTATTTTTAACCTACTTTAAAATATGTGTTGTTTCCTATGGTTTTTTTAAAGTTTGGAGTTGATTATGAAAGTACTTTCAATTTTTAAAGATTCTTCTTTCCAGAGAATATACATGTATATTTTAAACTATTAAATATAAAGCTTAATGGGGTGGGCAATTATTTTTTAAGTTATAAATTAACATTTTTAAAAGGTGAAATGATTATTTTTGGCTTATGTATGCCATTGTATCAGAGAATACCACCTCAACAAAGGAAATTTGAGTAACAATTATTTGAATATATTCCAATGTATATTCTTACGTTCAAATGTAACAGAAATATATTCTTATGTATTTTTCCCCCTGGTCACAGCCTATTTAGTCTATTTAAGCTGTTTAGTGTATAATGTTGTGTACTTAAACAGGGCCCGGCCAGAAACTTCAGGATCTTCAAAAATTGGGGGGAATCTACAATGTATACATATATCAAAACATCACATTGTATCCCATATATATACACAATTGTTATTTATCAATTAAAAAGAAAATAAAACTTTTAATAAGTAGTGTTGACCTTGTAGTCTACACTTTGAGAACTACTAACCTAAGATAACTGAGTACAGCCCTTAGCATGTTGTAGACAATTGGTATATGTTTAATGGATTAATCGATAAATGAATGATTCAGAAAAAAAGTAAGAGAGAAACAAAACAGAAAGCTGAAGCTTTTCACACATTGGTTAATTGAATCCTGAAGATCACAGCGGTACTATCACCATTTCAGAGATGGGGAAATTAGGATGGGAAAAGACCAATGGCTTGTTCAAGCGCTTTCAGTTGCTTCCAAACAGTTTATTCTCTGATTCCTCTCTCCCTTTCTTCAAAACGGAGAAACAAAACAAAACAAAACCTGAAAAGATCCCTGAAGTCTCAAAGCCATTGGGATGATATTTAAAGACTGGTCTGAGTTCTTGTTTGCAGAGGCATTGAAGAAGAGCCAATGACAATTATAATTTGCTATTGGTGACACATGTTTGTGGACAGAAACGCAAAAGTACCATCTTGTAAAATGTAAAATGATACCAAGTTATCACCCTTACTTTGTAGAATGAGAAACCTTAGAAAATTCAGGCCCAGGGCAGGGAATGCGCCTATCTGGAAGTCACTTAAGCACGTTACAGTTTCAGGCCAGTGTTAGGAACAGGCAAAGGATCGCAGAATCCCAGCATTTCAAGAGACCTTGGCCGTCTCTTCGTAACTACTGACCTGCAGCAGGAATCCTTGGCTTGGTCCCCTCCAGTGATAAGGAGACACTGTCTCCCAGGACACCCAGCTAGATCCTAATGGCTGTTAGAGAGTCCTTCCTGATTTGAAATGAAACCTGAGGTGGGACTTGGGGCCGGGGGTGGGTGGATGGATGTGGGATCTTGTCAATTGCTGCTTGAAATCAAGTTCTTTAGAACAGCCCGCACCTTCTTCTCCTGACGTCCCAGGAGATAGGGGATTACCTGAAGTTGTAGCCTGGGGACACGCTGCTCTTCTCAGAAACGCTGTCCAGCCGGGTGAAGGAGTATTTGGGGATGCACTGGTTCCAGGCCTTGTCCAAGTCGCACACCCAGCCAATCTTAATGCCCAGAACTCCTCCCTGAAGAAAGGGGCCGGGTATGAGTTTTCCTCTCGCCCTCCGACTGCCTGCGCTGGGCCAGAGTGGGGGTGAGGTGGAGGTCGTGACAAATGATTTCCTCCCATCCTCCAGGTGGGAGACGGAGGCAGGGAGAAAGGAAAGTGATGTGTCACATGCTGCTCAGTAAAGAAGTGCTGTGGTGGCCGGGCGCGGTGGCTCAGGCCTGTAATCCCGTAATCCCAGCACTTTGGGAGGCCGAGGAGGGCGGATCACGAGGTTAGGAGATCGAGACCATCCTGGCTAACACGGTGAAACCCCATCTCTACTAAAAATACCAAAAATTAGTCGGGCGAGGTGGCGGGCGCCTGCAGTCCCAGCTACTTGGGAGGCTGAGGCAGGAGAATGGCGTGAACCCGGGAGGCGGAGCTTGCAGTGAGCCGAGATCCGGCCACTGCACTCCAGCCTGGGCGACAGAGCGAGACAACGTCTCAAAAAAAAAAAAGACTGTGGCTCGGCTGCGGACGCTGGAGCCTCTGAGTCCTATTTTTGGGATTTTCAGTCCTTTAGCTACAACACAGGAGAAAGTGGCCACAGGTCTACTTTCCCATCGTTTAGGGATTACCACAGATCTAAGGCCTTTCCCTGAGGTGAAGTGTGAAGATAGAAGTGGGAAACTGAGGCTTGAGGAAGGTGGGCTCAGCGGGAGCGGGGGCGGGCAAGACAGCTCTGCGTGGGGAGAGGAGAAAGGATTCAGGCACAAAGCCAGTGGCAGGCCCGGGATGCTTCCACCAGGTGGCGCTGTCTCGCGGCGGCCCCTGGCCAGTGCCGGCCAAAGGGCCCTGACATCTGGGAAAGGGCTGAAGTTGGGGAGTTTGGGGTCGCGGAAGAATGGCTAGGTCCTCACCGTGCGCGCCAGTTTGGCAAAATCCTGCCCCGCAAACTTGACCACGTCCCCTACCCGCAAGATGGGGCAGAAAGGGTCCTTGTCCGGGTGGAAGCGGCAGGTCTTCATGTCCCTGGCTGTCAGGTTGGGAAGGAGGTTTCCCCTGGAGAGGAGCGGAGGGAGAGGTCGGCCCAGGGTTCATGGGAAGATCGTCTTATGCAATCTCCCCGCCCCCGCCCCCCGCCTTCCGGAGCCTCAGGGCCCTCCACGCCTAGCGGGGATCTGAGCCCTCCACGCCTAGGGGGATCTGAGCCCTCAGCTTTCATCTGGACCTGGCCATCTCCCTCCCCTCTTTGCTTTCCCTGCATCTTTCTGGTGCCCCATCACCCTCTTCCTTGTATCAGGGTGATGTACATCGGTGACTAATCTCCAGTTGCCAGGCTGGGAGTTCGGGAGGGCAGGAATCATGCATGGTTACTTTGTGCATTTTTTTTTTTTTTTTTTTGAGATGGAGTCTGTCTGTTGCCCAGGCTGGAGTGCAGTGGCGTAATCTAGGCTCACTGCAACCTCCGCCTCCCACGTTCAAGCGATTATCTTGCCTCAGTCTCCCAGGTAGCTGGGATTACAGGCGTGCGCCACCGTGTCTGGCTAATTTCTTTTTGTATTTTCAGTAGAGACGAGGTTTCACCATGTTGGCCAGGCTGGTCTCAAACTCCTGACCTTGTGATCTACCCATCTCGGCCTCCCAAAGTGCATGGATTACAGACGTTTGCCACTGCGCCTGGCCTAGTGCACTTCTGTAGTGCCTGGCATTGCCCTCTGCACATGGCCAATGCCCACTGAGTAGCTGTGGAATTAATGAGTCAATGAAGGGGGACTGAACTGACTAAGAGAAAAGTGATATCCACACATGGGCTAGATATGGGGAAAAAGAAATGGGACGAGACCGAAAGGGTTTCAACCGTTGAAGGCATCCTCGACCCAGGACTAGGCCTAAGTTGTCCCTCTCCTACCCTAAGCAAAACTCCCATTTGGATCTGAGCCCCAAGGCAGGGAGGCTGGCAGAGAAACTGACCCCAAAGTTCACCTGATCCTCAGTGGCCAAGGCCTGCTGGGAGATTGGGAATGGAAGCCCCGGGAGATGGGTCAGTGGAAGTGGGAAGAACGGTGGCGAGGGGGCATCTCCACTTCCCTGAAAACAAGGTGGCAGGGCTGGGGGCGCCTGCATCTTGGCTTTAGAGAAGAAGTGGGGACTCACTTCTCAAAGTTGAAGAGGGGGAAACGGATGCTGTTCTTGATGAAAATAGTGAAGTTCTCAGCTTCCATCATGATGGGCCTGTGGGTGAGCACAGGAGGCCTTAGCTTTCCAGGAGGAAGAGGGGGAAATGGAGGCTTTCACCCCTGGGCGACCTTTCCTGGTGGATGTCTCCAAAGGGAGAGCTCTTAGATGAAGGGCGCCTTGAGAGCGGGCTATAGGAAGGGATTGTCTGTGCCTGAGGGTCAGAGCGGGAGGAGGAGGCAAGTGAGTGGGCTGGGGAAGATGCTACCCGGGGCCTGAGTCCACCCCCTCACACCAGGAAGGGACAACACTGGGGAAAGTCACAGACTCTCCTCAAGTTCAGAGATGCACAGCTCCCACACGGGCAAAGGGGAGCTGAAGTGGGGGCCTGTCTCCTTCCATCTGTCTCGGAGCCTTACGTTTCCACCGTGTCCACCTCCGTGGGGCACCAGCCCTGGATTTCACAGGTCCGGAGCACAGAGCTGTAGTTCACGCAGCGGCCAGTGAGGATCCCTAAAGTGGAAGCCACAGCTTCTGGGTGGCTGCCTGCTCTTTGCTCCTCCCCCTTCCCTTCCTCCCCCGTCCCTTCCTTCCCCCATCAGGGACCCTGGCAAGTGGGGGGAAAGAATGGGCAGGGAAAAGGGAGCTGATTTCTTTCCTGCTTCTTCTCCTGAGCCCCAGACTCAGACAAAAGGAGGTGACAGCCTTCCTTTCATGCGCTTCCAGGCTCAGCAACCCTGAGGACCCCTCTTCTTCTTGCTCTTCCTTCCTTGCTTCTGAGTCTGTGCTGCAGCTCTTCCTTCTGTCTGGAATGCACTTTTTGAAGTCCCTTCTATCCTGCCAAATCCTATTCATCTTCAGGGACCTTCCCAAATGTCACCACCTCAAGGAAGCCTTTTGGTACCACCCACCCAGAAGCACTCTCTCCCCCGCCCCCAGGCTCCACAGTCCTTTGTACCTCCTGGACAACACATGCCACTTCAAGCATCCCTGTCTGTCACCACCGTCCTAGACTAGCAACTCCTCTGGGCAAGGGCCATGCCAACCTTATAGCACCTGCTGGGTGTGGCACCCAGGGAGCATCTGTAAATGCCAGCAGAATGACATGGAACAGACTGGTTCCCACTCTCTCCAACGACGGGCTGTCCCCCATGGGTCCTGCTAACACTTGGGATTGTGGGGTGGGGAAGGGGCCGGACTCACCCCCGCCGGGGAAGCGCTCAGGCCCGCACTGGCTATCTGATACACAGCGGTATTTCTCCTCACTCTGTGGGCAGACAGGTCACAGGTTGGTGAAGGACCCTGTCCCGGCCTGGTGAGCCCCTCAGCTCCCATGACCTCCCCACAGCCAGCAGCCTCAGGAGGGTGGAGGTCCTGGGTCCCAGCTGCAAGGCCAGACTTAGGGCCTCTGCTTATACTCCACCCCTCCCTGCCACCAGTCCTACTCCCACCAACATTTTCAGTCTCAACCTGCTTCATCCAACCTCTCTGTCTCCTCCCCTCACCTCTGGGCAGAATCCTTGCATCTGGTTTTCAGTAACAATCATCTTGGTGATGATGACAAAGACCGAGGTGCCCTTGGGAGGAGAAGAAGGGAGAGAAAAACATGCAACAGTCCCAGTCTGGGAGACAGGGACTATAACTGATATCCCCTCTCTGCAGACGAGGAAAGCGAGGCTTGTGTTTAGTGACTTGGCCAAGGTCACAGGGCTAGTAAGGGGCAGAGCTGGCTCTTTGCAACCACCCGCATGGCCGCCTTCCCCCGTGTGTGTTGTCCTTGATTGCACTACATGTTGTGGCAGAGCCTGGAGAGGAACCCAGCTTTCGTGGTGCCTAGCACCACAGGCCCAAGCTCCCGCACCGCTCTCAGCTGCTGGGTGAGAGGTCCTCTGGATCAGTGACATCATGGATTCTGCTTTGGGAATCCCACTGGCGCTCTTTGCTCTGCTTTCTCCCCTCCAGCCTGCCCAGTGCCTGGGCATCCGCATGCCTCTCTGGGTAGGGGACCATACCTGAGGTGGCGTCACATAATCAGACACATCCATGACTCTGTTGGCGTAGACTCCGAAGCCCTTCACCTTGGTTACCACCGAGGACTCAATGGCTGTGTCCCGTACCTGGTATGCCTTCTCGTGCAAGAAAACCCAGCTGGGGCAGGAGAGCATAAATGAAGAGAAAGAGAGGAGTCCACAGACCCAGCAGACAGAAACCGGGAGAGGTCACCTTCCTGCCAACACTTGGCCATGCCTGGCAGGGTATGCGAATAGTTCCTTCTGGAGGCATGAGATCTAGAGTGAGCCCTTGGTTGACTTAGAATAGCGTTTCTCCACCTTTGGTCCCATTACCACCCCTCAGGTGCCTTTCTAGACATTTCCCCCGCAGTGGTCCCCCCTCCATGAAACTTTGATATCACAGATATCTGTTTATGTACTGTATGCAAATTTGTGCTTTATGCATAAAAAGAGTGAGAACCAATTTTCACCTCCTTGGGGGCCATATGGCCCCATTGAGAATGCCTGGCTCAAAGTCATTCCATGCTGCTGATGGGGGCCACTTCTCTGGCAGGCACCCAGGAGACAGGAGGACAGAGGATCCCGGGCCTCTGCTCCCGTGCGTTCCAGCCTTGGCCCATGGCTGTACCCTAAGTGCCCAACACAAAGTAGCTCAGTAAACAAATCAATGAAGGTCCTTGGGAGCTGGGTGCTTGGAAGAATCCATCTGCCCAGGTGTCAGATGAGAACGGAGAAGGAAGCAGGGGCAGTGGCTGAGCTTTCACCTGGCAGATAAAGGAGTTGGGTAGAAGGTGGGAGGCTGGGGGAGGAGGGAGGGGAGACGCTTCTGATCTTATTCCTTGGATTGTGCTGCCACCCAGTGGTCATTTACCTGTACTGGTTCCTTCCTGCAGCTTTAAGTCATTATGGGACCATGTGGATGAGGCCTTCCCTTCTTCCTTCCCTACCTTCCTTCTCAGACTTTCCCTGCCTTCAGCAAGTAGGGCCTGCAGATACTTGCTGTCAACTCGTGCCTCTGCTTTCCTATAAAGTGCCTGCCTTTCCATTTGAAATCGCCAATCACAGCCCTCAAGGCTCAAGTCCCGGCTCAGCCTCACTTAATCCCACCCTTCCAGCCTTTGGCAAGATTGCGTTTGTTCCTGATAGCACACTGGGAGGTAGATGCTGCCACCGTCCCCATTTGACAGGTGAGAAAACCTCATCAAACACGTTTAGAAAATGCCATGCAGCCCTCCTCCTTCCCTGAGAAACATACAATGTAAACAAACAAATACGTCTGTTACATTTTGTTAACCTCAATGTCTCCCAATCTTATTTGACCACAGAAGCCAGTCTTGGAGAAATACTGGTGACCTCTCGTGCAACTGAGGAGCACGCTTTTGGAAATGCTGGGTCAGGGCATTTTCTGCGTCTAACCAGGGTGGCACGAGGTTGGAAAACCACACCAGATGAAGGTGAGTGGAAGGAAGTTGAGACTGTGTAACCCAGAGAAGACAAAGCTATAGGAGTTAGAGGCTGGGAAGCTGCAGAGGCAGCAGCTGGGCTGACCTGAGGATTCTATAAGGAGGTGGGTGAGGACTTCAATGCCAGAACCGGCTGCTGCGGGAAGTCACCCCGTGTGTGCCACAGGTCTGGGAAGACTCCAGGACAGCGTGATGCTCACCTGGCAGGTGTGCTGAGAGGAGGCCCCTTCCTCAGGTGGAGGTTGGACTGAATGATCTCTGGGGTCACCTACTGTTGGGACATGCAAAGAGCAGCAGCTCCCAGAATGTACCGGGGGTCCCAGTCACTTGTAGTTTGGACACTGCAATCCTATTTACTGCAAACACCAGCGGGTATTTGCAAGTGGCTCTTTGTGCAGTTTTCAGTGAGAGGGTTTGGTATTATCTCCATCATGGGGCTTCTTTTGCTCACTTGAATCTTTTTTTTCTTTTTATTCTAATTTAAGTTTAAATTTTTGATAAATAAGTACTATTTATTATTATTATTTGAGTCAGAGTGTCACTCTATTACCCAGGCACTGGCGCGATCTCGGCTCACTGCAACCTCTGCCTCCTGAGTAGCTGGGAATACAGGCATGCACCACCATGCCCGGCTAACTTTTTTGTGTTTAGTAGAGATGGGGTTTTTCCATGTTGGCCAGGCTGGTATCAAACTCCTGGCCTCAAGTGATCTGCCTGCCTTAGCCTCCCAAAGTGCTGGGATTACAGGCGTGAGCCACCACACCCAGCCCTATTTATTATTGATAATAACTGCATGTATTCACAGGGGACGGTGTGAGTGTTTTGATATGCCTGTACCTTGTGGAATGATCATGTCATGCTAGTGATCATATCTACTACCTCACATAGTTATCATTTTTTTGGTAGTATTACCGGCTTGAATTCTGAATGATTTCTCGAGCGTGAGAAAAAGGGTGTAGTCACAGCACCGGCAAATGGCTTCAAACGCGTTACCTGTTTTCCTATTGCTGCTTTATAGCAGGTGGGTGGCATCCTGATTAATGCACCACTTAGAGTGACTTGCATGCTTGTAAAATGCTCTCATGAACACCGCCTTTGATGGGGCTTTGTGGTGCTGCTTTATCTCCCAGCACTTTTCTTTTCTTCTTTTTTTGGAAGGGGAGGGGTTTCATTCAGATTTCCCAAGGAAGTAAGCCTCACGTAGAAATCCCATCTGCCAAATGACGTACTAGCAGAAGAGAAGGGAGCCTGCCTGTCACAGGAAACCCAAATGTGCATTATTAGCTCACCGCCTGGGGCCCTGCAGAGTGAAGGGGGTGAGGTCTGGGGCCCAGGCTCTCTGCTTCCAGCTAAGATGGCTGCTGGCCGCAGCTGTACATTCGCAGAGTGCAAACCGCGGTCTAAACACACCCTTCTGGAACCGAGCCTCAACGTGCCTAGCCACAGAATAGACACATTTCTCCGTGTCGACCTCAGGAAATGGTTTTCTGAGGCCCCTGCCCTGCATCCTTGAAGTCCAGGAACACTTGGAGATGCAGAGTTCAGATTACTATTATATAACCAGTGTGGCACTCGCACTGGATCTTTCACTACGTTCTTACTGAGACAGCTTTGTTATTACCTCCATGTCGTGAATGAGGAAACTGAGGCTCAGAGCGGGTGCTAAGTTGACCAGGATTACACAGCTGGAGCTGAGGCTCCAGACCACTCACAGCCCCTTCACTCGAAGGTCTCTAGCTGTGTCCCAGCTCAAGGCCAGGCCATGCTGGCCCCCTGAACCCGACCCTGTGCTTTTCCTACCAGCTCCTGCTCCATCACCAGTGAAAGCATCTCCCGGCTTAGGAAAGTCTCAGGAGGAAAGGGCTGAGGACTCCAAGGAACAATCAACCAATCTCCTACCTCCTCCTCCTCCTCCTCCTTCAAGGCTCCTTCTTGTGCCCGGTGGGGCGGAGAGGCCGCATTGGAATTCTCTCTTTGACTCAAATAACAAGTGGAAGAATTTCAATGGCCTCATGGGGCCTGAGGATGTCGTCAAGGCGGCTAGAAAGAAGGGGATGCTTCATTTCCAGAACAGAGGGGCTGAGTCTGTCTCTGGAGGCCAGGGCTCAGGAGCTAGGGCAGGCCTGAGCCTTCAATTCTTGGCATTTACTCTGCTGCTCTGACTATTTTCTTCTCGCATTCATGGTTTATTATTTATAGAGCGGAAGGCGTGTGGCAGCTCCTTGGCAGGTGGGATGTGCAGGAGAGAGGCCAGAGCCACGCCCAGCACCCTCCCATCCGCCCCCAGGGAGTCAAGGAGGAGGCTGAGGAGTGGGTGTGAAGGGTGCACGCTGTGTGTGTGGGAGGAGGAGAGGGGTCTCTTAGGAAGGTGTGAGCTGGGCAGAGGGAAAGGGGGAGGGGTGATGGGGGGGTCTTTGTGAAGTAGTCACCGTTGCCATCTATTACTGAGTCACCATCTCTGCAAGGCACTTGACATATGTTACCTCCCTTCCCTATAACTCCCAGGGAGGAGGTATTCCTAAATCCATTTTCCAGATATGGGGACTGAGACTTAGAGATGTGAAATCACTCTTAGGAGGCCCTCTCCTAGCTGGTGTCAGAGCCAGGCTTCTAACCAAGTGCTCTGTATTCCATATTGGGGGAGAGGGCAGGCAGGGTGAAAGTCACTCCTCTCTCTGCACCAGGATGACTGGTCCAGATGGCGCATCCGGCCAGGCACGGTGGCTCATGCTGTAATCCCTGCACTTTGGGAGGCCGAGGCAGGTAGACCACTTGAGGTCAGGAGTTCGAGACCAGCCTGGCCAACATGGTGAAACCCCATCTCTACTAAAAATACAAAAAAAATCAGGCGTCGTGGCACACGCCTGTAATCCCAGCTACTGGGGAGGCTGAGGCAGGGGAATTGCTTGGACCCAGGAGGTGGAGGTTGCAGTGAGCCAAGATTGCACCACTGCACTCCGGTCTGAGGGACAGAGCAAAGCTCTGTCTCAAAACAAAACAAAACAAAACAACAACAAAAGCAAGATGGGGCAGCCCAACAGCTCTTCCCACCATATCTGTCACTTAATTGTGCTGACAAGGTGCCTTACAGTGCTACCTTGGGCTGAGAGGATGGAGTGGAGAGCTGAGAAGGCGGGATTCCAGACCCTTCTCTTTGAACCAGAGCAGCTCCTCGCTTTATGTATTGAACTCCCGCCTAAGATCTGAAGTTGAATAATGAGGCTGAATATTATGAACCAAAGCATGGGCCCATACAGATGGTGAGTTTGTGAAATGGGCCTTGTATGGGGGAGGAACAGAGCAGGCAGGGCAGGGCTGCGACGGGGTCAGAGGCTCCAGCGGCCACCAATGACCCTTCAGCGCAATGGGGCATCAAAGGCCTGGGAAGTCCCTGGACTGCTAGTTTGCAAGGAGGCAGCTTCCTCCAGGAAGGCCCTGGAAATCAACCTCAGGTCAAGCACAGGCTATTGCTTCCAGGGACTCAGATCCCAGGGATTTCTTTCAGCTGCTCAGGTCCCCACAAGATCCAGAACAGGGATGGGCTCTTGGGAAGTCCCACTCCACAGAGGTGAGTGGGGATGGCCACCTGGGCCCAGGAAAGATGTGAGAAACCTCAGGTAAGTCCAGGCCTTTCTGTGTGCCCTGGAGTGGGTAGAGGAAAACAGTGATGAAATGGAGTCAACCACAGACAAGTAGCTGAGGCCAGAGGCAGGGGTGAGAGCGTATGTAAGATGACCAGGTGGTGTGTTTCTGAGAAGTTCTCAGAGAAATGATGGGCTCATGTTAGGCAGAGTCTAGGTGGTCGACCTGGTTGGGATGATGGGGAAGAGATTGAAGTATCAGTGAAATATTAACACTATAGCCTTTAAAATCCCTTCAAATTCAGTTGGGTCCAAGCCACTGTCACCTTTCTCCATAAACCGCCGCTTAGTAGGTTTTCCTGCACCCACTCCTACTCCCTCCACTTCCAGGCGCATCAGCCCAGGTGCTCTTCCCAACTCAGATCTCATCGTGTCTGTCTCTCTCTCTCAAACTCACATGCGTGCACACACAAAAGCGCCCACAGACACATGGGTTAAAATGCTTCCATGGCTTCTGTTTATTCATCTCCTGTAAAAACAAAAGCTCTCTAAGGGTGTCTGAGGTCCGGCCTCTGTGTGTGTTCCCATCCACCGTACACCACCCTCACTCACCTCTGCTCCCTCGGCTCCAGCCACAAAGACCTTCTTTTCTTTCCCCTGTTTGCCAGCCTCCTTCCCTTTGCAGAGGTGGGTTTCTCTGCCCTGAACTCTCTTCCTTCCCTCTTTCACCCGGGGTGCTCCTACTCATCCTCCGGGTCTTGGCTAAAATGTCACCTCTCCAGAAAACCTTCCCTTACTCCCTGACCAGGCCAAACACCTTCACAGAAGCGGCTCTCCTATAACTGTTCACCTCCAAGCCACAGTTGACATTTCACATTTGTGGACATCATCAGATGAATGCCCATCTCTTGCCTTCTGCTGTAAGCCCCACGAGGGCAAGGACCCTGTCTGCTTTTGCCCACCATTCCGTCCTCAGTCCACAGTGCATGGCATGCAGAGATGCTGGTACGTTTTTGCTAAATTAATGACGGTGGACTCATGAAGTCATAACGTGCATGGGTTCACATACACGGAGATGGGACTCAGGTCAAGGGACTGGGCTGCAGAGGGCGCTGATGTAACTGGAAGGCAGTGTCTCATGGGGAGCTGTCAGGCTGGGAGATGGATGGGGTTGGAAATTAAGATGCCAAAGAGCTTCGCATGCTCGCTCCAGCAGGCTGGGCTCCAGCCCTGAGACCTGGAGGATTCGATCTGATCATGATGAGAGAGAGACAAGGGCAGTGGGGGCTGAGAGGGCTGGTCGAGGAGCCTACTCTCTATCCCCCATCAATCTCTGCCTGGAGCCAATGGAGCCAGGCCAGATGGGGAATGTGCTGAGCCAGCTTTTGCACTCACCTGGGCCAACATACCATCTTGTGGCTCTAAACAACCACAGCATTGAATACACACGTGAACACAGAACATTTAAGAACCAACTTTGAGCCAAGCTCTGGAGATGCAGACAGCGAACATTTGCAAACCTCGTATCTCACAAAACCTCAACATTGGAAGGGAACTTCATGGCCATTTAATGCTATTCCAAAGCTTGAATCCCTTTTCTAAAATCTCCCAAAGGAGCACTGGATGGTGCAGCCTTTTTACAATACCTGCCCACTGAAGCCTACCAGTGCTTGCCCAGCACACAGAGCAAAAAATCACCTAAAAAGTCACATCTAGCCACCTTTCCCTCCACACCCTCACATAAACTTCAACTTTTCAGGCAAGCAGTCTTGCTTGCAACTTCAGCCCACAGTCACACAGGATCCTCCTTTGACCCACTTGAACTAACTCCTAACAGTCAGTGGCTTGCTGCCTCGAATGCACAGACCCATTGTCTCAAAGAACAGCGTAAGATTGGAGACCCACACCCCAGGAAAGAAAACCTTCGCGGTTTCTGCCTGTATTTCCTGGTGCCCACTAGTGAATGGAAATGACCACAAGAAAGATAGGACCTGCATTCTTCCCCAGCCATTGTCTGCTCCACAGCCCTTTGTGTGTGCGTGCGCGCGTGCCTGTGTGTGTGTGTGTGTGTGTGTGTGTAGGTGTGTGCTTCCAGGCGGTGGGGCTGAGAGGGGATGCTTGCACCTTCCTGGCTCTTAAGCAACTGCTAGGATGGGCACAGGGTCAGGGAGAGGTGGGGAACTTTTGCTTTTTGACAAAGGGGAGCATTTCTGGATTCCTGGAGAGGAAGCTGCACTGCGTTCAGAAAAGCTCCTTTTCTCCTTGGCCACTCTTCCCTTGGGCCTGTGTTTGCTTCCTCATCAGGGGACAGTTAGTTCCCTCCTTGTCCTCCCCTTCAAGAGCACAGGGCTTCTCCCTTGCCCTTCTCTCTCTCACCATCTCACCCATCCATGCCAGAAGGAAATTCCTCACTCTGAAATGGGCCCAGTTCTCTCTCTCCCTCCCGGCCATCACCCCCTTGTCTTAGTACCTTCCCTTCCCTATTTCTGTGCTGTCTTGTCTTTTTGAGACCCCGAAGAGTTGACTGAGGGGAATTTGAAGATGTGGGAGGGGGTCTGCCTGTTCTCTGGTTGGAGAGATGAGAGCAGGGAGGGTGGAGATGGAGCTCCTGAGCCCTCCCTCGGTGGAGGGCAGTGCCAGGGCAGGGACCCTACTCCTCCGAGTGTGTGTCTTGAAACCACTCTCAACCCTGGAGGATGAACTGGGAAAAGAATTCATCTGGGTGAATTCAGGTCCTAGGCGGGGTGGCAGAGGCCAGTCTTTAGGACTCGCCTCCACAGAAGAAAGTGTTTCCCCAGGAGGGGAGGAGCTCAGGAAGCTGGATGCAGGTTTCTGAGGCAGGAGGGTGAAGACGGGATGCCAGGCAGCCCACCCCGCCAGGGACCTGAAGGGCCACAGACTCACCCCACAAAGTAGGAGATGATCAGAAGCTGAACTACTCGGTTGATGATCCCGATGGTCCAGCTCTTCACAACCACCGACTTGGTGGTCTCATAGGTGAAGAAGTCGGATATGCAGTTCATACTGAGAGAGTGCTCAGGGGACACTCAGAAGGGGGCCCAGTGGTGGCCTCAGGAGAGGGAGGTCCTACAGGACAGGGAGACAGGATCACGACCTGGAGGGGGCAGCTTAGAGGGGTCGGAGGAATGGGGAGCCTGTCCCTTTAAGCCAGGCAACCCTAGTCAGGTTCTCTCTTCTCTTGATACTCTGGCTTCCAAGAGACCAGGGCGGGGGACCCCCTTTTTGTTCGTCTCCACCCCACTCCCCTGTGATGTCACAGCAGGGGTGGGGTCTCCAATCCTGGGCTCCTGATTGCCTGGGATGTAGCTGGCTGGAGCCCTCTGGGACTAATGTTTTATCTGCACTCTGTCTACTGTTTCTGTTCTGTTCTCTTCTGCAGCATCCTCATCCCAGCTCACCAGCTGCTCACACTCTCCCTAAAGCCCTTTGCAATTTCCCATCCCCTAGTCACCTAACAGCCTGCCTGAACTGAGGACCCCCTTCATTCCTGAGTGCCAGCCAAATTCCACCCAGTGCTGCAGCCGTCCCCTCCTTTCCTGAGTTGCCCCCGGTGGCATGGGTCAGGGGGAGAGGGTCTCTTGAAAGTTTTTCTGGGTCTTCTGGGGTGTGATGAGTAAAGACTCACATATTTCTAACTCCAGTTGGTAATGAGTTTCATTCTACCTGTAGCATAGCAGTTAGCACTCCTTTTTTTTTTTTTTGTCAGTTTATTTATCAAAATCATTTGTTAGATTATGTTTTCCCGAAAGGTTGGGGCTGGGTCGGCCTTCCTTCCTTCCTTCCTTCTCTTTCTTTTCTTCCTTCCTTCCTTTTCTTTTTCTTTTTCTTTTTCTTTCTTTTTTTTTTTTTGGCAGAGACTCACTCTGTTGCCCAGACTAGAGTGCAGTGGCGCAATCTCAGCTCACTGCAACCTCTGTCTCCTGGGTTCAAGCAATTCTTGTGCCTCAGCCTCCCAAGTAGCTGGGATTATAGGCACCCACCACCATGCCTGGCTAATTTTTGTATTTTTAATAGAGACGGGGCTTCCACATTGGCCAGGCTGGTCTTGAACTCCTGACCTCAAGTGATCTGCCTACCTCGGCCTCCCCAAGTGCTGGGATTACAGGTCACTGCAACCTCTGCCTGTTGGTTTCAAACGATCCTCCCACCTCAGCACCCCAGGTAGCTGGGATTACAGGCATGTGCCACCATGCCCAGTTAATTTTTGTATTTTTGGTAGAGACTGTGCCCAGCCAGGGATGTTTTCGTCTTGTTCAAGTTTCCTCAAATCCGAGAAGTGTGCTAAATTAGTAATAGGTCCTCAATATCTATTTATTAAACCCAGTGGAATTTATATTGCTAGATAATGCTGGAATAGCCACTACTCAGAGGTTAAAGCTATGAATTCAGGGGAGAAGGGTGCATTCCTGTTGTCTCTTACCTCAGGATTGAGTTAGCAAGCTGGTGTACTGATTGTCAGGGAAATCTTGAGTTTACATATTCTGTACTAATGTCTTCATGTAGGACACATATCAATCATTCTGAACATACAGTCACTGTGATTATGACAGAAGATATCTGGACTGGTGGTGGTAAGGAGGTCTGGGTCCTAGCCTTGTTGCCAACGCGCTGACACCCTGGGCAACTCACTCCCTTTTGGGTCTCAGTATTCCCATCAGTAAAAGGAGGCTGGGGTAGAAAAACTAAAATATATTTTCCAGGTCTGGTCTCTGATGTTGCAAAAATGCACTCTGGGACTATACGAGGGAGACCTGGCTTCCGCAACCCCAGGATGACGTGGTTTCAAATCAGTTCTGGCTCCAAAGTGAATCTGATATCAGGACTTGAACTGGATACGGCCATTTGCCAGCCTCTTGGGGGGACCTATACATTTCGGTTAGGGATGTGAAAATTTGGGGTGTAGACAGTGAACTTGACAGGTCAGCCAGAAAGCAGTGCACCCACGGTGACACCAACACCCGCATTCTCTCCGCAGCCAGTGCGAGAGGTCGTTTCTTCCCGCAACTGTTCAAATACTTTCCTTCGTGTTCCATCGACTCCTTTCCATGACACAGAAACTACTTTGCAGAGAAACGGGCACGCATCATTCCAATACACACCCCCACCCCATCCGTGTACTAATCTAAGTCTGATACAATAAAACTACACAATTTTTCTTCAGTATCTAGTCTCCACTGAAGAAGTGTCTGTAGTTTCTAAAGAGCCCTAACAAATTTTCTAGGCAGATTCCACCCGGGTGAGAGAGACTTCACGGCAACTACTCTTCCCTCAGGTCCTCCAGAGTCGCTCTATGCGACTGTCTCGCAGGCGGGCCGGGCTCGCGTCTCTCTAGCCAGCTCGTCGTCTCTGTGGCCCGTGCACGGCTTCCGGTGGCGGGACGCGGGGCCGCGCACGCGGGAAAAGCTTCCCCGGTGTCCCCCCCATCCCCCGCCCCCCCCCGCGTCCCCCCAGTGCGCCCACCTCCTGCGCCGGGGCCCTAGCGAGGCTGCAGCCTGAAGAGGTAGGTTGTGATCGCCCCCCGGTCCCAGGAAGGCAGGGGCGCCCCTCCCCCAAGGGACGTTCGACATGGACCATTCCGCGTTCGAAACCGCGGGGAGCGGGCGAATCCATCCTGTGGGGCGGGGGTGAACCGGGGGCCCGGGAGCGCTGCGAGGGAAACCCTGCACTCTGAGCTGGATTGGGGCGCGTGCGAGGTGCGGGCTCCGGGCCGACCCTGGGGTTCCGCTGCTCGTTGCCATGGCTCCCGCCAGAGCGGCTAGAGAGGGCGTCGGGTTGGGTGTCAGCGGTATTCCAGGCCCCGTTCTCCACCTGGGCTTGGGCCTGGACCCTCGAGCACTGCAGCGTGCGTCTGTAGGTTTCCAGGCAGAGGAAATCCTGAGACATCCCGGGCACGGTTGGGAGTTGCTGCTTGGCTCCATCCGTGGGCACAGCCAGGTGCTATCTCTGATGCTTATCTGTCTTCCTCTTGAATTCAGATTCCCAACCTGCTGAGCTTCCGCCCACCCACTCAGGAGCTGGGGCCCAGCCCCCAGTTTACTCGGTTTCCCTTGTGCAGCCCGGGGCTCTGCCCAGGCCACCACGGGCAGGGGTCGACATGGCAGAGACACTGGAGTTCAACGACATCTATCAGGAGGTGAAAGGCTCCATGGTGAGAATGGCTTGGACAGCTGATGCAAGTAGAGAGAAGCAAGGAGAGCAGAGTTTTTGTCCATTAATGAGAGCTTGCTTTGGTAACGTTATTTTGGAAAAAGAGGACTCAGTATAATGTGTACCTAGTGTCTCCCCCAACACGAGGCAATGCTGAGTGAGAGAGAGTCTCAGAGTTGTAGGGACCGTATATGCTCTCCAGTTCCCAATTCCTGTTTTACAAATGAGGAAACTGAGAATCTGTTAAGGGTTCTCGATACCAGAGCCTGGTTTGGAATCTAGACTCCTTGCACCTCAGCTGTTGCTCCTGCGTTGATAATCTGGCTAGCCCACTCGCAGCCGGAAAGTGTGTTGGGTAGAACTGTACCCAGGACATGCTGTGTACTGTCCCCATGCATCTGGGCCTGCTTTTCTTACAGAATGATGGTCGACTGAGGTTGAGCCGCCAGGGCATCATCTTCAAGAACAGCAAGACGGGCAAAGTGGACAACATCCAGGCTGGGGAGTTAACGGAAGGCATCTGGCGCCGTGTTGCTCTGGGCCATGGACTTAAACTGCTTACAAAGAATGGCCATGTCTACAAGTATGATGGCTTCCGAGAATCGGTGAGCTGTCCCATAGCTATAAATCCCCTTTTTACTGCATCATCTTGTTTTAATCTAGAGACTCGAGGTTCCTTCCTCATGTAACCCTGTGATTGCTAGTTTGGGCTCCTCAGAGCAGGACTGTGAGGCCACGAGGCAATCAGTGTTCGGCTTTGAGTGTTGAAGTCTTGTGAATTGCTGTGTGCCTTGACTCCAGAAGATTTTCTTCTGTCTTGATTTAGATAGTAGTTTCTACCTGTGACTTTTATCAAGGTTCAGATTCTTAGCTTGATGTCTTTTTGTGTGTGTGTGTGTGTGTGTGTGTGTTTTTTGAGACGGCCTCGCTCTGTCACCCAGGCTGCAGTGCAGTGGCGCAATCTCGGCTCACTGTGGCCTCTGCCTCCTGGGTTCAAGTAATCCTTCCACCTCAGCCTCCTGAATATCTGGTACCACAGGCACACGTCACCATGCCCAGCTGATTTTTCATAATTTTTGGTAGAAACGGGGTTTCGCCACGTTACCCAGTCTGATCTTGAGCTGTCAGACTCAAGGGATCGCCCACCTTGGCCTCCCAAAGCGTTGAGATTACAGGCATGAGCCATTGCGCCTGGCTAGCTTGATGTCTTAAAGTGTGGGTTTTGTTTTCCATTTTGAACTGCTTGAGTTAAAGGCTTTATTTGATTTTGATTTCCACTTTCGTTAAAATAATACCTATACAAAGTTTATAAAGTCAGATGGCCCATAACCAGGAATGTCAGATCCAGTGGCTAGAAGCAACCTCTCTCAACAATCTTTTAAACAATGTTAGAGCTGGGTTACTAAGTCAGCATGGGTTTCTTATAAAGCCTATTTGGAGGTAGTTTCTCAGAAATAGATAATCCCAGGACATTCAAGTAGATAAGGCCACCAGGGTTTACTGGGATTGTGCTTTCTTTTCTTCCCTCCACCCACAGGAGTTTGAGAAACTCTCTGATTTCTTCAAAACTCACTATCGCCTTGAGCTAATGGAGAAGGACCTTTGTGTGAAGGGCTGGAACTGGGGGACGGTGAAATTTGGTGGTGAGTCCTGGGGAAGACTGAGGTTTGGGGAGGAAGGTAGGGTGAAGGGTTTCAGCCTTTTACTTGTTTTGCTCTTTTCCTTCTGCCACTGTCTCTGGTTTCCTATATGTTTGCATGTTCCTCATGTGTTTATTGAGTACCTACAGTATACTGGGCACTGTGCTGGGGTTGGGGTTACAGTGTAAAGAGACTAACCCCGGTATCCTGTCTCTGTGGAACTCAGTTTGGTGGGAATGTTGCTTATGCAGACTTAAGGGGAGGAGCTTGTGGCTTGATAAGCGCTTTCCTCACAGGGCAGCTGCTTTCCTTTGACATTGGTGAGCAGCCAGTCTTTGAAATACCCCTCAGCAACGTGTCCCAGTGCACCACTGGCAAGAATGAGGTGACACTGGAATTCCACCAAAACGATGACGCAGAGGTGTCTCTCATGGAGGTGCGCTTCTACGTCCCTCCCACCCAGGAGGATGGTGTGGACCCCGTTGAGGTGAGGCGTCCCCTAGTTGCCTCGGCAGCAGATGGTGCTGAGCAGGCATTGGCTGGCCTGGGAGCAGGGCCTGCTGCTTGGTTAGCGATGTGTGCTTTTTGCAGGCCTTTGCCCAGAATGTGTTGTCGAAGGCGGATGTAATCCAGGCCACGGGAGATGCCATCTGCATCTTCCGGGAGCTGCAGTGTCTGACTCCTCGAGGTCGTTACGACATTCGGATCTACCCCACCTTTCTGCACCTGCATGGCAAGACCTTTGACTACAAGATCCCCTACACCACAGTACTGCGTCTGTTTTTGTTACCCCACAAGGACCAGCGACAGATGTTCTTTGTGGTAAGCAGAAACCCCTATGGCTGGATAATCGTGGTTTTTGCGGACCTGTGAAGTAGACAGACCTCACTGGTGTGCAGAATTCTATGTTAGTGAATCGCAAGTTGTTGTAGAGTATCAATTGGTGCTCTTCCTTACTAGATCAGCCTGGACCCCCCAATCAAGCAAGGCCAGACTCGCTACCACTTCCTCATCCTCCTCTTCTCCAAGGACGAGGACATTTCGTTGACTCTGAACATGAACGAGTGAGTGTCTCCCTGGACTCGTTTCCTGCCACTGTCCAGGCAGGAGACAGGTGTGCCATTAGAAGGCAGTAGTGTTGTGACCTCACCTTGCTGTCTTTGTAGGGAAGAAGTGGAGAAGCGCTTTGAGGGTCGCCTCACCAAGAACATGTCAGGATCCCTCTATGAGATGGTCAGCCGGGTCATGAAAGCGCTGGTGAACCGCAAGATCACAGTGCCAGGCAACTTCCAAGGGTGAGAGTGTGGGCCTGGGATCCTGCCCTGCCCGGTATGGGAAATGCTGTGTCTCCTTGGTAAACCCCTCCTGAGATGGGAATGCAGCCTGTTAGAGGCCTGGATGGGACCTTGTGTCACAACAGGTGTCAGCGCCTCTGTCAGAACAGCTCAGTGAGGTTTACTTAGTCGAGGACACGAGCACACGTGTCGCTGCTGCTAGATGTACCCTTTGCCTCTGCTGAGGTTGGCACTAACCAGGCTCCCTGCACCCTCTGTCAGGCACTCAGGGGCCCAGTGCATTACCTGTTCCTACAAGGCGAGCTCAGGACTGCTCTACCCGCTGGAGCGGGGCTTCATCTACGTCCACAAGCCACCTGTACACATCCGCTTCGACGAGATCTCCTTTGTCAACTTTGCTCGTGGTACCACTACGACTCGTTCCTTTGACTTTGAAATTGAGACCAAGCAGGGCACTCAGTATACCTTCAGCAGCATTGAGAGGTGAGAACCTCCACCCGTCACTTTCTGGGCATCCTGGTCCTGAGCCAGCTTTGTCCAGGAAGCCCGGCATGGCCTGCGGCACTCTCCAACCCTAGAGCAGAATTTTTCTTCTGCTACATCAGGATTTGGTCATTTTCCCTGGAGTGCTCAGACTTTAGAAACCTCTCCATTGCTTTCTTTCTGGTCTTTAAAAAAAAACAAACAACGTTTTCTGTATTTCGAAAGCTACATGTCTTCACTGCTGACCTTTTTTCTCCTCCACTCCCCACCATGATGGAAATGCTATCTCTTTCTTTCCTGGGATGAGCTTTGTGCCTGAGAACATAGCAGCTAATGCTTATTGAGTGCTCACTGTGAGCTAGACGTTTTATAAGCCTTTTCACGTGTAATCCTCATATCAACCTTGTGAAGTATGAAGACAGATGACCACATCCCCTGCCCCACACTTACTCCGCCCTGAGCTTATGTGGTAAACAGGTGCGCACCCCTCCCTGCCTTTTCTTTCCCAGAGCTCTTCACTGCCATGCAGGTTCCTCTTTCAGGACTAATGTCAGACTCTGGCTCTGCCTTACTGCTGTCCTCTGGGGGTCTCTAAGCTGTTGGGTAGCATGGTCAAGAACTCCAGGCTCCACAGTCTACCCCAGCTCATGGAATCAGAACGTTGTTTAGTCTGCCCCTGTGTCAGCACGACCTCTCTGATAACATGGTCCGTGTCCCCTCACAGGGAGGAGTATGGGAAACTGTTTGATTTTGTCAACGCGAAAAAACTCAACATCAAGAACCGAGGATTGAAAGAGGTACTTCTGTGTGGGGAGGATGAGACCCTCTCCTGGTCTTTCTGTAGGGGAGAAAGGGGTGGAGATTTTTTCCGGCTTCTTTTTCACTCTTTCTTCTCTTCTTACCCTTATAGAAAAAAGAGGTGCGTGTGACCCTTTCCCCCTCCTGGTGCAGGTTTCCTCTGCATGACCTTAGACCAGTCTATGCAGCCCCTCAGGAGCCCCCCCGTGGGGCTGGGAGAGGGAGGGGCTTGGGGCTTGGACTAACCCAGTTGGCAGGAAGTACTTGGGCGTAGGCCCTGCACGTTGGCTGTGTGTGGACAATCCAGCCCCAGGTCTTCTGGGAGCTGCTGCTCTGACTTGACAGGCATGGGGGTGTGCTTTTGAGTGTGCAGGGATTCTGGCTCGAGGGTGAGTTGGCCCCACTGTGAACTCTTCCCTGGCTAGGGCATGAACCCAAGCTACGATGAATATGCCGACTCTGATGAGGACCAGCATGATGCCTACTTGGAGAGGATGAAGGAGGAAGGCAAGATCCGGGAGGAGAATGCCAATGACAGCAGCGATGACTCGGGAGAAGAAACCGGTGGGTTAGCCTCCGTGCTGAGCACGAGGATGGTCAGATGGTCCTTGCTGTGGCCCGGGCTGGACTCACCCTTGGGCCAGAGCTGGGTGTCTGGGTGAGGGGGTGGGGATTTCCATTGGGGCGGAAGCTGATGCATCCTGTGCCCTTTTTCAGATGAGTCATTCAACCCAGGTGAAGAGGAGGAAGATGTGGCAGAGGAGTGAGTTTTGGTGGTACCTTGTGGGGATAAGATGGTGACCCATAAGCTTAAAGGACCAGAAGATTTCTGGACATTTCTCATGTCCCAGCATTAGCTACTGACCCAGAATGGGAGAGTGACCTCCAATGAGGTGATACACAAAATGTTTTGGAAATTGTCAAGGGCTTCGTAAGTGCAAGGCACATTTTGAAGTCAGAAAAGTATAGTGGGGTCTGTGGCCATACCACCCTGAATATGCCAGTCAGGGCTGGTTCGTAGTTGGATGAGGAGAGAATGGGAATGAGAGCTGGTGCTTGTCACTTACTTCCTGGAGGTTGTCGAGTAAGTCATTGAATCTCAGTTTCCTCATCGGTAGAAATGCAGTAGTACTGACTTTTTATTAGCAGTGTCAGAAATGTGACTCACTCTCACTTTAAAAGGAAACATATAAAAGGGAATTTCATAAGTTCATGTTACTGCAGAGTCTGAGGATTTAATTGATTTCAGACACTACTGGATTCAGGCGCTCAAATCTATTTCTTCTGATTTCCGTAATTCAAAATAGGTTTGCCCCATGGGGTGCCCAGTGACTCTCAGCAGCTCAGGGCAGGCTTCATCTTACTGATTTAACCACCACCAGAAGCGCCTCTTTTGGTGAACAGCATAGTGAACAGAGTGGTTACCTGCCCCTTCCTAGCCTGAGTTGTTAGGATGGGCCAGGGTCTGATGGGCCAGAAATAGGCCAAGTGCCCACCCTTAGAGCCTGTGGTTGGGGTGAGCCCCTCCTGAGTGGGGGCAAGGTGGTTCCCAACAGGAAATTGGGACTCTGCTCTCTTAATCCAGAAGGATTGCCAAAGAATGTCAGGCAGCAAAAAAACATCCGACAGGAGTCCACTAGTTTAGCCTGCCACAAGTTTATGAAGGTGTATGAAAGTTTAATGAAAGTGCCTTGAAAACTGTCCAGCAGCATACAGGTGTAAGGTAGTTCCATTTTTTGAGGCGTTTCACATATATCAGATAAGACTGTCAATTACAGGGGTAGGTACTGGGTTGGACTTAAGTTGGTTTTCTTCTTTTTGTAGTAACTGATTATCTTTTCATCAGAAAAGACTGGAGGGGCCGATCCTTTTGTAGTTCATGAACATGGCTGGGTGTTACGTGCGTGTGTGCAACGTGCCGCCCTCCAGCCGTGTTATGATGTTGACACATTACCCATCTGACACGAAAAAAAAAAAGACAAAAAAGACTAAAGGGTAGATTAAGGTGATTACTCCGAAGGAAGTGGTGAAGTGGATTTGGGCCATGTTCCAGGCATGAATGAGGCAGGGTTTCTGCCCATGGTGTCTTGCGAATGGACCAGGACCTGGTTTGGCCATGCCCAGGGAGCTCAGCTGAAGCTCATTGATTGTTTTTCATTCATTAATTCTGATCAAGTAACCCATTGCTGTGGCTGGGTCTGGAGAGGGCATGGCTGGAGCCACCTCAGTGAATGGAGGAAGCAGTGTTGGGGATTGGTGGTGGATACTGTCCTCTGGTCTTCCTCCCTTGACCCTTTTGGGTGGGTATCTTTGGATTTGTTTTCCTCCTGCCTTGAGGCCATGGGGTCCTGTCTTCCCTCCTCAAGTCTAAGCCTGGCTTGCTCTCTGGCAGGTTTGACAGCAATGCCTCAGCCAGCTCCTCCAGTAATGAGGGCGACAGTGACCGGGATGAGAAGAAGCGGAAACAGCTCAAAAAGGCCAAGATGGCCAAGGACCGCAAGAGCCGCAAGAAGCCTGTGGAGGTGCAGACTGGAGATGGGAGGGGCTGTCTGTGGTGCCGTGGGCGGGGGTGGGGGAGGGTGGGAGGCATTCTCTTTACCTTCTCCTGTCCACCACCAGTAGGACCTGTCCATTGGTCTTCCTTGCGGCTGTTTTTTGTAGCCAATGATTATAGCCTTGAGGGGTATCTTCTTAGAAATTGTTCTCACTAGCCCTGAGATTAATAAGCTTCTGGAAGGTCTGAATTAGGAGATGGGCTTCTGTCCTGGTAAGCTAGGCACTGAATTGCAGAGGGGAAGGAGTTACTATCCTTGCCCTTGGGGAGCACTCGTCTCGCCTGATGCTATTTAGTCCTCCACTTTTTCTCCAAGTTAAGTGATCTAAATAATTTATTTGGGAAAATGTATGGGTTCTATGGGAAATAGCTGAAGGCATTTGGGTTCTTATGTAGGTGAAGAAGGGCAAAGACCCCAATGCCCCGAAGAGGCCCATGTCTGCATACATGCTATGGCTCAATGCCAGCCGAGAGAAGATCAAGTCAGACCATCCTGGCATCAGCATCACAGATCTTTCCAAGAAGGCAGGCGAGATCTGGAAGGGAATGTCCAAAGAGAAGAAAGAGGTGAGTAGCAGCAGAGGAGGGTTGATGCCTCTCATGGGCTGGCGAGAGGCGCTGTCTTGGCGTGGTGAGTGTATGAGACTGATAGGGGAGCAGTATGAGCCATTGGTGGGACTTTCTGTATCGATTTTGCCTGCATCAGGGGAGAGGGGAGACGGGGGAGGTCTTATTCTTCACTGTTTTTTTCTGTGTGTGTGAGACAGGAGTGGGATCGCAAGGCTGAGGATGCCAGGAGGGAATATGAAAAAGCCATGAAAGAATATGAAGGGGGCCGAGGCGAGTCTTCTAAGAGGTGAGTGTCGAGAACGTGGCCCAGTCACTGATTTTTGTGGCAGGTTTTTTTTTTTGTTTGTTTTTTGTTTTTTATACAGGCCGAAGTTGAGCATTGGAAAGTTAAAGACAGCAGATATGCTTCTGACTGCAGTAGGGTAGTGCTTCTCAAACCTGGGTAGGCCATTGCCCAAGTATGGGTGATACGATAGGGCATTCAAGTCACTGGGGAAATATGGCCCATTTTCGTGGACTATTTGAAGGTCTGGGGGAACGAAAAAACTATTATGGAGTGCAGTGCACAATTCACATGAACTCTAAAAGATACAGCAAGAAATGTCAAGTAGGTTTTGCATATGGGGCTGCTTTAGCCTATGCCCTCTGATTCTTGTGGTGTACTCATGATACTCTCCCTTGGTGCCCTTCAGGCTGACATGGCTATTTACGTTCAGAGTGAAATGGGCTGTGTGGCTGGGATTGAGAAAGGCCTTGTTAAAGGTGGGAGAGGTTTGGTCATGGTGATAGGGGACCTGAAGGCCTAGCTCCTCTTCCCTCTTGCCAATACAGGGACAAGTCAAAGAAGAAGAAGAAAGTAAAGGTAAAGATGGAAAAGAAATCCACGCCCTCTAGGGGCTCATCATCCAAGTCATCCTCAAGGCAGCTAAGCGAGAGCTTCAAGAGCAAAGAGTTTGTGTCTAGTGATGAGAGCTCTTCGGGAGAGAACAAGAGCAAAAAGAAGAGGAGGAGGAGCGAGGTGCGGCAGGAGTGTGGGGGCTGTGGGCTGGGCAGGGTGAGGGGCATGTGTGTCTGTGTGGGGTTGGTCTGTAAGAGTAATGAGTTGGAGTGGACGGTGGAATTCTGAGGTTCTGAAGGTGGGTGCTGTAGTTGGGCGGTAGGAAATTGCCGGCCCTTCACTGAAGACTGGGTGGGGCACCCAGGACTCCACCTTTTCCCTTAAGACACCTTTGGTTTTCAGGACTCTGAAGAAGAAGAACTAGCCAGTACTCCCCCCAGCTCAGAGGACTCGGCGTCAGCATCCGATGAGTAGAAACGGAGGAAGGTTCTCTTTGCGCTTGCCTTCTCACACCCCCAGACTCCCTACATTTTGGTACCCGTTTCTCCTCATGAAATGTAGTCCCTGGATTCTGTGCCATCTGAACATGCTCTCCTGCTGGTGTGTATGTCACTAGGGCCGTGGGGAGACTTCTTAACTCTGCTGCTTCCCAAGGATGGCTGTTTATAATTTGGGGAGAGAGAGGCTGGGAGGCAGGGCAATGCAGGATCAAAATCCTCATCTTACTTTCCCGACCTTAATTAAGGATGTAGCTGCTGCTGGTCCTGTTCAAGTTGCTGGAGCGGGGGTCATGTGAGGCCAGGCCTGTAGCTCCTACCTGGGGCCTATTTCTACTTTTATTTTGTATTTCTGGTCTGTGAAAATGATTTAATAAAGGGAACTGACTTTGGAAACCATGTCTTTATGCTTTCTTTGTAGCCCTGGTTTGTTGTTCCTACTTTTATTGGTGGTGTTTACTGCCTTGGTCAGACTGGGCAGACCCCTGGCCAGCCGGGAAGCAAGTCTCGAGGCACATCCTGTTCTGTTCCCGGCTGGAGAAGCATTGGTTTTCACCCGCCTCTGCCCGGATGGGCCACCTGAGAATCTAGAAATGAGAGCTGATCTGATTAGGAAGTCTCTCCCGGTTACACTCCATTAGCCAACCAAGCTAGGGGGAGGCAGCTCTTGGCCACATCCTTACCTATGAGTCAAGGGTCTTCCAAGGCTTTAGATAATTAAATCAGGATTGACTGTCCTTCCCGCAGCCGGGGGAGTGGAAACGTGAGCCTGGAGAGTCGGGGAGGATGAGCGTGTGTGTAGGGTGGTGGTGGTTGCAGCCTGTGGGGGGGGGGGGGGGGCAAGAAAAGTACGGGGTATATGTGAAGCTTTTGTTCTTACGGGAAGAAGGGGGGGGATACAAACTTCAGTGTAGGGAGGAACCCATGTCTGAGAAGGGGCCTGAAAGGAGATAAAGGTCACTACCAAGGAAAGCAGAGCTGCCAGACTTCCTCACCGTGGCTCTAAATCTGAATTGACACAGGAGGGGTGGCCACGTCGCGCGCGTTCTCAGCACTCAGGTGGCTGTACCAGGAAGCCGCTCCAGTCCGCCGGCGGCTACCTTCTTGCCGGCGTAGCTCGATGGTACTGCACTCCGTGCAGGCGGCGGGGCCCGGGAGGGGCCGCCAAGGCAGTCTCTCTAGGCAGTCGTCTCGGTGTCCATTTTACCCGAGCGCCAGCGGCTGAATTGCGTCAGTTTCGCCCCGGTCTGAGCCTGGGGCGGGCCCCTCATCTGCAAGCCTCATGAATAATTGAGTACTGGGCCGCGTCTGTTTGCCGACGGTGGGACGAATTCTGCACAGGCTTCCAACTCCCGGGTTCCACCGGCTCATGCATATTCATGAAGCGCCCTGGGGGCGTGGATCTGGGCGGAGCTAGGGGCGGGGCCCCGCCGGGGCTCACAGTGGCTTCGTCCCGCGGTGACGGCGGCGGCGGCGGTAGCAGCGGCGGCGGCCGCGGGGACTGGCGTCGGGGCGCCGAGCCGAGCGGAGCCGGATCCCGGGCGAACGCGTGAGTGCGCGGGGGCGGGCGGGCGAAGGAGGGGGCGGGGTCCGGGATGGGGCGGGGGAGGGGCATGGAAGGAGTGGGCGCTTTCCAGCCGATACCTCGGGTTGAGGTGGTGGTGGTGAGGGGGTCACCAGGAAAGTTTGCAGGGGCCGGGGGCGCTGGGGACGCTGGAGGCCCGGGGGAAGCTGGCGCGTGTGCGCGGGGGCGAAGGGCGCATGGTCTGGAGCTCGTGCTGGCGGAGCCAGAAGAAAGGGGGGAGGGGGCGAGGGTTTGGGGCGGGGCCGGGGGCGGGCAGAGCCGCTGGAGGGACCCCTGCCTCCTCTTCCCCTGGGCCGCACTAGCCCCCTCCCCTGGCTCCTTCGGCACGCCCCCAGCCACCCCAGTCCGCCCCCACCCTGATCGACGTCTGCAGCCCACCGTCTGTTCGCCGGCTGCTTCACAGCCCGCTCACAGGTCCTCCGCTTCTGCCGCCACCGCCGTCCCCTCCTCCTCCTCCTCCATCCTGTTCTCCTCCTCCTCTTCGGCTGCCGCCGTCCCTTCTGTGTCCAGAGCTCCCCACTGGGCCCCTCCAGACAGCCCATTGCCCGGGGCTGTTCCATCTTCCCGTTGGCCCTCCCTCTTTCCACCAGTTTACGTGCTGTCCCTGCCGACCTCTCTAGCCTCCGATCCGGCTGGAGATCCTGCGGTCCATAGGGGCGACCCCGCCTGCGCCGAGTCCCCTCTGGGGCTGGAGCCGCTCAGCCCCTTCGGGAGGCCTTATCTGCCAGGGGTCAGCTCGTCTCTACCCCGCTACCCTCTACCTCCTGGTCTCTTGGGGGTGGGGAGTGTTCAGATCCGCTGCGATTTTGCAGCTTCTGGCCACAGCCTTGGTGGCCTTGGTCACCTGGGGCTCCTGGCTGGGGTCTCTGAGTTGCTGTGGCCACCTCCGCACCTGGGGACTCTGAGCCCGCCTTCATTGCTGCAGCCCCTCATACCGCAGAAGGGCCATCAGAACCCCAGGTGAAAGGATTTTTTTGATTCTGAGCCAATTCATTTCCATGTCCAGCCACCCACACTATGTCCCTAGTAATAATGTTCAAGGACAAGGAAACAATCTTGTGTTTTAATTTTATTTTTTCTATCATGTGCCCTTCCCCCCACCACACTTGGCCTGGCTCTGCACAGTTATTCACCCACCCACAGTGGGCAGTCTTCCGTGGTGGTTGACTGACCAGTGGGTTGACAGTACTGGGTTTCTCTACTGTCTTCGTACCCTTTCCCATCTTTGAAACCCCTGGGGCAGGGTTAGCGTTAGGGGAGAGGAGTTGGATTTTGCAGAGGTTGAGCACTGGGATTTGGTGCTGTCTTCCCAGACCAGCTGGAGTGGGTGATTTTAAGTGAGGCAATGCCCCTTGCAGGTTGGAGAGGGTTGGGTTGTCCTCAGGGCTCTGCATACCGGGTGAGGGAAACTTTCCCCTTGCATGAGAGGTGCAGGGCCCTATTCCCCAGGGTCTCCATGTTTTTGTGGGTGGGAGAGTGCTTCAGGAGCCAGGATGGGAACTGAGGAGGTGGTGGAGTATCTGAAGAACAGGTGACAGGACTAGGGCCTGGGAGAGTGAAGGAATGGTCTGGGAATGCTGGTAGCCTGGGGTCACGGAAGAGGAGGAGGTGGTTATCAGGATGTTAGCTCATTGGTGACACTGAATGGAATCACAGTGATCATGGGCAACATTTATTGAATCCTTATTATGTACTAGTCATTGTGCTAAGCAGTTTTCATGTACTGTATCACGTAAGCCCCCTCAGAGTCTCAATAATCCCATTTTTCAGTTAGAGACACTGAGGCTTAGAGAAGTCACATGGCTGGAAAGTGGTAACCCACCCAGCCTTGAATCTTGGTATATCAGACCCTGAAGCTCCTGTGGCAGGCTTCTACCACAGGGCTGTGCCACTTGGTTTAATTTCTTCTGTTCCCCTCAGAACTCCTTAAAGCCAACCCTAGGCTGATGAGTGAAGCCCACATAGCCCCTTTTCATAGGCTGTGGTGGTTCCACCCTGACTCTCTTGGAAGGTGGAGCCCCAGGGAATTTTCCCCCAAGTCACTCCACCCCCCGGATATTCTCAAGCCCTGTCCCGTTCTCCCAGCCCAGGCCTGGGCCGGCTCCTCCTTCCTCTTGGCTAGGCTCTGGAAATCCAGTGGGAGGCCATTGCTATGGCAACAGGACTAGGCCCTGGCTTTACCTCATCAAATTCCAAGCTGAAGCCAAGCGATTGAGAAATTAAAGAAAAAAATATATTCCAGATGTTTACTTTTTATTCCTTATTTTTCCGTGTTTGGATGAGACAGCTCTGAGGGAGGGGAGAGTGGGGCAGGGATGTGGAGGGAGAACAGGGAGAGGGGGGAGAAGGAACCACTCCCAGCTGCGGGAGGGAGGGAGACAGGGAAGGAGGGTGAGCGGGAAGGGGGAGGCAGGCAATGGGGCGGAGCCCAGGTTGGGGAGGAGCGGGTTTTTCCCGTCTCCTGTGAGGTGATTCACAGAGACTTCATACTTTGCAACTCTCTAGCTCTGCTTTGAGTAGACACCTCCAGCGGGGCCATCCAACCCAAGGGGCACTCTGGGGACTGTAAGTGGGGTGTCTTGGAGAGTTTGTCAGAGGAGGGAGCAGTGAGTGACTCCCTGAAGCTCTAGGACTTCTTATCCAAGAAGATAAGAATGGGGAGGATCTGGGAAGAGTTGAGGATATGGCTGCTGGGAACCTCCCTTGACCTCCTCCAACCCCGCCAACCCCCCACCCCCGCCCCAAGTTCTCTCTTCCTGTCCCACACTCTGCCTCTGCTAGAAATAGGAGACTTCTCTCTGCTAAACCTACTGGCAACGCCCAACTCTTCTTTTCGTTCTCTTCTCTCTCTTTTCCTAGGTCTGCAGCCACCCCGGCTCATACCTCTCTGCCTCCCAATTCTCAAGGAGGGTCTGCTGCATGTGATGAAAGTGTCTACTCTCAGGGAAAGCTCAGCCATGGCTTCCCCACTGCCCCGGGAGATGGAGGAGGAGCTGGTGCCTGCTGGCTCTGAGCCAGGTACCAGTGGGTGCAGGGTGGAGCTGGGTGGCTGGGAGGGGGTGGGAAGGGCAGAGGCTGCCCCCTCTTTCTGTCTTGGGGGGTGGTTGAGTGATGATTCTGTTGAGACAGGGGAGGAGTCCCAAGGCAGTGCAGGATGAGTTTGAAAGGTTCTCAGCTTCTCTTGAGACTCTTCAGAACTGTTTGGGATCATAACTTTCCAACAGGTGTAAGCGTAGACAGGGACCTTTGAGATGATATGGATCAAGCTGCATGCTTTGCAGAGGGGGAAACTGAGGCCCACAGGGACAAATGGAGTGTACAAGTGGGAGTTTGAACCCAGACCTCCTGGCTCCTTGTATAGACTCTCTTCTTATATTTAGCCAAATGTGTAGGAGGTAAAGGATTCCATCAGGAGGGTGGTGAACGAGGTGACTTCCAAGGTCATTTAGCTTTATATAGAAGGTAGGTTTCTGGTCCTGTTTTTTTTTTATCTCCCTGTAGCAGATTTACTTTTGTTTGACTTAGGTCAATAGTAAGTTTGCATTCCCAGTCACACACCAGATGACAGTGGGGGGGTGGCCTGGGAGTGTGCTATGACTGGGGGAGGAGGCAGCCTGGAGGCAGGATGGAGAAGCTCAGCTGAGATTGAAAGTTTACTATGGATGATAGAGAAGAGTGTCACGTAAGGTGAAAAAACTAGATTGGGGATATGGGGGGTGACTGCTTGATAGGGGCAGGCAGGCATTTGTTTGTTGTCTCTTTTGTTCATTTATTCTTTTGTTTGATTATAACTTATAATTAAACTTATGTTAGCTGCAAAATACAGTACAGGAAGAAATAAGGTGCCAGATGGGTCCTTACATAGCTTCAGCTTAAAAGGGGAATTGGCTAAAACATTTTGGGAGTTTGAAGAAGGGAGAAGATGCTTCTGGGATGTGTGTAGAAAATCAAGGAAGGCTTCATGGAAGAGGTGGCATATGACTTGTGCCTAGAAAGATGTGAATATTCTTATTGGAGGGTGGGAGATGAGGTGGAACAGGAAACAAAGAAGTTCTGCTTCCTGGTTCTTCTGACAGCTCCCCTGCCAACCCTTTCCTTTTGGTAGGTGACACTCGGGCCAAACCCCCTGTCAAGCCCAAACCCCGGGCCCTGCCTGCCAAGCCAGCCCTGCCTGCCAAACCCAGCCTGCTGGTGCCTGTTGGGCCTCGGCCTCCCCGGGGTCCCCTGGCTGAGTTGCCTTCTGCCAGGAAGATGAACATGCTGGCAGGACCCCAGCCCTATGGTGGCAGCAAGCGCCCCCTTCCCTTTGCACCAAGGCCTGTGGTTGAGGCCTCTACTGGAGGAGAAGCCATCCAAGAGACTGGGAAAGAGGAGGCTGGGAAAGAGGAGCCACCCCCTTTGACACCCCCAGCTCGATGTGCCGCCCCAGGGGGCGTACGGAAGGCCCCTGCCCCTTTCCGCCCAGCCTCAGAGCGCTTCGCGGCCACCACGGTGGAAGAGATCCTGGCCAAGATGGAGCAGCCTCGGAAGGAGGTCCCCGCCAGCCCTGACCGCCTGTGGGGTTCCCGCCTCACCTTTAACCACGATGGCAGCTCGCGGTATGGCCCCAGGACCTATGGCATGACCACTGCTCCCAGGGATGAGGATGGCAGCACCCTCTCCAGGGGACGGTCCCAGGAGGAGCCAGTAAAGCCTGCAGCCGAGTGCCAGGAAGAGCACAGGACCCCTGAGGAGAGGTGAAGGGTGGGAGGTTGCATGTTTTGTGGCAGCCTGGAGGTCAGGTGGGGTGGGATTGGGTGGGATTGGTTGGGGGCTAGGGACCAAGTGCGTGGCCCCGAATAGGGTTGTGACTTTTACCTGTAGATTGCTTGTGTGCCGTGAATACAGGCAGATCCCGATCTAAGTCACAAATCATTCCCCAGCAGATGGATGGTGTATGCTTTTAAAGTTGTAGTTTTCGTTACAGAATTGATGCAGGTTTATGTTAGAGAGTTCAAATGTACAGTACAGAAGTTTAATAGACAACAGACTTTTTTTTTTTTTTTTTTTTGAGATGGTGTTTTGCTCTTGTCGCCCAGGCAGGAGTACAGTGGTGCAGTCTCGGCTCACTGCAACCTCTGCCTCCCAGGTTCAAGTGATTCTCCTTCCTCAGCCTCCCAAGTAGCTGGGATTACAGGCGTGTGCCACCACACCCAGCTAATACTTTTTTTGTATGTTTAGTAGAGATGGGATTTCATCCTGTTGGCCAGGCTGGTCTTGAACTCCTGACCTCAGGTGATCCGCCTGCCTTGGCCTCCCAAAGTGCTGGGATTACAGATGTGAGCCACCACGCCCGGCCAAGAAGTTTATTTTTAGTTTCTATATACTGAGAGCTGGCCGCCAAACTTTGCCTCATTGGCATCCTGTTTGCTCAAGGGAGTGTTAGATCCGTTGTAGACATGAGGAAACTGAGGCTCAAAAATAACTTCCATAGTCTCAGCAAGTTAAGAAGCAGAGACGGACATCTTGCTTGATTCCAAAGCCTCTGCTCTTAACTGCTAGCTCTTACAGTGGGCAGAGCAGTGTGCCTGTCCTGGGGTGGGCTGCGTGTGTCAGGAGGAGTAGGGCACAGTCTCTGCCTGTGAGGCGGAATCTGATGGGAGAGATAAGACAAGAACACATCTTGATCCCAGGCCAGCTAGTGTCTGCATAGAGATTTTGGCTGGTTGGAGACATTTGCATATGATAACGCTTCTCCAGAGTTGCCACTAGTTGAAAGCAAGGCTGGCCAGGAGGTGCTTCTTGGGGTTGTGGGCACGGGACATTGGAGGAAGAGGCTGAGGCATCTCAGGAGCCATCAGCTGCACAGAGGCTGTCCTCAGTGCTGGGAGAGCCAGCTGGAAGCATGGCTGGCTCCTTGGGCCTTTGACCGCTCTGCTGGGCTCAGAGGCTCCCTTTCTCCTCCTACTGCTATGAGAAGCAAAGTCTGGTGTGGTCTGGGCTGAGTGGGAAACTGAGAGTCCCTGCCCTGCCCTGCCCTGCCCTCTGGCCTTGCCCTTCTCTCACCTTAAAGTGTCTGGAGCGGTGGCCCCAGAGCTAGTCCTTCGCCTGTCCCAGACCAGGGTGCTGTGAGGCCACACTCTTGCCCAGGCTGGGTTCCACCCGCCATCTTCCTTGCTTCCCTCACTCCAAGTAGGGCTTAAGAACAACTTCAACCCTGGAAAATCACTCTTTCCTCTTCCCCTCCCCCACTGCAGTTCTTCAAGAAGTATTGGCAAGGCAGCGGGACCAGCTGCACTCTTCCTGGCTAGAGGAGAACTTTAACTCCTTATGGGTTAAGGGAAAGAGGAGTTATGTTTTTAGGAACCATTGAGAGGTCTGGGCATCCAGGATGCTTTTCCTAAAGGAGCTGGGGAATTTAACCCTTCATGCTCAGGTAGGGAAGAAGCACTGTCTTCCGGGGCACTTGCCAAATGGAAAATGGACAGATTCTGTGTCCCTAATGGTTCCAGGCAGGGCTCAAGAGTAAATGGCTAGGAGGGTTTAACCTTTGGGTGCTGTTAAAGTTGCATTGGGAGACTCCCCCACATTCTCATTCTGTGACAGACTCTAACATTCCGTGCTTCCATTGCCTATCCTCGTCCCTCACAGGAGCCTTCCTTCCAACCTGGCCTTCAACGGGGACCTGGCTAAGGCAGCCAGCTCGGAGCTACCTGCTGATGTGAGTTACCCTCCGGTTATGAATCCGAATCACGTATTTTAGAGCTGGGAGGGTCATCTGAGATCATCTTTTCTACTGTCCTTGTAGTTCAGATGGGGAAACTGAGGCCCCTGGAGAGAGTGACTCACTGGAGGACTGACGCTGGGATTTTTCAACTCCCAGGCCAGTGCTCTTGATCACCAAAGTGGCTAAGTGTGGTTCAGGCCATGAGGCCATTCATCATAAACAGTAATGATAGTATCCACAGCAACTGCCATTGATTAAGTCCCTACTATGTGCTGGGCCTGTCCCAGGAACGTTAACTGACTCAATCCTTGTGATAACTTTGGCTAGTAGACCCGGTTAGTCCCATGTGAGAGATGAGAGCGCCTGTGCTCACAAAGGGTAAGTAACTTAGGCTGAGGCAGGAGCTGCCGTGTCTGCCTCCCGTGCTTTCCCTGGCTGGGCTGCCTTTTCTGGGGTCAGAAGAGGGCTGAGTCTTTTTGCTGAGATTTTCTCATTGTACTCCCGTTCTTGAAGATGGTCAGCCTGCTTTCTTGAGTAAACAAGGTACAGGATGGCCCTTTTTGCTCATACAGCCTTTGCTAGCTGGAGACGTGACTTGATTATTTGTCCATCCAGCAAGCAGTGACTGAGCGCCTGTTAGGAACTGGGTGCTGGGGATAGCTGTGAAGGTAGAGAGTGCAGGGACGACTGTGGTCAGGGAAGGTGTCACTGTGCAGGGCAGAGGCTGAGCTGTGTGCGTGTCTGGGGAGCAGCATTCTTGGTAGAGGGCACAGCAAGTACAAAGGCATTGATGCCTTCCTGGCAAGGAGGCCAGGATGTCTGCCTCGCAGTGAGAGAGGAGTTGGGTGGTAGTGAGGACCGACGGAGGGTGGGGTTGGATTGTGTCGAGTCTTGAAGGCCTCTGGAAAGACTTTGGCTTGAGTGAGGTCAGCAGGCCACTTGAAGGGTTTGCAGGAAAGGCTTGGGATGCTGCTGTCTTAGTTGTCAAGAGTCACCTGGCCCACTGGATGAAGAATCAGTTACAGGGAGGTAAGATCAGCGGCATGGACCAGTCAGGGGGCTGCTGGAATCGTCCAGGTGAGAGATGATGATGGCTTGGACCCTGGAGGTAGCTTACAGTGAAGATGGGGAGAAGCGGTTGGTTCTGGATAGAATTCGAAGGCGTGGTGGAAAGGACTTTCAGATAGATAGAGAGCACAGAATCAAGGGTGACCCCAAGGCTTTTGGCCTGAGCAACCGGAAGGATGAGTTTATGGTTGCCGAGATGGGGACTTCTAAGGGTGAAGCAAGATCGGGGGAGATGGAGGAGTTTGCTTGTGGATTTGTTGAGTTTGAGATGGCTTTCAGACATCCATGTGGAAACGTCAAGTGGATGGTTGGGTAGTTGAGTCTGGCCTTCGTGGGAAGTGAGCAAATTTGAAAGGAACACTTGGGAATTGTCAGAGTAGGGATGCTTGTGACGACTGGTTGAGATTACCGAGAGTGGGGATGGTGCAGGAGGGGAGGGCCCGGAGACACAGCCAAGGAGACTGGGAGGATAGTGAAAGAGTCCACCAAGTAGAGACAGCCTCCAGGACTGGGGGAGGGTGCCATCAGCTGTTAGATGCCGCTGACAGGTCAAGTAAGGTGAGCACAGAGAATTGGATTGAGCTTCAGGGAGGTCATCCGTGACCTTGACGAGGGTAGTTAGGTGGTTTGGAGTCGGTTCAAGAGAGAAGGGGACAAGAAGAACTGTGGATATTCATAGTGAATGTAGACAGGGCTTTCAAGAAAATGGGTGGTAGCTAGTGAGTGATGTGGGGTCAAGAGTGGTTTTTTGGTTTGCTTTTTTGGTTTTTCAAGACAGAAGAAATTAGAGCAGTTTGCGTACTGATGGAAATGATCCAGTAGAGAGGGAAAAAAAATCAATGATGCAGGAGAGAGGAAGGATTGGCCTCAGCCCCAAGCGAGGACAGTGCCTGATAGCAGAAGGGGAGGCAGAGTGCTTGGGCTCCCATGCAGGAAGTGGGTGGGGTGCCAGTGGGGGGTTGTCGGGGTGGGAAGGGGTTCTCCGCTGGTGGCCTCTGTGTTCTCAGGGAACAGGAAGCAAGGCCATCAGCTGAGAGAGGGTTGGGGGAGGTGCGGAGGTCTGACGGGAGAAGATGCTAAAACATTGCCTGGGAGACTCATGGAGTGAATGGGAGGGGGAGTGCCGTGGGATTCTGGGCAGCTCTGGGACCGGCTTGAGGTCAGTGGTGAATCTGGAGTGAGACCAGCTGTCACGATTGTGTGTCTTTCTCCAGCCACATGCAGCTACTCAGGTGCTGGGCTAGGATTGGCCCAGCTGTATTGGAGAGCTGTATTTAAACAGGTTAAACAGTGTGATGAAGCAGATGAAGGAGTTGAGCGTTGGGTAAAAAGTGACGTTAATGGTGACAAGAAGAGAGGTGAGGATATGAGGGGAGTAGGGGACAGTGAGAAAGAATGAGGGTTAAGGGGCTGTGTTACCAGAGGAGCTGAAAATGAGGGCGTTGGGGAAATAGAGTGAACCTTCAGATAAATGGTGGGGGTGGGCGAGCGGGATACTTGGGATTGAGGTGATGCGGAGGGTGCAGCCACTGGTAAGGCTGAGGTGTAAGGTGTGACCTTGAGAGGATGGGTCGCACGGTCACTGGGGCAGAGCAGGCCAACGAACCAGAGACTGGAAGGGTCGCATCTGGCCGTGGAGATCACTGTAAGCTGTCACAGCAGTGCCGGAGAGGGTTGCAGTGATCCAGCGGTTACGGTTTTCAAGAAATGATGGGTGTGTAAGGGTTGATAACAAGACGGAATTGTGGGTGCTGTAGTTTAAGGGCACGAGCTTTGAAATTAGAACGTTGTAGAGGGGAGTAAGCATGGAGGGAACAAAAGGGACCTTGAGAAGCAAGCAGGATCCTTTATTTTGCCGGGACCTAGTAGGTGATGATGTGGGAGAAATAACTGCATGGGAGGAGGCGGCCAGGGAAGCGTGACCTCTGTAGAGGGCAAAGGTCAGATGGAGCCAGACTGGCTTCATTGTCTGGGGACAGGTGGAGGGCCAGGTGCTTGGTGCCTCGTTTGTCCCCCTGTTCTCTCCACGTCCTCCCCACTCTCTGCCCCCATCATCCCATGAGTCCTATGCCGAGGGGCCAGTGTACACATTTCCCTTCACCCTCACCTAACTGGGAGACGGGCATTGTTGCCGCCAGCCCTAATGTACAGATGGGGAAGCTGAGACTCAGAGAGACCAAGTGTCTGCCGTACGTGAGGGAGGGCACATACTGGTAAGAGGCAGTGCTGGGACGGCTCAAGCTAGGCACTGTCACGTCCCCCAGTGCCTTTTGCCTGGGTCCCATGGCCTTTCTGCTTCCTTGGCACCTCTGGAGTGGCACGAGGAGCACCCCCTGCATGCTGTAGCCACTCCTGCGACTGCTCTGTAGCTGCACTGCACCTCGAGTCCTGCTCTGAGGCGACACCCTCTCTCCCCTCCCGACTCCCACGTGCCGAGATGCCCCAAGAGCCAGCTTCTCAGTGTTCCTTTTCCTTTATAAAGCAGGTGTTCTGGACCCCGAACTGTGGCCTCTGAGGAGATCCTCAGATGAGCTTTGGGTTGAGTGGGTGAGGGGTTCCAACCGCCTGAGATGGTAGGAGTTCTGAATTCCTACCATTTGTGAGCAAGGCTAGGTACATTCTGGGGGAGAAGGTCTAAAGGGGGCTCTGTGAGAAGTCCTGCCTTGAGTCATCTATGGGGCCTCTCCCATCTGTCCCGAGAGGATGCCCTTGGGTTCCAGTTTCCTCCTCCCAGCCTGGGAGAAGCTGACCTGGGATCTGTGTGGGGTTGGAGGGGACCCTCCCCGCCCCACTGAGAGGTGAGTGATGGCTCTTGACCTTTCTCTTGCAGATTTCCAAGCCCTGGATTCCCTCAAGTCCAGCCCCCTCCTCAGAGAATGGAGGCCCTGCCAGCCCAGGCCTCCCCGCAGAAGCCTCAGGCTCAGGCCCTGGCTCTCCCCATCTTCACTCACCCGATAAGAGCTCTCCCTGCCACTCGCAGCTTCTGGAAGCCCAGAGTCCTGATGCTTCCCAGGCTTCTCCCTGCCCCGCTGTGACTCCATCAGCTCCAAGTGCAGCCCTGCCTGAGGAGGGCTCCCGCCACACCCCCAGCCCGGGGCTCCCTGCGGAGGGGGCTCCAGAGGCCCCCAGACCCAGCAGCCCTCCCCCTGAGGTCTTGGAGCCCCACAGCCTGGATCAGCCCCCTGCCACCTCACCCCGGCCCCTGATCGAGGTGGGTGAGTTGCTTGATCTCACTCGGACGTTTCCATCTGGCGGGGAGGAGGAGGCCAAGGGTGACGCACACCTCCGCCCCACCAGCCTGGTTCAGCGCCGATTCTCTGAAGGTGTGCTCCAGTCACCCAGCCAGGACCAGGAGAAGCTGGGGGGCTCGCTGGCTGCCCTGCCCCAAGGCCAGGGGAGCCAGTTGGCCCTGGATCGTCCCTTTGGAGCAGAGTCCAACTGGAGCTTATCACAGTCCTTTGAATGGACCTTCCCCACGCGGCCCTCGGGTCTGGGCGTGTGGCGGCTGGACTCCCCGCCTCCCTCCCCCATCACTGAAGCCAGTGAGGCCGCTGAGGCTGCTGAGGCTGGCAACTTGGCCGTTTCCAGCAGGGAAGAAGGAGTGTCTCAGCAGGGCCAAGGGGCCGGGTCAGCTCCAAGTGGGTCAGGAAGGCCTAGTTCCTGGGTGCAAGGGGATGATCCAAGCATGTCCCTCCCCCAGAAGGGTGACGGGGAGAGTCAACCTCAATTCCCAGCTGTTCCCCTTGAGCCCCTACCTACAACTGAGGGCACACCTGGATTACCTTTGCAGCAGGCAGAGGAGAGATACGAGTCGCAGGAGCCCTTGGCTGGACAGGAGTCCCCTCTGCCCCTGGCTACCAGGGAGGCAGCCCTGCCCATCCTGGAGCCGGTCCTGGGGCAGGAGCAGCCAGCACCCCCTGACCAGCCCTGTGTTCTCTTTGCTGATACCCCTGAGCCTGGGCAGGCACTGCCTATTGAGGAGGAGGCCGTGACCCTAGCCCGGGCCGATACCACCCAACCCAGGACAGAGGCTCAAGACTTGTGTAGGGCCTCCCCCGAGCCTCCAGGCCCTGAAAGCAGCTCCCGCTGGCTGGACGACCTCCTGGCTTCACCACCACCTAGTGGTGGCGGTGCAAGACGGGGAGCTGGATCTGAGCTGAAGGACACACAGTCCCCAAGTACCTGCTCTGAGGTGAGAATGGGCATAGGGAGAGTGGGATTTCTGGGGATAGAGGCCAGGGCTTGGGTGGGCTTCATTCTTTGAACATGGATTTTACGTGTTGAGAGCTTGGGCTGTGGTAGCGAGCAAGGCGGCTGTGGACCTGCAGATCGTAGCTCTGTGTGTGGGGTTTCGTGTGAGGCTGTATCCCAGCTTCAGCATTCGCTAGCTGATTGGTCCTGGGAAGAATGTGCCTTAACTGCTAAGCTTCAGAGTGCTTTCATGGTAGTAGCACTGGCCTCTTAGAGTTATATTGTGGGTAAATAAGAGGTGGAAAGCTCTCGGTACAGTGTGTGGCAGGTGCTGAGTATTCGGTCTCTCATTATGGGAATATTGTTCAAGGCAACATAGTGTAGCCATTTAGAGCGTGGGCTCCTGGGTTCGTCTCCTGGCTCTGCTTTCCTTTGCCCAGGTGTGACCTTGAAAGAGTGACTTTTCTGCCCTCTGCCTCAGTTTCCACATCTGTAAAATGCGGATAAGATGAGCTCTACCTCGGAGGGTGTTGGCAAGGGTTCAATGAGCTGTAATGTCTAAAGTGCTAAGAATAGTGCCTGGCTCATCCTAAGTGCTTAATACGTGTTGGCTTTTACAAACGTTATTAACGTTGAGCCCCAGACCTGCTTTGTAGACAGGCAGCTGGCCCTCAGAGGAGGTGAGCCTTGTGCAGTTACCCAGCAAGTTGGTGGCTGGGCCCGGGCCAGCGCCGTTTCCCGGCCCAGTGCCCTTTCTCCTACCAGGCTGCCTCTGAATTTAAGGGCCGGGGGCCAGGTGGTTTTTGAAATTTATTTCTCAAGCCGGGCCTGGGCTGTAAGGGGCGGGGCTGCAGGAAAGGAGGAGCCAGGGGGCCTCTGGAGGCTGGGGGGCGGGGAGGAGGAGGAGCAGGAAGGGGTTAAGCTGACTCCTGCAGTAGGTGTGTCTGTCCCGGGATGTGGGTGACTCAACTGGCTCCTGGGCGGGGCTGCCCAAGCTGCAGCTGCTCCGAAGGGAGCAGGGCCAGGGTGAGGGAGAGCCAGCGCCGGAGCTGTCGGACAGGTCCCAGCGTGGGGAGCAGCCCAGCCCTATCCCTGCGCCCGGCTGGCCGCACCCAGCAGCCCCGAGGCGGGCGGGGGCCGGAGGGCCATGGCCCAGCCTGGGGACGGGGAGGCCAGCATGTCTGTCCTGGAGCGGCTGCTGGCCAACGCTGCACTGAGGGATGAGGCTGGCCGGCTCCGAAGCCCTGAGCCCAGGGCTCTCCCGCCCACGAGGGTGAGTCAGGGAGCGTGAGGTGGGGGGTGGGGTGCAAGAAGCCCTGGCTGAGATTTTCCCCTGTGCTAGAAGCTGCCCTCCTGTCTTTCCTGGGCCGAGGTGAGGGCTGAGAGATCTTCCTGGGGAGGACTGAGCGGACGGCACTTTGGCTGGGGAAGAAGGGGCTGGGTACTTATAGGAGGATGGGGGTCAGCTGGGGCGTGGGGGAGGACGAGCTGGAAAAGCTCTCACTGGTGTTGGAACCTTGCCTCCTTGCAAGGGAGGTTGCAGAGAGGCTTTGAATCTTGACCTCTCCTAATCAAAAGGAAAGTACATTGCCCGCCATTCCTGTGTGCAGACCACTCCTCTCCTGGCTGTTAGCCAAGTATTGCCCAAGAGTCGTAAACATGACCATGGGACCATCGATTGAGTGCCCACTGCATGCCAGGCATTATGCCGAGTGCTTGGTCTAAATCATTTCGTTTAATCCTCTCACACCGGCCCCGTGCAGTCGGAATTATCTTCATTTAAGGATGAGGACGCTGAGGCCCCGAGTGGTTAAGTTATTTGCTCAAGGTCACACAGCTTTCTGTTGCCGAAGTGGGGCTTTCAGGCACTAGGCAGTGCTGACTCTGCTGGATTGACTCCCACCCCGATTGAATCTAATCGTTGTTTCTTTGTCTGTTTTTTTTCTTATTCCCAGGGACTCCTTGGCTGGTCCCAGAAAGATCTGCAGAGTGAATTTGGGATCACAGGAGACCCACAGCCCAGCAGTTTCAGTCCTTCCAGCTGGTGTCAAGGTGCTTCTCAGGACTATGGCCTTGGGGGTACAAGCCCTAGAGGAGACCCAGGTCTCGGAGAGAGGGACTGGACCAGCAAGTACGGGCAAGGAGCTGGGGAAGGGAGCACCAGGGAGTGGGCCAGCAGGTGTGGCATCGGCCAGGAGGAGATGGAGGCCAGCAGCAGCCAAGACCAGAGTGAAGTGTCTGCCCCAGGGGTGCTCACAGCCCAGGACCGCGTAGTTGGAAAGCCAGCCCAGCTTGGCACTCAGCGGAGCCAGGAGGCAGATGTTCAGGACTGGGAGTTCAGAAAGAGGGATTCCCAGGGCACTTACTCCAGCCGGGATGCGGAGCTCCAGGACCAGGAATTTGGGAAGAGAGATTCACTGGGTACTTACAGTAGTCGAGATGTAAGCCTTGGGGACTGGGAATTTGGGAAGAGAGATTCTTTGGGTGCTTATGCCAGCCAAGATGCCAACGAGCAGGGCCAAAATTTGGGGAAGAGGGACCACCATGGCAGGTACAGCAGCCAGGATGCCGACGAGCAGGACTGGGAGTTTCAGAAGAGAGATGTGTCACT
Source organism: Piliocolobus tephrosceles (assembly GCF_002776525.5). NCBI lineage: Eukaryota > Metazoa > Chordata > Mammalia > Primates > Cercopithecidae > Piliocolobus > Piliocolobus tephrosceles. The sequence continues at coordinate 15,737,864 of NC_045446.1, forward strand.
TGGCACCTACGGCAGCCGGGAGGCGGAGCCGCAGGAACAGGAGTTTGGGAAGAGCGCTTGGATAAGGGACTACAGCAGTGGTGGCAGCTCCAGGACCCTTGACGCCCAGGAAAGAGGCTTTGGAACGAGACCCTTGAGCTCTGGGTTCAGCCCTGAGGAAGCCCAGCAACAGGATGAGGAATTTGAGAAGAAGATTCCAAGTGTGGAAGACAGCCTTGGGGAGGGCAGCAGGGACACTGGCCGGCCAGGACAGAGAGAATCAGGGGGCTTGTTCAGTCCTAGCACTGCCCACGTGCCCGATGGGGCACTCGGGCAGAGAGACCAGAGCAGCTGGCAAAACAGTGATGCTAGCCGGGAAGTGGGAGGGCATCAGGAGAGACAGCAGGCAGGGGCTCAGGGCCCTGGCAGTGCTGACCTGGAAGATGGGGAGATGGGGAAGCGAGGCTGGGTCGGTGAGTTTAGCCTCAGTGTTGGCCCCCGGAGAGAGGCAGCATTTAGCCCAGGGCAGCAGGACTGGAGCCCGGACTTCTGCATCGAGGCCAGTGAGAGGAGCTATCAGTTTGGCATCATTGGCAACGACAGAGTGAGTGGTGCTGGCTTTAGCCCTTCTAGCAAGATGGGAGGTGGTCACTTTGTGCCTCCTGGGAAGACCACAACTGGCTCGGTGGACTGGACTGACCAGCTGGGCCTCAGGAACTTGGAAGTGTCCAGCTGTGTGGGTTCCGGGGGCTCGAGCGAGGCCAGGGAGGATGCCGTGGGACAGATGGGCTGGTCAGGCGGCCTGAGCTTGAGAGACATGAACCTGGCCGGCTGTTTGGAAAGTGGAGGGTCTGAAGAACCTGGGGGAATTGGAGTTGGGGAGAGGGACTGGACTTCTGATGTTAATGTGAAGAGCAAAGATTTGACTGAGGTCGGGAAAGGAGGAGGCCACAGCCAGGCCAGAGAGAGTGGCGTGGGGCAGACCGACTGGTCAGGTGTGGAGGCCGGAGAGTTCCTGAAATCAAGGGAGCGTGGAGTTGGACAGGCAGACTGGACACCTGACCTCGGCCTGAGAAACATGGCCCCAGGGGCAGTCTGCAGTCCTGGAGAGCACAAAGAGCTTGGGGTGGGCCAGATGGACTGGGGTAACAATCTGGGCCTGAGGGATTTGGAGGTGTCCTGTGACCCAGAGTCTGGAGGTTCTCAGGGGCTACGGGGATGTGGGGTGGGGCAGATGGACTGGACCCGGGACTTGGCACCCCGGAATGTGGAGCTCTTTGGGACTCCCAGTGAAGCCAGGGAGCACGGGGTGGGCGGGGTCAGCCAGTGCCCAGAGCCCGGCCTGAGGCACAATGGCAGCTTGTCCCCTGGCCTGGAGGCCAGAGACCCCTTGGAGGCCAGGGAGCTGGGGGTTGGTGAGACAAGTGGGCCAGAGACCCAGGGTGAAGATGACTCCTCGTCTTCCTTGGAGCCACACCCTGCAGACCCTGGAATGGAGACAGGAGAAGCCCTCAGCTTCGGAGCCAGGTAACGAACGGAGCCCCCTCCCCAGTGTGGGAGGGAACATGTGAGGGTTATCCAAGAAATTGGAACCTTTCTGAGGAGGGAAGAAACAGTTTTTCCCGAGGACTTTTAGTGTTTGGAAAATTGAGACATGTTAGACTGAGAATTTTTAATTCTACTGAAAAAAATTAAAATACGATACACGTACAGGTGAGTTCTTTTTTGGAAGGATGACTAATGTGTTACTTTTGCAAGCCATGTTTGAGCTTTCTTGGTGATTTAGAATTGTGACTCTGACGGGGAAATGGCGCGTGTCGTAGCTTGGATGGTTTCTGGTGGGTTCTACTCTTGTACGCAGTAGCCGCTCCGCAGGCCTCGCAGCCCTGAAGCCACAGGTGGTTTCATAGGCGTAGGGCAGAGAATTCTGTGTCTTCTTGGCTGGGGCCACCACAGCCAGGAGTGGAGTGGACAGTGGCACCCACGGGTTCTCAAAGAGGTTAGGGACTTGGTGCTTCTTGCCTGTCATGAAGCCTGGAATAGCAAGTTCAAGAACCTGAAGGGTATGGGGACCTGGCCCCATGACCTTGGCCTCTATGTGCAAAGTTGCTGAAAGAACTTTCCAAAGGCTTTGCAAGCCAACCACAATCTGTTTCATGGATGTTTTAAAACCAGCTGAGATGATTTTGCAGCTGAGAAAGGTGCTAAAAAGGCATTGCATCCGTTTTGTTAACATTTGCATCCATTGAGATTTGCTTTTATTCCCTTTAGTGAGTAGCAAATGTTTCCTTTTCCAGCCCACCGTGGGAGCTTCTCACTGGGTATGTGGGGAGGGCAAGGGAAGTGTGGGGGTGGGGGCTTTTGTAAGTGGAAGGGGCTGGTGATGGGAGGAGAGGAGCAGGAAGGGGCTAGAGAGCATCATGGTGGTCTTGGGAGTCAGGAGAGGCATCTGGGATGGAGGAGGAGGAGGGAGAGAGGAAGGTGGGTCCAGGGAGATGCCCGGGGGGTTTGAGGAAGGGGAGCTTCCTGACGACTCAGGCTGTTGAGGGGGTGGTGATGGAGCACAGGGAACCACTGAGGCTGCATTGAGGACTGCAAGGAAGAGGGGAGGGCGCAGGACTAGGAGTCGGGAGGCCCTTGTGGTCCTGGGCAGGTTGCTGGGCTCTGAGCCTCAGTTTCTCAGGGTTTGACTCAGAAAGTGCAGAGTTCCAACTTTAATGTTCCCGGTGCAGGGGAGAGTCCAGGCTTGGCGTGGTTATTCCTGATTTCTCTTCCTGGGAGTCATAGAACTTTGCACGCCCCGTGCTTAACCACACATCTTACCTCATTGATCTTCCCAGCTGCTCCGTGAAGCAGGAAGGGGATTTTTATCCTCTCCGCTGGCAGGTGGAAAGGTGGTGTGACACCTTAAGGGCAAAGAGTCGGGAGTACCTCTTTCTCACTTGCTTATGTTAACTGCTTTCAGGTGTGGCTGCCGTGGGCCCCCCCCCCCCCCGCCCCCCCCGCCCATAGCTCTCTGCCTTTCCCTTCTGTGTGGGGTGGCTCTTAAGAAGTGGAAAGTGATCATCTTGTTCCCTTAGTTTAGGGTGGAGGGAGGTGGGGCGGAGATTGTGGTGGGACTGGGTTAGGGGAAGAGGAGGGTAGCGTCAGAGACGCAGGGAAGCACTCGGCTCTCCGAGCTTTGGTCTCATTGTGCCTTTAAAGCACCCAGGCTTTTGTGGTTGTGTTACCATAATCTGGTCAGTGTTGACTTTAACCCGAGTTCAGGGGTTAGCCGTGGTGCCATACAGGTGAGCCTCATTGTATGCAACAGAAAGCGTGGCTCCTCAAAAGCTGAATGGAAACAGTTGCTTTAGAGAGGAGTTCGAGGGGCTTGTTTGAATTTTATGCTTTCGGGCAGCCTTTTCTAAAATGAGTCCTAAAGAATACCAGTCTGAATATGTTTGGAAAATGCTGGGTACTCTATGGCCATACAGAAGACTTAGTCTGTATATTAGCATGTATTAGTACCTTAAAGACAAGCAATGCACTATTTTCCAAACTAATCTGGCTAATATCCAAAAGCCTAGTGTTCTGAGCAGGGAAATTCTACACTATGGGCACTTTCTCTCTCTCTCTCTTTTTTTTTTTTTTTTTTGAGACGGAGTCACGGTCTGTCTTCGCCCAGGCTCCCAGCCTGAAGTGCAACGGTGCGACCTTGGCTCACTGCAACCTCTGCCATATGGGTTTAAGTGATTCTCCTGCCTCAGCCTCCTGAGTAGCTGGGATTACAGGCATACATCACCACGCCTGGCTAATTTTTGTATTTTTAGCAGAGACAGGGTTTCACCATGTTGGCCAGGCTGGTCTTGAACTCTAGACCTCAGGTGATCCGCCCACCTCGGCCTCCCAAAGTGCTGGGATTACAGGAATGAGCCACCATGCCTGGCCCACTGTGGGCACTTTGTCTTTAAAGAAAATTTTGGAGGTTCCCTTTGTAACGAGAAGTCCTTGAGAATAGCTCAGAGGGGTCTGGCTTTAGGTCCATCTGCCAGGCTTGCTTTCTGATTCTGTCACCACCTCTGTGACCTTGGGCAAGTTTGTTCTCTTCTGCAGGCCTCCGATTCCTCCTATGTAAGTTAGGAGTAACTTACACCCAGTACTCATGGGGTTTTGTTCATTAGTCCTCACAAAAACTAGGGAAACTGAGACGCAGAGAGGCAGTGTGACTTGCACCAGTTCCCGCAGCTGGTGGCTGTGGGTTTTTCTTGTCCCCCTGGGCCCAAGCCTTGCAGTCTTCTGTGGCCACCCTCCCTGTCTCTCTGGGGTCAAGGTCAGCTGCCGTTTCTCTAGACACATCTTTCCAGCTTCACTCCTCCCTCATTTCAGGTTTCAGAACACTGGGATATTCACGTTTTGTAGTTCCAGCACCATGTTTGCCTCTGGAGCGGTGGTGGAGGGTGGGGTGGGATACAGTCTTGGTCCTCAGGGTACTCTAAAGTTTCGATCAGGTGAAGGGTGTAGATGCAACAAGATGAGGCACATCCTCTCTGGCCAGGGACCTGTGTTGATGATAATGACTATCCTAATTGTTGTATTTGTCAAGTGCTAACTATGTGTTAGGCACGTATTTCTGCCAACAAACTAGAACAGTTTATGTACTTTTATTATCCCCATTTTACAGATGAAGAAACTGAGGTTCAGAGTGGGACAAGTAACTTGTGGTCAAAGCCACAGGCATAGGAGGAGACAGAGCCTGGCTGTGTCCTGGAGTGGCAGGGCTTGGCCTCTGTGTTCCTAACTCCCCTCTTTCCTGCTCCCATGCTGGGAGGGGCTCAGCTTGTATGTGATCTGGCGCTTAGGGGTAGAAAAGCTGCTTCTAAGATGAGGTGAAGGGCGAGTGGGGTTTAGTCCGGCTGGGTGGACGTGGCTGTACTTCCTTGGGCTCTCCCCACTTGCCACTCTCTACTCAAGGCTACCTCCGGAGCCCACTGACCTCTGCCTGAATGGCTTGGGCCAGCTCTCGGTTTAGAAGTGGATTTTTTTTGTTGTTTTTGAGATGGAGTTTTGCTCTCATTGCCCAGGCTGGAGTGCAATGGCACGGTCTTGGCTCACTGCAACCTCCACCTCCTGGGTTCAAGCAATTCTCCTGCCTCAGCCTCCTAAGTAGCTGGGATTACAGGTGCCTGCCACCACGCCCGGCTAATTTTTGTATTTTTAGTAGAAATGGGGTTTTACCATGTTGGCCAGGCTGGTCTGGAACTCCTGACCTTAGGTGATCTGCCTGTCTTGGCCTCTCAAAGTGCTGGGATTACAGGCATGAGCCACTGCGCCTGGCTGGAATAGATCTTTTTAGCTACCTGGGCGTTTTACCTCTCTTTAGCTCCTGGGGCCTGCCCTCAGCCTTCTTTTGCCCCACCCCAGGGAGAGGCTTTGGGCCTGGCCTCTGTAGGCTGGGTGGGGTGCTGTTGCCGCCCCCTCCCTCCAAATCCTCCCTGATTTTAAGCTGGCTGTCAGGGTGAGCTGGCTTTGGCCCCCAGCCAGGACTGCTCCCAATTCTGCTGCCTTGCTGTACTTCTGCTGCCGCCACTGCCTCCTCCCCCAGTCTCTCCCCAGACCGCTTTAATTTCCATCTGTCAGCAGCTTGTGGAAGGACAGACTGCCACTCATGCTGTCTTTCCCTGCCCCTTCTTCCTGCTTGGTATTGACTCACCTGCCCCACTCTCCTGCTTTAATCCCAGTGGGAACCTGGGGCCTGGCTTCCAGGCCCTGCCGTGCCAGCCTTTCCCATACCTCTGTGCATGGTATGAATGTGTGTGGGGGCGGGGGCAGGGGCGCGGGGATGCGCATGTTTGTGTCAGGTGTGGCTCTGTGCCGTGCCTGTAGACATGGTGGGTGCGAGGTGCATCTTGAGGAGTGACAAACAGCGTACAAGCTATCTGCCTGAGTGTGTGTGATGAATGTGAGTATGTCTGTCATTTCGGGGAGTGGCCGCTGGACAGGGTGGGTAATATGAGTTAGAGAGTGTGTGGTGTGCTTGTGCCATATTTGTTTTTTGTTGTTAGATGGGGTCTTGCTATGTTGCCCAGGCTGAACTCTTGGGCTCCCAAGATCCTCCTGCCCTGGCCTCCCAAGTAGCTGGGATTACAGGTGTGAGCTGTGCATCCCGTGCCCGGCTATATTGTGTTTTGAGGAAGCAGCAGACCGAAGATGCATATGCTGCATGGAGGTCCAAGGTGACCCAGCCCCTCATTTGCTTGGCAAACATTTGCTTAGTGCGGTGCATAGCCAGGCTCTGGGTCAGGTGCCGGGTGCATAAAGGCAGAAAGGGCCCCGTTTTTGCCCTTGAGGAGCTCACAGTCTATGGGGACAAAGAACCATAGGACAGAAGCAGGAACTACACGGGTTGGAGCCCAGGGCTGGTAGGGCTGAGGCAGCCATGGTGGCTGGGAGGGCGCAGGGCAGCTTCAGAAGTGGAATTGAACCAAGGGGACAGTACCACACGGGACAGTGTGGTGGGGGGAGCTTTCCAGAAGAGGGAGCAGCTCATTCGAAGCCACCAGCATGTGAGAGCCGAGTGTGTTCTGATGGGCCCCGGTTGCTCTGTGAGCTTGGGGAATGAAGTGGCATGACATGGGGACTGAAGACAACAGGAGTCCAGAGAGGCAGGTGGGCCAGAACCCGGCTCACCCCAAGGAGTGTGACTGCCCGAGCAGATGGCCCTGGGAGGGAACACATTGCCAGCATCCAACAGCAACAAGCAGGAATAATGGCTGCTCCTTCTGGGGTGTGTACTGACCAGGACTGCGCCAAGTGCTTTAGATTCTTCTTCCATCCCTGCAGTGACTCCGTGCAGTTAGAGGAGCCTGAGCTGTTTCCAGGGGAGGGGGCTCACCCAAGGTCTCAGGGATTTGAACCCGCCAGACTGGCTCAGCTCTTCCCCGTGTGCTGTGTTCCTCAAGGCCCTGACCACGTCCTTCTTGAAGGAGTCTGGAAAAAGCATGGGAAGGAGGGCAAGGGAGAGTTTGGGGGCTGGGGGAAGGAGCTTGTGAAGGGGGCTTCGGGGCAGGGAGATGGGGCCTCATGGTGATCTCGTTCTCTCTGTGTCCCCTTTCAGCCCTGGCAGGTGCTCAGCCCGCCCCCGGCCCTCCGGCTCCCAGGGCCTGCTGGAGGAGATGCTGGTAGCCAGCATCTCCAAGGCGGTGGCTCGGAGGGAGTCAGCGGCCTTGGGCCTTGGGGGCCTGTTGGAGGAGGAAGGAGCCGGGGCAGGTGCTGCCCAGGAGGAGGTGCTGGAGCCTGGCAGGGACTCTCCACCCTCCTGGAGGCCCCAGCCTGATGGTGAGGCCAGCCAGACAGAAGACGTGGATGGCACGTGGGGCTCTTCAGCAGCCAGGCGGAGCGATCAGGGGCCAGCACAGACTTCTCGGCGGCCCTCCCAAGGCCCTCCCATCAGATCCCCCAGTCAGGACTTCTCCTTCATTGAGGTCAGTGGAGGGTGAGCCCAAGACAGTGGGTAGGTGAGGGCGATGCAGCCAGGGCCCCATTCCCGGAGCTTCCCTGAGCAGTCCCAGTCCAGAAGGCAGAAAGCGGGTTGTAGGTGCGTCACGTGAATGTGAAGCTCCGGCTGCAGGAGGGGTCAAGCTCCTCCTGGTCAGTTGCTGTTGAGGGGCTTCCGTGGGATGAGGCAGCAATGGCAGTGATGTCGCCATTGTCCCGAGCAGGACACCGAGATCCTCGACAGTGCCATGTATCGGAGCCGTGCCAACTTGGGGCGCAAGCGTGGGCACCGGGCCCCAGCCATTCGGCCTGGGGGTACCTTGGGCCTGTCGGAGGCAGCAGACTCAGATGCACGCCTGTTCCAGGACTCTACAGGTAGGGCTGATGTGTTATTTGGTGATGTCTCTTGATCTCTGGGGCATTAGGCCAAGCTTGTGCAGGGACTGCGGGTTGGGGGAGTCTGGATGTGCTGCCTTTTCTGAGCCCGTTCCCTGGGCCTTTGCAGAGCCACGGGCATCTCGGGTGCCATCTTCAGATGAAGAGGTAGTGGAGGAACCTCAAAGCCGCCGGACGCGGATGTCCTTGGGCACCAAGGGGCTGAAAGTCAACCTTTTTCCTGGCCTGAGCCCTTCAGCCCTGAAGGTACCATCTGATCATTAAGCAAACATGTCCAGCCATCTGGCCAGGTGGCCACCTTGCATGCTGTCTTTCTTCTTTCCATCCATCAATTAATTCCCCTGTCCCCCTCTCCCATTCCTCCTCTCATTCTCGTCTCCATTGAGGTCTCCAGAAGATCCCTTTGTGCCCCTCTGGGCCTGTGCTGTGTGCCAAATGGGGTGGAAAGAAGAACAAGACGTGTTCTTGTCCTGGAAGCTCAGGGGCAGTGGGACACATGACGCCCGTGATTAGCCTGGATGAGGGAAGTTCAGGTGTCCCTGAGGAGAGGCACAGATAAGGGCTGGGCCTGTTCAGAGAGAGAGAGGAGTTATTTCCTCACAACAGGGTGGAGGGGAAGGGGAAGGGAGGGTGGATTGGAGAAGGCCTCCTGTAAGTATTTGATCTTAGCCAGAGGCAGGCACAGGAGTTGGCTCCTGGAGCCAGGGTGGTAGGGTGGCATTGCAGGCAGAGGGAACGGGGTGGGAAGTCACCACCGGCTTTGTCCCACCCAGTTTGTCTGAATTCAATCCTGCCGTATCTTTCCAAGGACAGAAAGGTGTGCAAGGCATAGCTCAGTTCTGCCGGAAGTGCATCTCTCAGTGACTTCCCATCCTTTGGGGTGACAGGACTGCAGAGGGGTCCCTGCTTGATTCTGGGGACTGCACACTCTTGAGATAAGGTCTCCCCACCTGAGAATCCTGCTGCCTGTCCCTCTACTATGTGTCTGCATCTGGACTTGTTTCTCAGGCCAAGCTGCGCCCCCGGAATCGCTCAGCTGAAGAGGGGGAGCCGGCCGAGAGCAAGTCGAGCCAGAAGGAGTCTGCGGTCCAGCGTTCGAAATCCTGCAAGGTCCCAGGGCTGGGGAAGCCCCTCACGTTACCTCCCAAGCCAGAGAAGTCCTCAGGGTAGGTGACCTAAGCTCTGGGCATCCACCGACCTCACTGCGTTACCCCGATGAAAAGGGAAACTCCCACTTCACAGAAGAGGCAAACGAGACTCAAAGAGGCACCTCAGTTGGACGTGCCCCAGATGAACGGTATGGAGGTGGTGTCAGAATTTGGGTCCCTGCAGCCAGGCCCCAGACTGCCTCTTCTGGTTGGAGGGTGGTTTCTGTCCCTGTCACGTCTCCTTGTTTTGTTCAGTTTCCTCAAAGTTTGCATTCTGAACCTTTGCCCTCTGCCTCTTAGGTCAGAAGGATCGTCGCCCAACTGGCTTCAAGCCCTGAAACTGAAGAAGAAGAAGGTCTGAGAAGTCACTGAGGTGAGGACGGGTTCCTGGGCTTGGATCCAGTCTGAGGAGGGCCTGCCCTGGAGGCTTGGGAGGCCTTGTGCCCCTTCTGTCCCTTAGTTCCCACCCCTTTCCGTGGGAGGTTAGAAACAGCAGGTGCAACCAAGCTCCAGAGACTCGGTAGGCCCTTGGCTCCTCTAGATTTTGTCCACAGGGAGGTCAGGGTGTTGTCTGGCCTGGTATGGAAGAGGAGGAGGGCTACCATCCTACCTGCCTCTCTTTGCTCAGGGACGGTCCCCCCATGCTCCCTGGCTGGACGGAGAGTGGTCAGCCAGCCCTTCTGGTCTGGGGCCCTGCAGGCACTTACCAGGCTCCATGACCAGGCTTAGCAGGGGGAACCAAGATGGGTGTGGGGGAGAGGAAACTGAAGCCTCCACAGTGTCCCTCCCTGACGTCTTTTCCTCCCTTCACATTGCAGGTTCTTCCCACCTGGCAGTCTCAGGCAGTGCCCATTCCTGTGGGGTCCCTGGGTGAGGAGATGGCTGGAGCCCCACCATGCCCCAGGCTGCAGCCTCTGTCCCCCTCCACCTCTGAGGAGCATCTGGGGAGGCACATTTATGCACTTTGTATCACCTTCCCAACTCCCCCCACGCCTTCCCTTCCCTGGATTTCGTCACTAGTGGTTGAAGGTTTTATCCCTTCCTCTCCTTCCCTTCCCTCTCTTCCTCCTCCTCCAGCCTCCCTTGGGTTTTCTTTTGATACCAATTTATAGCATTTTTTATAAAAGCCTTTGATTTTTATAATGGGTGGGACTGTACCCCTGCCTCACCCCAGGTCTCCCTCTGCCCCGCCAGGTACCCCACAGAGACCAATGACATTTTGCCACTTGAAACAATAAATAAAGTTTTTTGGGAATTGGTGCTGTCCAGGTGGTGGTGCGTGGTCATGGCTGCCCATCTCCTCTTCCAAGGCTGTAGTTGGAAAATGCTGATTCCCACTCTGCCCCACCAGGGGCTTACTCTGACATTGAATGTGTCACTTCCCTTTTACTTACATCACTGAGAAGGGTATATTGTTTACAATAGGCTGATCAAGAATTCAGACACCCCCTAAATCTTAGTTTAACACAAAAAGGTTTATATTTCATCTATGACACAGTCCAGGGTGGGCTGGTGATAGGGGCACTCTGCACCTTGAAGTCATTCAGAGCCCAGGCTCTTTCCCTGTTGTGGCTCGGCCATCTTCAGGGCTTGGAGTCTTCTGCCACATCTAATGGAGAAAGGGTGAATCTTTTGTGGGAGACACTCTGAGTCCATTCAGGCTGCTGTAACAAAATACTGTAAACTTGGATGGCTTATAAACAACAGACACTTGTTTCTCACAGTTTTGGAGGCCAGGAAGCTGAAGAACAAAGCACTGACAGATTCAGTGTGTGGTGAGTACCTGTTTTCTGGTGCAGAGAGAGTGCCTTCTTGCTGCATCCTCACATGGTAGAAGGGGCAAGGGAGCTCTCTGGGGCCTCTCTTACAAGAGCACTAATCCTATTTGTGAGACCTCCAACCTCATGAACTAAAAATCTCCCTTTGTTGTTGTTGTTGTTGTTTTTTGAGACAGAGTTGCTCTGTCACCGAGGCCGGAGTGCGGTGGTGCGATCTTGGCTCAGTGCAACCTCCGCTTCCCAGGTTCAAGTGATGTTCCTGCCTCAGCCTCCCCAGTAGCTGGGATGACAGGCACCCACCACCACACCTGGCTAATTTTTTTTTTTTTTTTTTTTTTATGACTATTACAAAAGTTTATTTAACAAAAAGTCTAATATGAAAATGTATATGACCTAATTTTTACATCATAGTAAAACAGGCCCTATGGAGAGAGGACATGGTTTTCTCTGCTGAACAGCCATTATTTATACTCGTTCCAAGGCTTCTAACATGATGATACTATTTCCTCACATTACCACCATTCCAATATTGTTCTGTTGCCCACTAGTCGCCATCTCCACACATTCATCTATCACAAGGTTCATAAAGGGATCAAATCCCCACAATATTCCTTGGACATGTCTGCCACCATTTAATTTCAATGATAACTTCTTGTCCATAAATTTTTTCAACTCGGGAGGGTGAGCTTTGCTCATGGCGTGTACTCCGCGGGCTCACAGACGCCTTGGAACGGAATGCCATTTTTTTTTTTTTTTTTTTTTTTTGAGATGGAGTCTCGCTGTGTTGCCCAAGCTGGAGTGCAGTAGCGCGATCTCTGCTCACTGCAACCTCCACCTCCCGGGTTTGTGCCATTCTGCTGCCTCAGCCTCCTGAGCAGCTGGGACTACAGGCACCTGCCACCATGCCTAGCTAATTTTTTTGGTAGTTTTAGTAGAGACGAGGTTTCACTGTGTTAGCCAGGACGGTCTTGATCTCCTGACCTTGTTGTCTGCCTGCCTCAGCCTCCCAAAGAGCTGGGATTACGGGTGTGAGCCACTGCCCAGCCACACCTAGTTTTTGTATTTTTAGTAGAGATGGGGTTTCACCATCTTGGCCAGGTTCATCTTGAACTCCTGACCTCAAGTGAGCTGCCAACCTTGGCCTCCCGAAGTGCTGGGATTATAGGCCTGAGCCACTGTGCTCGGAAAAGGCCTCTCTTCCTAATAGCACCTTAGAGGTTAGGAATTTAGCAACATTTAACAAATGTTAGGCACATTCAGACCTTGGCTTTCTACCCATCTGAAGTCTCATCTTTATATTATTTAATGCCGGGTGTGTGGCTCACACCTGTAATCCTAGCACTTTTGGGAAGGCGGGCGGATCACTTGAGGTCAGTAGTTCAAGGCCAGCCTGGCCAGCATGGTAAGACCCCATGTCTACTAAAAATACCAAAAAAAAAAAAGTATGGTGGTGTGTGCCTGTAGTCCCAGCTACTCAGAAGGCTGAGGCACAAGAATCACTTGAACCTTGGAGGTGGAGGTTATAGTGAGCTGAGATTGTGCCACTGCACTATAGCCTGAGTGACAGACTCTGTCTCAAAAAAAAAAAAAAAAAAAGGGCAGATATGGATGAGACTCAGAGTGTAATTCATCCGGAGGCAAAATATCATCCAGCTGTGAACATGTGAAATATGTGCTTCCAAAATACACTGAAACATGTGCTTCCAAAATACACTGGTGGGGTAGGTAGGCAGAGGATAGACATTCTCATTCCAAAAGGGAGAAATAGGCAAGAAGGAAGGGGTAACTGATCCCTAGCAAGTGCAAAACTTTAAGGCTGGAGAATAGTCATCTTTGACTTGAGGTTCTGCCCTCAAAATCCACGGGGGTAGAGAGGTCCTGTCTTCTGGTCCCACTGGGGTGGTGGTCCTGCCTCCATGGCAGTTCTGTCTTGTCACATTTTCTGTGGAGGCTCTGTGCCTGGGTTGTGCAGCTGTAGCTATCTTGGGCTGGGATCACACACTGGTGGCCCCACTGGTCTGGGTTGTAAGGTAGCCCTACCTCTGTGGCTCTGCTGGGCACTGCCCTCATCGAGGCTTTCTACAGTGGCCCTGCCCCTGCGGTGGTTCTTTGCCTGGCCCCTTAGGCTCTCTGGGGCATCCTTTGAAATCTAGGTGAAGGTAACCATGTCCCCACAGCACATATACTCTCTATACTGGCTGAGATGGCGCCATGTGGATGCCACCAAAATTTGCCACCTATGTCCTTTACGGGTGGGAGGAGGGTGGCCACTGGAGCTGAACTTGGGATGGGGAGGAGGACTACACTGGAATGCAGGGAGCAGAGCCTTGAGGTGATGCTGGACAGTGAGCACTGAGGGCCTATGGAGGCCTGTGGCTCCTCCTTTGAAATCATTCTCTCCCTTAGGCCCTGGCATTCTAGGCCTGTGATGAAAGGGGCAGCCCCTCTGATCTCTGAAATGCCTTTGGGTCCATTTTTCTATTGTCTTGATGAATAGCACATGTCTGATTCATCCTAGTATCTGTAGCAAATGCCTGAACACACTTTCTCATTTTTTTCAGTATGAATAGGCTGAGACATGTCCTAATCTTTAAGTTCTGCTTTTCTTTTGACAAAAAATTCCATCTTTAGAGTTTGTTTTCTTGCATTTTACTACAAGCATTTAAGAAGAGCCAAGTTGTACCTTCAACACTTTGCTTAGAATTTTTTTCAGCCAAATATCCTATTTCATTGCTCGCAAGTTCTACCTTCCACAAAACAGTAGGACGTGAACAAAAGCCAAATGTCTTTGCCGCTTTTTAACAACGGTCATCTCTCCTCCAGTTTTCAATAAGATGTTCCTCATTTTCATCTAAGACCTCTTCAGAACAGCCTTTACCATCTGTATTTCTAGCAACATTCTGATCATGACCACTTGGGTGATCTCTAAGAAGATAGAGGCTCTCTCTGTAGCACCCCTTTTCTGAGCCCTTACCAGAATCATCTTTAATAGTCTGTTTATGGCAATGTAGATTTTGTTTTTCTAGCATTCATCTCAAAATTCTTCCAGCTTCTACTCATTACCCAATTCCAAAGCCTCTTCCACATTTTAGGTATTTGTTACAGCAGCACCCTACTTCTTGGTGCACATTTTCTGTTGCTAGTCCATTTGGGCTGCTGTAACAAAATACCTTTAGCTGGGTGGCTTACAAACAACAAACATTTATTTCCCATAGTTCTGGAGGCTTGGAGGTCCAAAATCAAGGCACTGGCAGATTTGATGTCTGGTGAGGGCCTTTTCATGTGAACCCAATGTGTTAGTCCGTTTTCACACTGCTGATAAAGACATACCTGAGACTGGGCAATTTACAAAAGAAAGGTTTATTGGACTTAAAGTTCCGTGTGGCTGGAGAGACTTCACAATCATGGCAGAAGGTGAAAGGCACGTCTCACATGGTAGCAGACAAGAGAAGAGAATGAGAATCAAGCAAAACGGGTTTCTCCTTATCAAACCATCAGATCTCGTGAGACTTATTCACTACCACCGAGGACAGTATGGGAGAAACTGCCCCCGTGATACAATTACTTCCCACTGAGTCCCGTTCACAACACGTGGGAATTATGGGAGTACAATTCAAGATGAGATTTGGGTGGGGACACAGAGCCAAACCATATGACCCATCCTGGTTCATAGATAGTGCCTTTTAACTGTCCTCATACGGTGGAAAGGGCAAAGGAGCTCTCTGGGGTCTCTTGGAAGGACACTAATCCCATTCATGAGGGTTCTACCTTCATGAGCTAATTACCTCCCAAAAGGCTCCATTTCCTACACCTATCACCTTAGGGGCTAGGACTTAAATACATGAATTTTGGGGAGATACAAACATCCAGACCATAGCAGAGATCCACATTCCATTGGGCAGAATTCAACTCATTACCTCCGCCAACTGCAGGGGAGTGAGAAATGTAGTTTAGCTCTGTGGCCAGAGAGCGAGGACCTGATACTGGTACTGTGGCCAGAGAGCGAGAACCTGATATTGGTAAAAGTTTACCCCTCTTGCCAGGGGTTTGCCTTCATTGATAACTAAGGGTCCTTTCATCCCAGGTATTCTAGAATTTCCCCTAAGCTGTGTCATTTCTTACCCAAGCCCATGGCCATTGCCATCCTGTTGTCCCTCAGCCTAGTTCTGTGTCATCCTGGTCTCCCCATACTTGCCAGCCTTTTTCAAGGCCAGCCTCGTCTTTCCCTGAGGTTTGGTAAAAGGAGAGTGTCCTGGGGGCTTGCCCTGATGGGGGGCCTGAACAGGGTCACCAAGTTGTAGCAGGTCATAGCTACAACTGAACTTAGGAATCATCTCATTTACTAGTGCTTCTTAGCCTTTTGTTTTAATTTTTTTTTAGAGATGGCATCTTGCTCTGTCATCCAGGCTGGAGTACTGTGGCATGATCATGGCTCACTACAGCCTCAAGCTCCTAGGTTCAAGTGATCCTCGAGCCTCAGCCTCTTGAGTAGCTGGGACTACAGGTGTGTGTTACCATGCCTAGCTAAGTTATTGTTATTTTTAAAAATTATCTGTAGAGATAGGGTCTTGCTATGTTGCCCAAGCTGGTCTTGAACTTCTGACCTCAAGCTGTCCTCCTGCTTCTACCTCCCAAAGTGCTGGGATTATAGGCTGTGAGCTACCACATCGGGCTTGTTTTTAAAAAACTTTTAAAGGGTTATGGGGACTATTGACCTGATTTGAGAACTTGACAACTGTGGACTGTAGAAAAATGCACATATACACAATTTTACAAACCAGGCCGAATCCCTGTCATTGACTTTCTGGAACAATGGTTTTTAATCTTCATTATGCATCACAATCTCCTGAGGTGCTTATTAAAAATGCACATTCCTGAGCCCCACCCCAGGATTCCAACCCAGGAAGTATGCCCAGGGGTCTGCATTGTGGGAAGCTCCTGAAGTGGAAGGTAAAGAAAGGCTGTGGGCCTCAAATGGGTGCCTGGCTGCACCCCTGGGTGGGTTTGGGCCGGGCAGCCCCTGTGCCAGTCTGCCCAGGGCCCAGCAGAACTGAGCTGGCACGAGCTTTGTCCCATTCTTCCCACTCCCTCCTCTCTGTAGGAGTAGGACTGGCAGGAGCCCAAGCCAAACACTTAAGACTCATTAGAGGAACAAATGGAGCCTGGGCTGATCCCAGCACAGGGGCTCTGTGCTGGGAGGGAGAAGAGGCAGGGGGCCACGCTTCTGGGGAAGTCAGAGGAGGACGTCCCACACTCTGCCACCATCTGGGGAATGGTTCAGAGCCTTTGTTGGGAGTCAGGGAGAGAGGAAGCCAACACACACAAGCTGTGGCCCTAAAGGCAGGTGTGCGACAAATAACACCACTGAGAAAGTAATGATATGTCTGCCGTGCAGCCTTTTCTCAGACTATGCCCAGGGTTCTCGGGAGCGGCCTCAGAGGGGCAGGTCTTGATCTTTTGAACCTGGATTTGGATTTTGGAAATAGCTGAAAGTTCTTTGGCTACCCATATTGGGGAATACTTTGGACAGTCAAGCAGGCTGACCAATTTTGGTCAAAGGTCACCCTGAAGGCAATTTCTGAAGAGTTGAATGAGCTCTGGAGAAGTCACTAGAATAAGGTCCGCCTTTCAGGGAACCACTTTGAAGCCAACATCTCAGTGTTTGTATTAAAAAAAAAAAAAAAAGCCTTTTAGAGAGGCTACCTGTGGCCGGGCACAGTGACTCACGCCTGTAATCCCAGCACTTCGGGAGGCCAAGTTGGGTGGATCACTTGAGGTCAGGAGTTTGAGACCAGCCTGCCCAACGTGATGAAACCCCGTGTCTACCAAAAATACAAATATTAGCTGGGCGTGGTAACGTGCGCCTGTAATCCCAGCTACTCCAGAGGCTGAGGTGAGAGAATCGCTTGAGGCAGAGGTTGCAGTGAGCCAAGATCACACTATTGAGCTCCAGGTTGGGTGACAGAGCGAGACTCAATCTCAAAAAAAAAAAAAAAAAGAAGGCTACCTGTTAGAAAGCTGAGTTGTTGTTCCTCCCGGGGTTCTTATTGCTTACTCTCAGAGAGAGAAAGAGTCTGGTCCCAATGCAATTACAGTGAGAAATGTCTCAGCACCATCTTTCTCCCGGCCCCTGCTTCGGAGGTCCTCAGCAAGGGGAGGGCCTGTCCGCCTAGGGATTGGATACTAGGACAATGGAGGATGCCCTTGGGAATGGAACAGGAGTGGAGCCCAGGGAGCAGTCACTGGTCCTCTCCCACTTTTCCCAGGATCCGGGAGCTGCAACTGGTGTTTGGGCCCAAGAACGAGCTGGCCTTTGTCCATGGAGCCCTCAGTATTGGGGTGGTAGTGGTTGGTGTCAGGGGAGGTCTGAAGGGTGCTGCCCACTGCTTGACACTTCCTTTCTCCAGCATCCTGTCTCCTAAACGTAGTCTAGCCATCTGCTGTGGTCATGGCACATTCCCGAGATGGGCAGAGACAGGTGTCCTTCTCGTGGGCAGCTCTGGAGTGACTAGATCAGAGTTTACATCCTGCTTCTGACTCTTGTGAGATGGGGACTGTCTGAGCCTGAGCTTTAAAAGAAGTGCAAAAATAATCAGCTTTATGGGACTGCTTGAGGTCTGGATGCAGGACAAAGTGCCTGGGACAAACCACACATTCCTGGCGAGTCTGGTCTTGTCTTCTGTTCGTATGGTGAGAACTGAGGACCCTTTGCAGTCCTCCTGCCCCCCGGCCTGATGACCCAGAGCAGGCTGAGGCTTGGCCTAGAAGCTGATGGACGAGATTTTCCTGGGGCTGATTTGCCTTGGGCCTCTCGAGCCAGCAGTGTAGGCTCACCCAGGATAGCCCTTTGACCTCTGCCAGCGAGTGCATCATAGACAGAAAAAATGCTGGCAGGTTCAGAAGCACACCACCCTCCCTCGGGGAGAGTGCCAGGCCCTGATGGCCAGAACCGCCTGGGCACAGAGTGATAAAGTGGTTTTTTGTTTTTTGGTTTTTTTTTGAGACGGAGTCTTGCTCTGTCACCCAGTGCAGTGGTGGAGTGCAGTGGTGCCATCTCTGCTCACTGCAAGCTCCGCCTCTCGGGTTCGCACCATTCTCCTGCCTCAGCCTCCCGAGTAGCTGGGACTACAGGCACCCGCCATCACGCCCAGCTAATTTTTTTGTATTTCTATTAGAGATGGGGTTTCACTGCATTAGCCAATATGGTCTCGATCTCCTGACCTCGTGATCCTCCCACCTCGCCCTCCCAAAGTGCTGGGATTACAGGCATGAACCACAGTGCCCAGCCTTTTTTTTTTTTGAAACATGGTTTCACTCCTTTTGCCCAGGCTGGAGTGCAATGGCACGATCTCGGCTCACTGTAACCTCCGCCTCCCAGGGTTCAAGAGATTCTCCTGCCTCAGCCTCCTGAGTAGCTGGGATTACAGGCACCTGCCACCATGCCCAGCTAATTTCTGTATTTTTAGTAGAGATGGGGTTTCACCATGTTGGCCAGGCTGGTCTTGAACTTCTGACCTCAAGTGATCCACCTGCCTCAGCCTCCCAAAGTGCTGGGAATACAGGTGTGAGCCGCTACACCGGGCCTATAAAGTGGGTTTTAGGTGCTGTCGAAGGACGTCTTTAGTTATACTTTTATGTATATAGTACTATCTCCAAAGAGCCCAACATTCATTCACTTTTTAAAAAAAGTAATGTTGATTGATTTTTTTTTTCTGATGTCAAAAGCGGTACGTTTTCCTCATAGACCATTTGAAAAATACAGACCCAGCTACAGACTCAGTTTACTTGCTTGAGCCCAGGAGTTGGAGGCTGTAGTATGCTATGATCGAGCCTGTGCATAGCCACTGCACTCCAACCTTGGCAACACAGGCAGACCCTGTCTCAAAACGAAGAAAAATTAAAAATATACAGACAAATAAAACTAAGAAAAGAAATTGCCTGTAATCTCACCACCAGATCGACCGCTAGCATTTTGAAAGTGAATACGCTTTTGTAGAATAGATTTAGATGTACAGAAAAGCTGAAATGATGGTACAGAGAGTTCTCCTGTACTTCACCCCCAGTTTCCCCTAATGTTAACAGCTTACATTAGTATGGTACATTTGTCACAACGACTGAAGCAATGTTGATAACAGTATTGTTGACCACAGTCCATACTTTATCCACATTTCCTTACTTTCTACCTAATGTCCTTTTTCTGGTCCAGGATCCTATTCAGGATACTGCAATACATTTACTCATCATATCTCCTTAGGTCCCTTTAGATTGGGACAGTTTCTCAGGCTTATTTTTTGAAGACCTTGATAGTTTTTGAGACATTTTGGTCAGGTATTTTGTAGCATGTCCTTCCATTTGAGTCCGTCTGATACTTTTCTCATGATTAGACTGGGTATATGAGTTTTTGGAAGTTAGAGGTAAAGCGCTATCTATCTGTGATACGTCTATCATATCAAAGGTACATGCTATCAATGTGATTTATCACTGGTAACTTTAACCTTGGCCAGCTGGCTGGGGTAGCGCTTGTTGAATTTCTCCACTGCACAGTTATTCTTTCCCTCCCTTTCCGTACCATACTCTTCGGAAGGAATCACTAATTACTAGAATTTTCATATATTTACTTCAGTCTAAATCCATCCCTTTGTCTATACCATCTTGAAATCAAAATTTCACTAGGCACTCTTTCTTTCTCTTTCTTTTCCTTCCTTCCTTCCTTCCTTCCTTCCTTCCTTCCTTCCTTCCTTCCTTCCTTCCTT
>NC_045446.1:15757403-15758621 GCF_002776525.5 Piliocolobus tephrosceles
CTTCCTTCCTTCCTTCCTTCCTTCCTTCCTTCCTTCCTTCCTTCCTTTTCCCTCCTTTCCTTTCCTTTCCCTTTCCCTTTCCCTTTCCCTTCCCCTTCCCCTTTCCCTTTCCCTTTCCCTTTCCTCTCCTTTCCTCTCCTTTCATCTCTTGCAGTTTGAAAGTCAACTTGTGAACTCTTTTTCTGAGACATAGACTTACTCTATCACCCAGGCTGGAAGGAGTACAGTGGTGCGATCTTGGCTCACTGCAACCTTCATCTCCCGGGTGTGATTCTCATGCCTCAACCTCCCTTGTAGCTGGGATTACAGGCACCAGCCACCGCGCCCAGTCAATTTTTGTATTTTTAGTAGAGACAGGGTTTCACCATGTTGGCCAGGCCTGTCTCGAACTCCTGACCTCAAGTGATCTGCCCGCCTCGGCCTCGCAAAGTGCTGGGATTGTAGGCATGAGCCACCATGCCCAGCCTCAACTTGTTAATTCTTGACACCCTTCAATTTTGCCAGAAGCTGGGATCTGGATTCCAGCCTTGTTACTTTAATTTTCTTATTTTTGGAAATTTTATCACAGAGACACATATCACCATTCTAAATGGGTCTATGCCTTGGTCTTGTCATCCATTAAAAACAAAATTATCTAGCAATACTATGTACTGGGCACTGTGCTATGTGCTTTACCTGATTTATTAATCTACATAGGACCCCGTGGTGGAGGTGATACTACTGTCTTCATGTTATGGATGAAAACTGTGATTTGCAGTAGTGAAATCAGTTGCCCAGAGTCACCATCTTGCAAGTGGCCAGAACTGGAATTCAGTCCTTGCTTTATGATCCCAGAGTTCAGCACTAAACGAGCGCTAGACTGCTTCAGAGCAGTTGTAGAGAAGAGAGGTTCAGAGTGCAAGCTCTGGGGTTTGAGTCATTCATAGCTCTTCCTCTTATGACTCTGTAGCGTTGTCTAAGTCACTTTACAACTTTGTATGTCAGTTTTCTTATCTCTTCAATGGAGACAATAATACTATCTTTCTCACAGGGCTGTTGTGAGAATTAAATAGTTTAAAATAATGCCTGGCTCAGGTAAGCAGTCCATGAGGGTTATTATTGCTATTACTGTCCTATTTTTTCATTTGCATTTCTATCCATTAATCCATTCACCATCTGTGCACTCACCATCCATCCATCCATCCATCCATCCATCCATCCATCCATCCATCCATCCAT
>NC_045446.1:15758631-15765640 GCF_002776525.5 Piliocolobus tephrosceles
CATCCATCCATCCATCCATCCATCCATCCATCCATCCATCCATCCATGCAGAAGAAGCACTACCTGTCTTGGACCTTGATTTCTCCATCTACAGTGAGGGTTAAAGCCCAGTAGGAATTCTTAATCCTTTCTGTGTGGTAGACACTTTTGAAGGCTGGTAATATAAAATACATAGAATGACAAAGTTAACTAATGATTCCAAAATACAGTTGTCAAAATAAAAAAACAAATTTGTGGTATAGCAATAAAATGTGTATTTATTAATGCATTAAGCAAGATCTAGTGGTGGCCCCAATCAGTACTACAATTTTGAGGTAGTATTAATGAACAATGTTTTGAGAATTCTGGAATGCCTGTACTGAGCTATAAAAATGCCTGTCATATCTCTTGGTGACAAAGTCTTAGGTTCTCCGAATTCTATTGTAGTTTGTTGCTTAGGTTCATGATAGAAAGAAATGCTGAGTTTTGGTTATAGATTAGTGAACCTTTTCCCCCCGACCTATCCTAGTTCATAGATGGATGAATTCTTAACATGGACCCCAGATAAAAAAACTGCATTGGAGAATGCTTGGGGTCCTTTCTAGCTCTGTGATTCTGTGAGACTCTGAGTCTGATCCTGGAGGGTACTGGGGATGAGGAGAGGGACCCTGTGCTCTGAGGATATTGACCCCAGGACAGGCCTACCTAAGGGCCTTTCAAGCCTCAACCTTGCTTTCCCGGATGGCTCTATTCTAGAGTTTCAGAGAAACTGGCTGGCCACTCCCCGCGGAAGCCTTTGCCCTCACTGATCAATGGCTGCCGCGGCAGATTTATCGACCCAGCCCTTTGTTTTCGGGAACCAGCTGCCTTTCTCTTGTTAACCCCAGCCAGCCCGGCCCGAACAGGATGCCTTCTGTGCTTTGGGCTTAGCACTAGGGGAAGATGGACATCAGGAGAAGAGTAGCATCCTATGGATAAAGGATGTACTCCAAAGGCCAGGAGCTATGCTGGGCCCTTTCATCTGGCTCCTTTATCAGCTGACAGCAAAGGAGTGTGGCTTCTAACCAGGACTGTCTGAAAGTCAAAGGCTGCGCCCTCTCTAGGGTTCTAGAAACTTCCAGCCCTGCTTCACCACACAAGTGAGTTTAGGGATTTTTCCACCTCAGGATGCACATATACATCCGTCCCCCGGGTCCTCTCCAACACACACACACACACACACACACACACACACACACTTCCTCTGATTCACAGACAGCTCAGAGCTGATTTCACCTAGCGTGGGAAGGAGCTATTAATTCAAACTTTGGGGTGCTGGATAGGTGAGAAGGGACCTCCCCTCCCCTCAAGTTTGCTGTGTTCAGCCCCTGGCATCCGACATCGTTATCTTGAGCAATCCATGTCTCCAGGTTAAACATTGCCCTCCCCCCCAGTCTTTGTTTTATAATACAGTTGCTCCTTGACTTACGATGTGGGGTTAGTGCCCAATAAACCAACCCATTGTAAGTTGAAAATATCATAAGTTTGAAAATGCATTTAATGCACCTAACCTACTTCACATCATAACTTAGCCTAGCCTACTTTAAACGTGCTCAGACACTGGCATTAGCCTGCAGTTGGGCAAAATCGTCTGGCAACACACTATACTGTACAGTACCAGTTGTTTGCTCTTGTGATAGCGTGACTCAGTGGGAGCTGCAGCTCATTCCTGCTGCCCAGCATCACAGGAGAGCACATTTCCACTTATTGCTAGCCCGGACAAAGATCAAAATTCAAAATTTGAAGAATGGCTTCTAATGAATGTGTATTGCTTTTACACCATCTTAAAGTCAGAAAATTGTACGCTGAACCATTGTAAGTTGGGGACCATCTGGACCACCTCTATACAATTTCTAAGACAGTGCTAATTCTTTTGACCTTAAAGCCTTTCTTGGCATTTGTGCAGGGTACAGGGTGGATGCAGTGAAGGGGAAGTGTGGGATCTGAGGGCCAGAGACCCTGCCAGGGGATGCTGAAACACAGCAAATTCTCCAGTCAGTTCAATCCAGCAGACATTTTATCAAACCATTTGTTATTCAGGTTGGGGATGCGGAGATGAATAAGGAATAGCTCCTGTCTCCGGGGTCAAGATCTGGCAAGAAGATGAAGTATGGTGTCATAGAGATGATAATGGTTACATGTGTACAATGCAAGACCATGTAGCACAATTCACTGACTCAGGACTTGAAGAGACATGTCATGGAGCAATTGGCAGGGAAGGACTGGAAGCTGGTGTTTTTCAGAGGGTCAGGGGAGGAGGGAGAGAAAGGCACCCCAGGCAGGTGTAAAAATGTGTGACATTTAGGAAATGGGAGTTGTATAGTTTGCTAGGGCTGCTGTAACAAAATGCCACAGACATAAACAACAGAAATTAATTTTCTTATGGTTCTGGAAGCTGGACGTCCAAGAGCAAGGTATCAGCAGGTCTGGTTTCCTCTGAGGTCTCTTTCCTTGGCTTACAGATGGCTGACTTCTTGACTTGCCCTCCTCTGCACATTCCTGGCGTGTCTGTGTGTTCAAATTTCCTCTTCTTATAAGGACACCAGTCATACTGGATTAGGGATCGTCGTAAGGGCTTAATTTTTTTTTTTGAGACGGAGTCTCGCTCTGTCACCCGGGCTGGAGTGCAGTGGTATGATCTTGGTTCAGTGCAAGCTCTGCCTCCTGGGTTCACGCCATTCTCCTGCCTCAGCCTCCCAAATAGCTGGGACTACAGGTGCCTGCCACCACGCCCGGCTAATTTTTTGTAATTTTAGTAGAGATGGGGTTTTACCGTCTCTGTCATCCTATAGCCAGGATGGTCTCAATCTCCTGACCTCGTGATCTGCCCGCCTCGGCCTCCCAAAGTGTTGGGATTACAGGCATGAGCCACTGCGCCTGGCCTATAAGGGCCTCACTTTAACTTAACTCCTTTAATGACCCTATCTCCAAATATAGTCACATTCTGAGGCACTGGGGGTCAGGACTTCAACATATGAATTTTGGGGGAACACCAGTCCATAATAGAAGCTGACTGCGAAAGACGGGGTGGTAGGGGGATGGACAAAGCCAGATCAGGACAGGCCTTGATTGTTAGGGTTTCACATTTTAGGACTTAAAATGCTGGCTTCTGGTTCCAGCCTTGGGAGGTTCATTGGAAAGCGAAAGCATCTCAGCCTCCCGTCCCCAGTTTCTGGTAATTCTGGCAGGGGTGAAATCTTTCAGGCCCACAGCCACGCCCCAAGGAGTGGATAGCATTATCCTTCTGCCTGGGCCCTGTGGAAAATCCCCACCCAGCTGGGTGGGTCCAGGAAGCTTATCAAGTGAGAAACCTTCCTGCCTTCCAGAAACTCCCATTTGGATAGACATGGATGCACAGAGCCCACGCTAAGCAGTCTTACGGGCAGTGGAAGGCTCTGCCTCACTGAGAGGAAGAGAAAGACCCTAAGACTATGGTTCTGCCTTGGCTGTCAGAGGAGTCTGGGCCTCACCTGCCTCTCTGGCTGCACATTCGGTTCCCTCCACCACTCCCCTTCCTGCTTTCCTCCTCCATAAAATGAGGGTATGAAATGAAACCACGATAGTCCTGGCACCTTCCAGCACTTTTGGATTCTAAAACAGAGAAGGAAGTTGGAGCAGAAGGGCAGAGGAGGGACTGAAAACACTTCCCACAAAGAGCTGCATCCACACTCCATCGATTAGCCAGAGCTGGGAGGCCTGGGAATCTGCTTTTCTAGGGCATGTAAATCTGGCGAGGGGAAGGGATGGAGAGTGAGGTGCTCTGACTGGACAGGATAATTCTTTTGTTCTCTCTCTCCTCTCCTCCTGAGGATAGTTCCTTTACAAAATTTTTATTGAAGTAGAAAATGCATAGTGTGGTCAGTGCATGACTTTTAAGTGTATAAGTAGATTAATTTTTTACATATGAATACATTTGTGTAACAAATGTATTAATACAAAGAACATGCCAGAAGCCTAGAAGGCTCCCTCCCTGGTGCCCCTTTGCACCCCACCTGCAGGTAACTGCTATTCTGAACTTTGTTTTTTCTTTCCTTGAATGCTGCATAAATGGAACCACACAGTTAGCACTCTTTTGCACCTGTCTTCTTTTACTTATCATTATGCCTGGGAGATTCTGCTATTGGATTCTGCAGGAAATTCCCTGGATAGGGGAAGATCCTCTGCAGTCTCTTTTGCATATGCCCTTGAGCTTGGCTCCTTCCTGGAAGACAGGGTGTGAAGGCTTTAAAACATGGCCTCCAAATTCCTTGACGTTCCTCTGCCTTAGTAGCTGGAGTACTGGTGCTTGGAGCCCTGGGCCACTATGTAGGAAGTCTCAGTACTCCAAGGCCACCACGCATTGAGGAAGCCAAGCTGCAGGGAGAGACCACATGTAGGCGCTCTGTTGTTAATCCCAGCCTTTGAGTCTCCCATCATATGAGAAAAATGATCCCAGATAACTACAGCCCTAGCCATCAAATCATTCCTTGCCTTCGGGTCTTTCTGGTTGAGGCCCCAGATTATGGAACAGAGACAAGTCATCCCTCTGGTCATGCTGTTCACCCCCTGCCCTGCCTAAGTTCCTGACCCACAGAATAAAGGTGCTTAATAAAAATGGTTATTTTAAGATGCTCAATTGTGGGGTGATTTGTTATGTAGCAGTAGTAACTGGAACACAGGGTAAGAAGTGGCTGGACTTGGGGAGGGTAAATTTAGCCTTCTCACTGGGTGGCTTTTCCACAGGAAGTCCACTGGCTGATGTACAGCCCTGCCTTGGCCTCATCCTCTGGTCCTGTCTTCAGAGCTTCTCTTACTTACTTTAGGCCAGTTGTAAATTGTCTGCCCCATTTCCCTCTAAAGCAAAAGGCATCTTCTGGTAAGGCTATGATTTTTCCTGTAGACTTTTGCCTTCCTATCAGAGTCTCCTGAAGAGGTGGGCACATGGAATATTTGGGCAGGACAGATAGTTTCCGGCATGTGCAAGTGAATTGCTTAACACAGTCCCAAGCACATGGTGCTCAAGAGATGTGCTCACCAAAGGCATTATCCTTCCCTTCCATATAGTCTGTTCTTTCATCACTAAAAAGAAATACCTGAGGCTAGGTAATTTATGAAGAAAAGAGGTTTAATTGGCTCATGGTTCTGTAGGCTGCAGAGGAAGCACAGCACTGGCATCTGCTCCTGGTGAGGGCCTCAGGAAGCTTACAGTCATGGAGGAAAGCAAAGGGGGAGCAGGTGCGTCACTGAGCAAAAGCAAGAGCAAGAGTGAGAGAAGTGGGAGGTCTCAGACTCTTTTAAACAATAAACAATCAGATCTGGCAGGGCATGGTGGCTCACGCCTGTAATCCTAGCACTCTGGGAGGCTGAGATGGGTGGATCATGAGGTCAGGAGCTCAAGACCAGCCTCGCCAAGATGGTGAAATCCTTTCTCTACTAAAAATACAAAAATTAGCTGAGTGTGGTGGTGGGCACCTATAATCCCAGCTACTCGGGAGGCTGAGGCAGAGAAGTGCTTGAACCCAGGAGGCGGAGGTTGCAGTGAGCTGAGATTGTGCCATTGCACTCCAGTCTGGGCAACAGAGCAAGACTCTGTCTAAAAAAAAAAAAAAAAAAATCACATCTCACAAGAACTAATGGAGAGAGAACTCACTTATTGCCAAGGGAATAATGCTAAATCATTCATGAGGAATTTGTGCCCATAATCCAACTGCCTCCCACCAGGCACCATCTCCAACATTGGGGGTCACATTTCAACATGAGATTTGGAAGGGACAAACATCCAAAATCTCATGTTCTTCTCACATTGCAGGATACAATCATTCCTTCGCAACAGTCTTCCAAAGTGTTAACTCGTTACAGCATCAAGTCCAGCGTTTTAAGTTTTATCTGAGACTCACTCCTTCTACCTATCAGCCTGTAAAATCAAAACAAGTTATTTACTTTCAAGATACAATGGTGGTACCAGCATTGGGTAAATATTCTCATTCCAAAAGGGAGAAATCAGCCAGAAGAAAGGGGCAGTAGGCCCCACACAAGTCTGAAACCCAGCAGGTTAGTTATGAAATATTAAAGCTCCAAAATCGTCTCCTTTGATACCATGTCCCACATCCAGAGCACACTTATGGAAGAGTGGGACTCTAAGGCCTTTGGAAGTTCTGCCTTTGTGACTTTGCAAACTCTGCCCTTGTGACTTTGCAGGATGCAGCCCCCATGGCCACTCTCATGGATTGGAGTTGAGTGCCTGAGGCTTTTCCAGGCTCAGGATAGAAGCTGCTGTTGGCTGTACCATTGTGGGGGTCTGAAGAGTGGTGGCCCCCTTCTTACAACTCCACTAGGTAGTACTCTGGTGGGGACTCTGTGTGGAGGCTCCAACCCCACACTTTCCTTTTGCACTGTCCTAGTAAAACATCTCTGTCGGTGGGGTCCACCCCTGCAGGAGGCTTCTGCCTGGGCTCCTAAGCCTTTCCATGCGTTCTCTGAAATATAGGTGGAAGCTACCAAGCCTCCTTCATTTTTGCATTCTGCACACCTACAGGCTTAACATTATGTGGAAGTCACTAAGGCTTACAGCTTGAACCCTCTAGAGTGGCAGGTTGAGCTGTATCTGCGCCCCTTTGAGCCAAGGCTGTAGCCAGAGTAGGCCTGAATCAGGAAACAGTGTCCTGAGGCTGTGCAGGGCAGCAGGTGCCCTAGGAGTGGCTCCTGAAACTGTTCTTTCCTCCTAGGCTTCTGGGCCTGTGATGGGAGGGGCTACCTAGAAGATTTCTAAAATGCCTTCAAGGCCCTTTTTCCCATTGTCTGGGTTATTAGCACTTGGCTCCTTTGTTAGTCACACTAATCTCTTTAGCAAGTGAAGTGGTTGCTTTGCAGCCTGCTTGTATTCCTCTCCTGAAAATGCTTTTTCTTTCTTTACCACATGGCTAGTATGCAAATTTTCCAATTTTTTATGCTCTGCTTCCCTTTTAATTACAAGTTCCAATCTTTTTTTTTTTTTTTTTTTTTTTTTTTTTTT
>NC_045446.1:15765740-15835034 GCF_002776525.5 Piliocolobus tephrosceles
TTTTTTTTTTTTTTTTTTTTTTTTTTGAGACGGAGTCTCGCTCTGTCACCCAGGCTGGAGTGCAGTGGCCGGATCTCAGCTCATTGCAAGCTCCACCTCCTGGGTTTACGCCATTCTCCTGCTTCAGCCTCCCCAGTAGCTGGGACTACAGGTGCCCACCACCTCGTCCGGCTAGTTATTTTATTTTTTAGTAGAGATGGGGTTTCACCGTGTTAGCCAGGATGGTCTCGATCTCCTGACCTCGTGATCCGCCCGTCTCGGCCTCCCAAAGTGCTGGGATTACAGGCTTGAGCCACCGCACCCGGCCACAAGTTCCAATCTTAAGTCATTTCTTTGTCTCTGTATTTGATTGTAGGTTGTTAGAAGCAGCCATGCTTTGCTGCTTAGAAATTTCTTCTGCCAGATACCCTAAGTCATCACTCTGAAGTTCAAACTCCCACAGATCCCTAGGGCCTGAACACAAAGCAGCCAACCTCTTTGCTATGGTGTAACATGGGTGACTTTGTTGACCTCCAGTCTCCAATAAGTTCCTCATTTTTGTCTGAGACCTCATCAGCCTGGACTTCATTGTCCATATTTCTGTTAGCATTATGGTCACAACCCTTTAACCAGTTTCTGAGAAATTTCAAACTTTCCCTTATCTTCCTATCTTCTTCTGAACTCTCCAAACTCTTCTAACCTCTAACTGTTACCCAGTTCAAAATCCACTTCTGCATCTTTAGGTAACTTTATAGCAATGCCCTACTCCTTGGTACCAATTTTTTTTTGTATTAGTCTATTTTTGCATTGCTATCAAAGAATAAGTATTCCTTAGGCTGGGTAATTTATAAAGACAAGAGATTTAGTTGGCTCACAGTTCTGCAGACTGTACAGGAAGCGTGGCACTGGCATCTGCTCCTGGTGAGGGCCTCAGGAAGCTTACAATCATGGAGGAAGGCAAAGGGGGCGTAGATGTGTCACACGGCGAGAGTGGGAGAGAGAAGAGGGAGGTCTCAGACTCTTAAACAATCATATCTCACACAAACTAACAGAGAGAATTCACTCGTCACCAAGGGATGGCACTGAGCCATTCATGAGGGATTCATCGGCATGTTCCAACGCTTCCCATTAGGCTCTACCTCCAACATTGGAGGTCACATTTCTTTTTTGTTTGTTTTGTTTTGTTTTATTCTTATTACTTGTATAATTGCAGAATGGAGGTCACATTTCAACATGAGATTTGGAGGGAATAAACATCCAAACTAGGTCACCTTCTCATGCCAGGTGTCCTGTCTGTGGCCTCTGGATAGGGACACCACTCAGGGGGAATGTTTTTGGTACCCTGGTGATATGGTTTGGCTGTGCCTCCACCAAAATCTCATCTTGAATTATAATCCCCATGTGTCTAGGGAGAGAGCTGGTGGGAGGTGATTGGATCACGGGGGTGGTTTCACCCATACTATTCTTGTGATAGTGAGTTCTCACGAGATCTGATAGTTTTATAAGGGGTTCTTCCCCCTTTGCTCACACTGTCTCCTGCCTGCATGTGAAGAAGTTCCTTGCTTTCCTTTCACCTTCTGCTTTCCCTTCTGATTGTAAGTTTCCTGAGGTCTCCCTAGTCATGCAGAATTGTGAGTCAATTAAACCTCTTTCCTTTATAAATTACCCAGTCTCGGGTATTTCTTTATAGCAGTGTGGGGACAGACTGATACACCTGGCTCTCAGGACTCTTTTCTGAGGGCCCAACTCTGTGTCAAGCTCTTTATCTTCTTATGAAATGTCACTCTTGCTATATGGATAGAGTATAGTATGACACTTAAAATGATGACTTGGGCGTAGTGGCTTTGCCACTTGCTAGCTTTGTGACAATGGAGAAGTTGTCTGACTTCTCTGAACCTCAGTTCCTTCATATCTAAAAATGGCATAATAAGAAATCATTCTGGATTTGTTCAGGGCTGCAGTGAAGACTAACAGAGATACTAATGCCTGTACAGCATTTGCGTATAACCTAGTAAGCCTTCAATAAGTGTTAGCCCAACAAAAGAAAACAAGCTGGGGAGGGGGAGAGTGAGGGCAGTTTACTTGATAGGCATTATTATTGAATTTTCTAAAAGCTGAGTATAGGCCTGAGGTCACAGAACTGATAGACAGAAGGGACATGGTGCCAATTTGGGTCTGTCTGTTGCCACAGCTCATGTTGTTTCTGTTCTGTCTCTGTCTTTAGAGCAGGTGTCTGTGGGTCTGGAGCCCATGTGTGACCTGGCAGAGTTTATGCCACACCCGGCCTTACAGCCATACCTGCTGCTAGTAGAGCCATGTTACTCTCCTTGGTACGTGGTGTCAGCCTGTTACAGTGTATCCTCCAGCTTCAATGGGCCTGGCCATGCTGGCCACTGGCAATGAGCTGCTGCCAGGACTGAGGAGCCCTCTGGGCACTGGGGGTCACAGTACAACACAACTCTCCTGCCTCCAGCCTCCAGAGGTCCTGATTTTCCTTCTGTGAGTCGTACTGTTGGGAACACAGGGGCTTGGAGACTGCCCTTGCCTCCAGCAGGTGTACAAAGAAGAGCTTGATTTATTTTGTTTTTTAACAGATTTATTGATAAATAATTTACCTGCCATATAAGTCACCCATTTAAAGTATACAATTCAATGGCATTTAGTATATTCAGAGTTGTGCAACCATCATCACAAGTAATTTAAGAACATTTTCATCACCCCATAGAGACACCTTGTACCCCTTAGCCATAATCATCTACCCCCACCCTCAGCCTCCTACCTGCACCAGCCCTAGGCAACTGCAAATCTACTTTCTGTCTCTATAGACTTGCCTATTCTGAACATTTCATTTCATATAAGAAAATTATGCAGTATGCGCTTCTTTGTGACTGTTTCTTTCACTTAACGTAATGTTTTCAAGGTTCCTCCATGTTATAACATGTGTTGGTTCTTCATTCCTTTTTATTGCCAAATAACATTCCATTGTATGACTATAGACATTCTTCTTCTTCTTCTTCTTTTTTTTTTTTTTGTTGAGACAGACCAGGCTGGAGTGCAATGGCACAATGTCAGCTCACTGCAACCTCCGCCTCATGGGTTCAATTGATTCTCCTGCCTCAGCCTCCTGAGTAGCTGGGATTACAGGCTTGCGCCACCACGCCTGGTTAATTTTTTGTATTTTTAGTAGAGACGAGTTTCACCGTGTTGGCCAGGCTGGTCTTGAAATGCTGACCTCAAGTGACTTGCCCGCCTCCGCTTCCCAAAGTGCTGGGATTACAGGCGTGAGCCACTGCACCCTGCCGACTATACACATCTTATTTGGTGCGTATTTGGGTTGTTTTCACCTCTTGGCTGTTACGAATAATGCTTTTGTGGGAACTTTTGTGCATGTTTTTGTGTGGATATATGTTTTCATCTCTTGGATATATATAACTAGGAGTGGAATTGTTGAGTCATACTGTAACTCTATAACCTTTTGGGACGCCTCCAGGCTATTTTTCAAGAAGCTGCATCCATTTTCCATTCTCCCAACCACCCCCCCGGAAGTGTGTGAGGGTCCTGGTTTCTTCACATTCTCACCAACACCTGTCTTTTTGATTTTAGCTCATCTTGTGGATGTGAGGTCACGTCTCCGTCATTTTGCTTCGCATGTCCCTGATGGCTGATCATGCTGAACACCTTTCCATGTGCTTATTGGCTTTTAAAGAATATATATCTATTTGGGGCTGGGCACGGTGGCTCAAGCCTGTAATCCCAGCACTTTGGGAGGCCGAGGCGGGCGGATCACGAGGTCAGGAGATCCAGACCATCCTGGCTAACACGGTGAAACCCCATCTCTACTAAAAATACAAAAAAATTGGCCAGGCGTGGTGGTGCGCACCTGTAGTCCCAGCTACTCGGAGGCTAAGCGGGGAGAATGGCGTGAACCCGGGAGGCGGAGCTTGCAGTGAACCGAGATCGGGCCACTGCACTCCAGCCTGGGCGACACAGAGAGACTCTGTCTCAAAAAAAAAAAAAATATCTATTTGGACCTGATACGGTTTGGATCTGTGCTCCCACCAAATCTCATATCGAATTGTAATCCCCAGTGTTGGAGGTGGGGCCCGGTGGGAGGTACTTGAATCATGGGTCCCAATTCTCATGAATGGGTTAGCACCATTCCCTCAGTGCTGTCCTCCTGATAGTGAGTGAGTTATCGTGAGATATTGTTTAAATGTGTGTAGCATCTCCTTGCTGTCTCTCTTCCTCCCGCTCTGGCCATATGAGTTGTTTGCTCCTCCTTTGCCTTTTGCCATCATTGAAAGCTCCCTGAGGCTTCCCCAGAAGCTCCTATGCTTCCTGTGTGGCCTGGAGAACCATGAGCCAATTAAACCTCTTTTCTTTAGAAATTACCTAGTCTCAGGTATTTCTTTATAGCAATGTGAGAACAGACTAATACAAAATCCTTTGCTGATTTTTTTTTTTTTTTTTTTTGGTGGAGATGAGGTCTCACTATGTTGCCCAGGTGGGTCTTGAATTCCTGGGCTCAAGTGATCCTCCCACCTTGGCCTCCCAAAGTGCTGAGGTTACAGGCATGAGCCACCATGCTCTGCCAGGTTGCAAGGGTTCTTTACATATTCTCCATACAAGTCCCTTAGGCTGGTGTATTTTTAAGGATCTTTAGAAAGGTCATGCTGTAACTTCCTTGTTCCTGTGTTTACTGGCTGAAGAATTGCATCAGAAACAAATCACTGGCTCTCATTCCAGGAGGTGGAGCTGACACCCCTTGGAAGCACCAGCTGACATACATTCCTGGTGCTGGTGAAGACAGACAGGATCCTTTTGGCTCCCTTTCCCCTTTTCTCTCTTTTCAGCTTCACCGAAATCAGACAACCTCAAGTGCACAGAGTGGAGGGCACGCCAGGGTCCCCCGCAGGATTCTTTCAACCCCCACAGTCTCGCCTGCCTGCAAGAGCTGGATATGTTTTCCTTTTCCTCCCCCACCCCCACGTCCTACTTTCTTTTGAAAACCACTATCCCAAGGAATACTTTGGAGAGTCCTCCTGGCATGGCATGAAATGTCCTCTGGGTGGCAGCAAATCTGAGACAAAGGCCTGGGATTGGCGGCAGTGACCAGTGCCGAATCTCAGACAAAGAAAAGAACATTCTCTTCTCGCGGGCAGTTGCACGTGAAGCCGGGTTAGGTGGTCAGTTTGTTCTCCAGCTGAAGCCAAGAGTATCACGTAGTGAGACACGATCATGCTCTGGGGGAGGAAGGAAGGAATAATGGCATCTTTTTGTCTCCAAGAAAGATCTTGGCAGCATCATTCAGTGTTTATTAAGTTCTAATGTTGAGCTAGGCATTGTGCTAAGCATTTTATATTCCTTGTCTCGTTAATCCTCACCATAATCTTATGGGTTAGGTACAGTGGATCCTTATTTTCCAAATGAGGAAAGTGAGCCCAAGTAGATTAACTTGCCAGCTATCACCCAGCTAGCAGGTGGCAGAACTGGGATTAAAACCCAGGCCATCTGACTTCAACACCTGCACACTTAAACATCTCCTTCTTGGTGCACAGAGAACCCAAGCTTTTGAATTCAAATCCTATGGATGTTCATTTTCACATTGCTGATTTCCATAGAAATTTGCATGAGATACAGCTGAACTGTGGAAGAAAGAGCCACTAGCACGTATTAGAAAACTGGCACTGAGATGTATTCCAGAACGCACAGGTTTTGAGTGACTTCGGTCAATTACATCATCCTTCTCTAAATTTCCTTATCGCACAATAGAGGTAGAGATAGCATACCCACGTCATAGGGTTATTGTGAGGGTCAAATGAGATGATTGCTATATGATTTGGAAACTCTAAAGTTTGAAAAGTCAGGGATTGTTATTCTTATTGCATTGTTCACTTAATTCAGGTCAAATCCTGTAATTAACAGCCATAAACTTAGATAACAAGAGTTCTGAGTCTTAGCCAAGAAGCTTAGGGTTGGCTCACTGGTGAGCAATATTCAAGACAATAGACATGGGGTACCACCCAAGTGTTGGGTGCTTTGTACCTGGTTAATTCCAGAATCCTAGCCATC
The DNA here is from genome assembly GCF_002776525.5 of Piliocolobus tephrosceles. Classification (NCBI taxonomy): domain Eukaryota; kingdom Metazoa; phylum Chordata; class Mammalia; order Primates; family Cercopithecidae; genus Piliocolobus; species Piliocolobus tephrosceles. The sequence goes on from NC_045446.1 coordinate 15,771,792, forward strand.
TCTCCCCACTCCCCCGCCACCAGCTTGAACCTTGGCTCTTTTGTCCTCTCCCACCCTCCCAATTTGTACTGACTGGGCTGGCTGAGCCTTTATCTTCTGTGTGACCCTTGGCGGGAGTGTATGGCTCTTTGTGGCAGAGATGGGATGTGTTCACCAAATGTCCACACACTAATTGGTTGGGTCAGTGAAATGTGAGCAAGAGTGACATGTGTTCCCTTTAGGCTGAGGCAGCAAAGAGCCAGTGCTCTTCTTCCACCTCTCCCTTCCTCTGTTGGAGGCCTCCTATCAGATGCAGGAGGGCCACTTGCCCCAAATTAGTCCATGACATGAGCAGGACATAAATCTTTGTTGTGATAAGCCACTGAAATTTGAGGGTTTATTTGTTCAGAGTGTAGCTTAGTGTTACTTTGATGAATGTATTCCTTGAGATGAGTCTACAAAGAGGTGAGGAGGAAGACCTTATTCAAGGCACTGCACCATGAATAAAGATATGACATGTTCAAGGGAGAAGGATAAAATTGGTGTAGACAGGACTGAGGTTTGTGTTCATAGGGACCTAGAAGATAGTGGCTAAGGTCAAACACTTTGAGTTGTGGCTCTGCCATTGACTGGCTGTGCGCCTTGGACAAGTTCCTGTCTCTGAGCCTTGGTTTCCTTCACTGTAAACTGTAGACGATAACAGCACCCAGACCATGGAATTGTGAAGATTGAATGAGTACTTAGCTCAGGGTAAGTGCTGGATAAGAATTAACCATGTTAAATATCAGTCATTGTTATCATAAGAGAGGGCTAGTAAACTGATTTCAGGACAAGAAAAAGGGCTTTCTATATTTACAGTAATCTGGAGCCTAGGGTGGTAAATATGAGAAGATGAAGAGATAGAGTGTTCTGAGGTCACCCAGAACCAATTCATCCACCTTTCACTGCATTCCTCTATCTGTCCATCCATCCATCCATGCATCCACCCATCTGTCCATCCATCCATCCATCCATCCATCCATCAAACAAAACAATTAATAAATTGTTAATTTATTCATCTGTTCGGGAGTCTAACCAACAGGGGGACAGAGCCTGAAACACTAGGTTATGAGAGAAATCTTTTATGGTCTTGTTGCCTCTTTAACAGGAGCTGGAAAAAAATAGAAAAGTCAGGAAGGGAGCCAAGGCCAATGACGTCTCAATAGGAAGGGCAGTGACAGGAAACCAGCATCAAGGCTAAGTGCTTTTTCTTGGTGTGGGTTCTCTCTGTAGGAGGAGCTTGGTCAGGAGGGGTGAGGGGATTCTCCATTCCAGGGTACCTTAGTTATGGAGTCTCTGGCTTTCACACTACCAGGCTTCTGGGCTGGTGGGAGGAGAGCAGGATGATGGAAAGTCAGGTTCTGCTCCACTCAAGTGAAATCTTAGAGCCACAGTGAGTGGGAAATGTCACTATGTGCAGCCTCTCATGGCCTCTGCAGCAGCACCCCTTGCAGACCCTTCGGTGTGTTTGGAGCTCCAGTGAACAGAGCTGTAAAGTCTGGGCAGAGTGAATGTGGTGGACTTTATGTGCTCAGTGTCCATTGCCCTGTCTCCTGATTGCTGAGCCCACTTTAAACCCATAGGTTCGGTGGGACTGATTCTATCTCCAGCTCCAGGAATGGGCAAGTGATGTATGTTTGATAAATTACAGTGTTGATTCTTCTAGGCCACAGTGATTGGCCCAGGGGTGGGCATGTGACCAAACTGGTCCCATGAGATTGTATTGGTAAACTTTTTTTTTTTTTTTTTCTGTAATAATTTTGGCATCTATTAGTGAACTTTTGTTTGAACTACTGGGGAACAGAATCTCTCATTTTAATAATAGACTTATAGTTAGAAGGATATAACCTAGAGCTTTTGGAAGTTAGTAAGTATAGATAAAGCATGCTTGAGAGTGAGGCTAACACAGCAAAACATAGTGTTGAGAGAAAGACAGAGGCCACATCCTAAAGCCATTGCATGTGAGACCCTGGGTCCCACCATACCTGAAGGCTGCTGACTTTTTCAGTTATTTGAGAGTCCTGACTGGTACACTGGCATGGTTTTCTAAAGAACATCTTTGGTTTTCTGAACAGGATGAGATGGGGAATCTCGCCACTAGCATGCATATCCACCTTCCATCTTTCCTAGCTTCTACATTTTACAATGGACAAATTAGTCTGCACCAGTTTCAGAGCTGTGCTCCTGGGATAGATAAACAAATAGGACCTGGGCCTTATCACAGTCACAGTTTAGAAGGGGTGACAAACATAACTAGAACAGTTAAGCATAAGATGTACAGAGAGAAAAACTAAGTGTTCTGGGAACTAAGAAGAGAAAGAAAGCCTGAATCTCAGAGGGAGAGGAGTGTCAATTAAAGCTATTTAGAGGAGATAATATTTATTTTTTCATTCAGTAAGTATTTACTGAGTATCTACTATGTGCCATAAACTGTTCTAGGCACTGGAGATATAGGGGAGGCCACAGACAGATATGGTCCCTGACCTAAAGGAGCTGATAGTCTATGGGAACAGGAGCGTCATATTTCTCAGAATAACCCTGGGGGCAAGGCAGGAACATGGTGCTATGAGAATAAATAACAAGGGAACCAGACTTGACACTGGGATCTATGGGAGGCTTCTCTGAAGATTAAATGCTTCAGATGATAGTTGAAGGAGGAGCAGGAATTAACTAGGCCAAGTGGAATGAGTGTGGAGGTGGGGAAGCATCCTTAGCAGAGGAAACAGCACCTCCAAAGATTCTGTAGAGGGAAGGAGCAAAAAGTGCAAGGGAAGGAGCAAAAGGTGCAAAGAACTATTATAATAAGACCCATGTATTTGGAGCACAGAGAGAGGAGAGGGTAAGAGATGAAGATGGAGAAACAGACAGGAGTCAGACTCTAAGGGCCTTAAAACCCATTGCCTTCCTATGGGTTTTTGGTCTGTCTTTGAACTGGATCTGGAAGGATAAGTGGGCAAATGGCACACCAGGAGGAAGAAATGGCATGTGCAAAGGCAAAGCTGTATGAGGCTTAGAGATCATCCCATAGTTATGTGTGCCTGAAGTGTCAGGGAGCATCCTGGGGCCAGACTGTAGAAGACCTTGTCTGCCCAGCTAAGGCTCATGACATTCTCTTGCTGGTTCTTGTCTTGACCTGCCCTCCCCACTCCCTGCCTGTTGATGACATATCTTTTTTCTAACACACCTCCAAAACTCTTCCCCCTCTGAGTAGTATTTCAACTAACTCTTGATGCAAAATAAGCTATCCCTAAACTTAATGGCTTCAAACAACAATGATATATGCTTTCTCATTATTCTATGGGTCAGGAATTTGGGTAGGGTTCAGCTGGGTGGTTCTTCTGCTCTAGTCACTCACTCAGTTGCAAGCTGGGGCTGGGATGGAAAGCCTAAGAAAGCTTCATGCATGTATCTGTCACCTTGGTACTCTTCCACTTGGCTGTCCTCTCTCTCCATGTGTCCCTATCCATAGCTACCTTGGGCTTCTATGCAGCATGGTGGACCCAAGGTAACTAGACTTTTACTTGGTGGCCAGCTTTCAAGAAAGAGGTAGCAGAACTGCTAGTCCTCTTTGGTCTGGGTTCAGAATGGGCACAGTGTCATTTCTGTCATATTTCAGTCACTAGGGAAAATCACAAGGCCAATGCAAGTTGAAGGGGAGAAAAAAAAGACCTAACTTCTTGATGTGAGGAGTTGTGAGCAAGAGCAGAGAGGGAAGGAATCTATGGCACCATTTTTATGTACTACTGACCACACCCAGAACCTATCAAACTCCATCTCTACACCCATCAAGCAGGGTGACTACTGAGCCTACTCATTCCAGAACTCTGTTCTAAGATCTCTAGGTTAGTGGGATCTTTTTCCAGTTACCCCTCCTGCATGCTAATGTTGAGAAAACATGGATGAATCAGCGCCAGCTTTGCCGTATGCTAGGTGGTGACTTTTGATGAGTTACTTAATTTAACTTTGCATAGATTCAGCATGAATGAAATACCCTTGTGTGTGTGTGTGTGTGTGTGTGTGTGTGTGTGTATGTGTCAGAGGCTTTTTTGGGTATAGCAATAGTTTTTGTTTATTTTCATACTCAGAGTAAAGCTTTGTTATTAATTTTACATAATCACCAAACAAGTAGAATGAATTATCTGGCTTTTTTTTTTTTTTTTTTGGAGATGTGGCCTTGCTCTGTCACCCAGGCTGGAGTGCAGTGGCACTATCTGGGCTCACTGCAACCTCTGCCTCTTGGGTTCAAGCAATTATCCTGCCTCAGCCTCCCTAGAAGCTGGGACTACAGTTGTGCACCACCACACCCAGCTAACTTTTTGTATTTTTAGTAGAGACAGGGTTTCAACATGTTGGCCAGGCTGGTCTCAAACTCCTGACCTCAAGTGATCTATCCGCCTTGGCCTCCCAAAGTGCTGGAATTACAGGCGTAAGCCACTGTGCCCAGCCTGATCTGGCTCTTAACCTGAGAAGTTAGGACTCATGATCCTTAGCTTCATGGCTTCCTCAACCTGTATGTTTTTTTTTTTTTTTTTTGGGGGGGGCTCGGTCTGTCGCCCGGACTGGAGTGCAGTGGCCCGATCTCAGCTCACTGCAAGCTCCGCCTCCCGGGTTCACGCCATTCTCCTGCCTCAGCCTCCCGAGTAGCTGGGACTACAGGCGCCCGCCACCTCGCCCGGCTAGTTTTTGTATTTTTTAGTAGAGACAGGGTTTCACCGTGTTAGCCAGGATGGTCTTGATCTTCTGACCTCGTGATCCGCCCGTCTCGGCCTCCCAAAGTGCTGGGATTACAGGCTTGAGCCACCGCGCCCGGCCAACCCGTATGTTTTAAAAATCACTCTGAGTATCATTTTTCTTAACTATAAATGGGATAATAACATCAACTTGGTATCACAGGCCTGTCGTGGGGATGAAATGAGAAGGTAGTCAGTACATTTCAGTGAATTAAAAAAAATCTTTAGAGACAGGGTCTAGCTCTGTTGCCCAGGCTGGAGTGCAGTGGCACAATCATAGATCACTGTAAACTCAAATTCCTGGGCTCAAGGTATCCTCCTGCCTCAGCCTTCTGACTAGCTAGGACTGCAGGCACATGCCACCACACCCGGCAATTTTTATTTTTATTTTTATAGAGACAGGATCTTGCTATGTTGCCCAGGCTAATTGCAATGATTAATAATGCTTTCCTTCCCCACAGGCCCATCCCCATCATCTCAGTGGACAGTGGTTTAGGTTGTCATTTGGTCTCCAGAATTTCCATTTCCATCAACACTCCTTTCCACTCATCAGCTCCTCACAGTTCTGCCCCCAGAACCTCGCTCCCGCTGACATCTCCAGGTGGCCAAAAAATGACTTGAGCAAGAGGGATGGAGGCAGACAGAGGGTGTTATGGGATGAACTGTTCCCTGTGCTCCCCAATTCACATACTGAGGTTCTAACTCCCAGTACCTCACAATGAGATTGTATTTAGAGATAGAGTCTTTAAAGAGGTCACTGAATTAAAATGATATTAGTAGGGTGGGCCCTGATCCAGTACTATTGGGGTCCTCCTAAGACGAGATTTGGGTATAGACCTGTACAGAGGGAAGAGGATGTGAAGACATGGAAAGACTGAGGCCATCTACAAGCCAAAAAAAGGGGTCTGGGACAGATCTTTCCCTTATGGCCCTCAGAAAGAACCAATTTTGCTGACACCTTGATCTGGGACTTCTGGCCTCCAGAACTGTGAGAAAATAAATTTATGTTGTTTAAGCCCTCTGTTCTGTGTTGCTTTGTTATGGCAGCACTAGCGAAGGAATACAGGGTGATAGCAAGAGGCACAGAAAGGCACCTGTGTCCCCCAGCAGTTCCCTGAGGCTGGGAGAGGTGCCTGTACTCTCCTGTCCTTGGACACAGGTGAGAGAGGGAGAGAAATAGGCCCTGGGAACAAAGAGCTCAGTCCTCCTGCTTCCTGCACCTATCTTGGGATGTGGGCAGGTGAATGGTGACATCTCTCAAGCCAGGCTGGAGTCAGACTTCCTGGGCTCTGATGTCTTGACTCTACCACCTCCTGGCTGTGTGAGTCTGGGAAAGTTACTTACCCTCTGTGTGTTTTACCTTTGGCATCACTACAATGGGAATCGTACGTGTACCTACCCTACTGAGTTGTGGAGATTACAGGACAGTGCCTGGCATACACGTAAGACCAAAGAGGACTAGCAGCTTCACCACCTCTTTCTTGGAAGCCAGCCACCATGTAAAAGTCTACTTACGCTGGGTCCACCATGCTGTAAGGAAGCCCAAGGTAGCAATGGACAAGGAACATGGAGAGGGAGGGAGGCCAACTGGAAGAGCATCAAGGGCCGTGCTATGTAAGGGCTAGTGAGTGTTGGGATTACTCCGGTCCCAGAACCTCACTCTTAACATGGGAGGCACATTCCTGGCCTCCTGAGATTATGCTAAAGCTGGAATAGGACATGAGGTGTAAAGGAGTCTATAAATGTTAGTTCTTAGTTCTTAAATCATTCACTTAGTTCAAGTCCTAGTTCTGCCACCCTTTCGAGCAGTCAGGTAACCTCTGGATTTTAGTTTGCCTTCTTGTATTTATTAAGGGCTCAGCCAACTCCTTGTGCCCCTGCCAGCCTCATGGAGCCCTTGTGAAATGCAAATGAGAGAGTGATTTTGAAATTGCTTCATAGAACTGTAAAGCCCTATAATAGAATGAATTTATACATACTCCCCCAAATACATTACTAAGAGCTAATATTTATAGTGTGCTTACCATTATTTGGCATTCTTCTAAGTGTCTTACACACATTTCTCATTTAGTGTTTACAACAGCTCTGGACTGGATCCTATTATTTCCCATTTTATAGTTGAGAAAACTGAGGATGAGGAGGTTCAGTAACTTGCCCAGGGTTACCAGTAAGCAGGGGAGCTGGGATTGCATCCTTGAGTTGAATCAGGGTTCACACCCTCAATCACACGGCCAGTGCTGTCCCGTGGAATGTACTGTGATGATGGAGATGCTCTGTAGCTGCCCTGTCCAATACAGTAGCCTTGCTGAGCACTTGAAATTGCCTAGTGTGACAGAGAAATGGAATTTTAAATCTAATTTAATTTTAATTGATTGAAATTGAAATTTAAACTACTCCATGTGGCTTGTAGCTACTGTATTGGATAAGCACAGCATTAGGTACCCTGCCTCCATATTTATGTGCAAAAGCTAAATTTCAGAGAGCATGCAGGTGAGAAAACAGAAGATTGTCCAGGTCCTCACAGCTACCAGCCACAAAGCTGGGACCCCAACTTTGCTCTTGGCATTGATTCCAGGCTTCAAGCCAGACCTGACTCTTCCTTGATGAACCAGTAAAGAAGAGGCTATAACTCCCCATACCTGAGAAGCCACAAAAGTCAGGGGATTTTTCCATGGCAAGGATCAGAACTTCTGGGTTCCCGAGGGGAGGTGGCCACAGTGGTTGAGGGCCCCTCCCTTGCTCTGCTGCTCTCCTCGCTCCCTCTATCCCCAGGCCCTGAGCTCTGCAAGGCAGACAGAGGATGGAAGGGAAGCTGAGGCCACACATGCCTGCATTTCCTCTCTGAGCTGGAAGCTGAGCTGGCAGGCATTCAAGGTTTAATTAACTGAAATAACTGCACATAATAATCTTTAAAATGATAGTGGTTAGAGCTCAGGCCTCACTGCTTCTGATTATTCAGCTGCCCTGCATGAGTGTCCTGTTGCCAGCTCAGCCGTGCCAATGAAGCTGCCAGGCTGAGTGGGATGATTCTGGCGTGCCCTGTTGAAGCAATCCTCCTGCCATTCATTTGTTGTGTGATGGGAGAGGTGAGGCTCAGTGTCTTCGGGGCTCAGCTCTGCATCTGTGTGGTGGAAATTGTACCCATCAAGCAGAAGGGTACAAGAGGAGTCAGCTAGAGGCTTCACAAAGCCCATCAAATACTCCCAAATAACAACCAGTGGTGTGAATGTCACAGATAAGGGGACACTGGCTTTCGCTGCTCAGTGACCATGAGCACGACATGTCGTGTCTGTAAGCCTGTTTCCTTCTCTGGAAAATGGGAAGTGCTCACTTTTCAAGATCGTCCTGGAGAATATATATTTATCACTTAGTCTAAGGGCCTGGCATATAGTAAATGCTCAACATTTAGTACCTTCTTCTCCTTTGGTTTTCTCTGCTCTTTCTGCTGTATCTTTGTAAACTTTCCTACTGCAGAATGAGAGGGAAGGACTTTGTCAGCAGGTTGAAAGGGGCTGATACCCCAGAAACAGTTCTTTCCCCAATGCTTGCCAACGCTTTCTCTAAGGGACACAGATTTTAGCAAGTGTTGGGGCCTGTGGGGTAGAGGCAGTGGGTGGGACCCCTGTGAGGACAAGTTGTGTGTGTTCTTCCCTAGAAAACCCTAGCAAGGGAGAGACTTCCAAAGCTAACAGATTACTTTTTGTAGTAAAATTATTAGGTTGAACCATAGGAAATCACCTTTTTTTCCACCATTTTATTTATTTATTTTTTAACATTTATTTTACGTTCAGGGGAACGTGTATAGGATGTATAGGTTTGTGACATATGCAAACTTGTGTCATGGGGGTTGTTGTACAGAGTATTTCATCACCCAGGTATTAAGCCTAGTGTCCATTAGTTATTTTTCCTAGTCCTCTCCCTCCTCTTACCCTCCATCCTCTGAAAGGTCACAGTGTGCATTGTTCCCCTCTATGTGTCCACGTGTTCTCATCATCTAGTTCCCACTTACAAGTGAGAACACGCGATATTTGGTTTTCTGTTCCTGCATTAGTTTGCTAAGGATAATGGCTGCCAGCTCCACCCATGTTCCTGCAAAGAACATGATCTCATTCTTTTTTATGGGTGCATAGTATTCCATGATATATATGTACTACATTTTCTTTATCCAGTCAATCATTGATGGGCAGGTAGGTTGATTCCATGTCTTTGTTATTGTGAATAGTGCTGCAATGAACATACACATGCATGTCTCTTTATAATAGAACCATTTATATTTCTTTGAGTATATACCCAGTAATTGGATTGCTGGGTCAAATTGTTGTTGGTGGAATTTGGGAGCAGGCCCAAGCAAGTGGCTCAAGGGCCCCGGTTACAGAATTTTGTGGGGTTTCAGTACCCTCTAGAGGTTTCCCACTGGTTACTTGGTGCATGCCCTATGTAAATGAAGAGGATGAAGTTAAATTACAAAGTCATTTACTGGGTGTATGTGCTATATAAATGAAGACAATATTTCTTGTCGTAGCTCCAGTGTTTCCATTTGATTTAGTTCTAGGAAGTCCTTAGGTTCCCTGCCTCCAGGCCCTATTCTATTACCTCATTTCCCCTCTGAAAGATGTGATCCCCATAAATCTTTATGGCAGGCAGAGGGATTGATGGTCTTTCTTCTGTAACTGCTTCATGTTGGCTTGGGGTGTAGTCCCTACCTACTGGGAATCACAGAACTCTCTCCCTACTCTGTCTAGTGGAAACAGGGTAGATTCTTGATGGCGGGGGGTAATGTCTTCACTTGGAACTTGCTGGAAACCTTGTCACATGATTATCTGAAGCTTGGTGGTCTCTAGGCAAGAGGATGTGAATTTGGTTAAAAGATTGAATGGGAATATCGGGGGTGGATACTGATGCGGTCAAGAATATTTGTTATAGAGATGAAACATTCTGCTTAATTACTACAAAGGAAGTAATTCCATCTGTTTGGAAGGGGGCAATATAAAAACGGCCACTATTATCCAGAGCAGGTGATCTCTCCTTCCATGTTTTAACAAGTACCTTATCTCCTGGCCTGATTTTCGGTTGCTGGGATTGGGCAAGACTCAGCTGTTGTTTCATGTGCATATTCCTAAGTTAGGTTACAGTTTGTTCACAAGTTCTCAAATTAGAAGTACAGAGTCCTTTTCAGGTCATGGAATGCAGAGCCTTTAATCACAAAGCTTTTAGGATCAGGAAGGACAAGGCAGCCATTCTGGTTCTCCATGAGTCCATGCTTAACACTGAATTTACGTCCTCTTGAATACCAATTGTTTCTCCAGTTTAGGTGCATAGCACTGATAACTAATGGGTTATTATAGGTAATTTGACTTAGCCTATGGAATTCATTCAAATTGTATATCTAAACAATTTCAGTATCAGCTGATTTTGCATGCAAATCTGGCAATGTATTTTCTCGGTATTCATTTAATTTTGGGTTAGTAGTTTTATCCAAGGAAATTTGATTATTTCTGTGGTCTACAGTAACTTAACATAATAAGCATTATAACTGATACTATATACTCAGACATATTTAGAATTTTAGAAATCCCATACAATTTTGTAACATATATTAATATTCACTAAAATATAACTTGAAAAAGGTTAAACTTTTAAAAAAAATTTTGACAATGCTTCCCATGTAACTAAACATGTCAAATAATCCTGTTTACCTCTCTTTCAGATGCTTCAGGGGCCCTCTGTAGCATCCCAAAGTTAGATTTCAGAAATGACAATTTTAAAGCTGAAGTTTGATTTTGGGAAGTCTATTAAATATGTTAAAGGTTTATAAAATTTACATTCCTATTTCTTCTTATAATCTTTTACCACTCATTCAACCAGTTTGCAGAGAGATGGGGCAGAAGTCTGACTGGTAAGAAATTCTTACCTTATTGGTGGCATGTCAGGTTCTGGGTTCTCTTTCCCTGAGTGGCCCTAGCAACCCTGCTCAACTGTATGCAAACAAATGCATTGCCATGAATTTAGAATATTCACAAATAATTTACAAATTTTGGAGAAATCAGGCAGAGAGAGAAATATGACTCAAATGCTATTTACAAATGTATGCTTAACACACTTAAAGTATCAGGAAGCCTAATATCCAAAAAGTTAGTTTAAGGTTTAAGAAAAAGCTACTATGCTCCATCAGTTCTTGCAGGCCAGACAAAGATAGCTTAGGAATTCCAGATAAATGAAACAAATGATTACTTGCTAGAAATGCATGGGAAACAAAGTAACTATTCACATAACCAAATAAAATCCTTCTGCTAGAAACTAAAAAAGCATCATGGCTAGCTGGGCACAGTAGCTCATGCCTGTAATCCCAGCACTTTGGGAGGCTGAGGTGGGTGGGTCACCTGAGGTCAGGAGTTCGAGATCAGCCTGGGCAACATAGTGAAACCTCGACTCTACTAAAAGTACAAAATATTAGCTGGGCGTGGTGACAGACGCCTGTAATCCCAGCTACTAGGGAGGCTGAGGCAGGAGAATCACTTGAACCTGGGAGGCAGAGGTTGTAGTGAGCCAAGATTGTGCTATTGCACTCCAGCCTGGGCAATAAGAGCAAAACTCTGTCTTAAAAAAAAAAAAAAAAAAAAAGGGCATCATGGCTTTATATATCTCCATACATAAGCAAAGCCCAGAGGAGGATAAATAGCAAACAAAAGAAAATTAGCAGCAAAAACAAATAAACAGAAAACCAACCATAGATTTTTCCTACTCAATCTACCCTGGAAGTTACATTGTTACCCAGATCCCCTAAAAACCCACATAATGCATATTTTATTTCTGATACACAATTTAATATCCTTAAGTCCACTAATATCAGCATACATCCTGTGCAATCAAGAAATTCATTCTAGGCACATGACCAGTAAGTACTCCAGTGCCAGCACTATCCATGAAAAACAATAAACATAGTGTGAAGCAAGCAGGTATGTGAAATTTGACTCCATGCTAAATCCAGCTCCATGCTTAATTATATCAAAAAAGAATTGCCAAACAGCTGATTTATTTCTTTACAATATTTCTTATTTTTCTTTAATCAAGACTAAGAGCTTAAACTATGAAAATGTTAATTAGTCAAATATCTCCAATTCTCTATGAGGTTTTAAGGAATATTTTATTATCTAAACGTTTCCTCCAAGTTTAGAAACATATTGCCCCATATCACAACCCCTTCTTAATTGGAAATAACCCAGATATTCCATAAGCATCAAAAATAATTTTAAGATTTTAATTTACACAAAAATGTACCTAAAATATTTATCTTATTTACTGTACTCAATTCTTTCATTTTTAACAGTTCATCTAGATTACTTCTGTAAGCTGAGCTATTAGACAGTATCACTGTTTTGAATAGCCAGGGAACATCAGGTGCTCCCCTAAACCTAAATAAGAGCCTCAAAGTTAAATACATAGGTATTTTTGCCAATAACTCAGAAGATTTAGCTACCAACATTAAATTACTCTCATTTGTCAGAAAAAGGCATGCCAAACAAGAACATTTTGTTTTGGCTGGGTTATAGCTTTATAACCTTCTATGCCAAATCCTGACACCTCAAAATATCTAGCAGAGACAAATATAAAATCCAGACGAAAATGTATGCTGACAATTCTTTTTTTTTTTTTTTTTAGATGAAATTTCGCTCTTGTTGCCTAGGCTGGAGTACAATGGCACGATTTGGCTCACTGCAACCTCCACCTCCTGAGTTCAAGTGATTCTCCTGCCTCAGCCTCCTATGTAGTTGGGATTACAGGCATGTGCCACCACAGCTGGCTAATTTCGTATTTTTAGTAGAGATGGGGTTTCTCCATTTTGGTCAGGCTGGCCTTGAATTCCTGACCTCAGGTGATCTGCCTGCCTTGGCCTCCCAAAGTGCTGGGATTACAGGCATGAGCCACTGCACGTGGCCATGTGCTGACATTTCTGAAGGCATTTCTATTTTTATTTTACCAATAATTTTAAAACCATCTTGTTTAGTAAAGTTATACTTAAGTCATGTGCACTCGAAAATTGCTTAGACTTACTTAATTTATAAGCCCTCTTTTACTTGTAAGCCAATTTAGTAGACACAATATACAACAATAAGTGTACATACAAATAAATACATCTAGACATATGTACACACACACATAAATGAAGATCCAGTAGCTTTTATTTTGGAACCCTAGCCATGAGATAGCAATACAAACTCACCAGTTATACTTTATTTGCCCCAGTAGGTAATCCAATGAAGGCTGTGAAGCAAAATTTTGGGTACAGCAGTTTCCATGGCCATTTGATTTTTAAAGGCCAAACGTCCCCAGACTGCAAAGAACACTGGGGTCAAATAGCACCACAGGAGAGCATCATGTACTACCCAGGCCTGACCCTGCTTAGAACAGCAGCACAAAAGCCTAGCTATTGCAACTCCAGCCTACTTTCCCCATTCAAGAGCAAACTCCAGATTCCAAACAACATTGGGGCCAATATTGCGAGAGAAAATTCTAAGGGGGGCTTAGTACTAGGCCTCAGAAACCTCTGCTGAGGGCATCCCCTTTGGAGAGTTTGAGATCCAGGGGATCCCCTGGGGTATCCCCTGTTTGGTGTCCAATCTTAGAGTTTCAGACACCTCTGATCTTAGGTGGGCACTGGTGCCACTTTGCAGATTTTCCCTCCAGAGGCGATGACCTACTGTGAACTTTCCTTTTGTCCCTGGATGAAGACCTTGACTTCCAGCATCCTTATAATTTGATATGGCCACATTTTCCCATGCTTCCTGTTCCATGAACTTTCATGTTCATGAAACCCACCCACTGGACGCTGGGTAGGTTTCTCTTGTCCTTAGCCAGATGAGTAGAGGAAGGGAAGAATTTAGCATAAGAAAAGGTTTAAGTCGCCTGAAATCTATGTGAATTTGCCCGAATGAGCGGAGCCACGTGTAGGGATCAGGGACCACAACCAAAAAAGATAGAAAATAGTCCTTCCCTCTCCAATCAGGGGAGTAACTATCCCCATTTACTCCTTGGTCTTTAGGCAACACCGGCGAGTGGCCCTGGCCAGTCACCCTCAATTGCCGAGGAGCTGCTAGGAAGTGACCACTGAAAGGTTGAAAAAGAAAGAGAAAAAAAGGGAAAAAGACCCAGGTCTCTTACCTGAACCAAGTGGTGGCAGTTAGGCGCCTCCACACGGAAACTCCTTAGTTTCACCGGAGAGTGGCCACGGCCAGAAACCTGCAGTTGCCTCTGTGTTTAGGAACTGTCCACCAAGGGTCCCGAGTTGGAAAGTAAAAGAGAGAGAGAGACAGAGAGAGAGAAAAAAAGAGAGATTCCCCTGTATGGAGTAGAAAGGAAAAGGGAAAGGAAAAAAATAAATCCCATGCTTTGGGCTTACTTCCTGGCTGGCTGGCCAAAATGTGTTACCGGTGGATGGTGTCCAGATTCTTGGCATTTTGAACAAAGAATTGGACAAAACCCACAAACAAAGCAAGGAAAGAATGAAGTAACAAAGGCAGAGATTTACTACAAATGAAAGCACACGCCACAGGGTGGGAGCGGGCCTGAGCAAGCGGCTCAAGGGTCCCAGTTACAAAATTTTCTGGGGTTTCAATACCCTGTAGAGGTTTCCCATTGGTTACTTGGTGTATACCTGATGTAAATAAAAAAGGATGAAGTAGGCTGGGAACGGCAGTTCACGCCTGTAATCCCAGCACTTTGGGAGGTTGAGGCAGGTGGATCACAAGGTCAAGAGATCGAGACCATCCTGGCCAATATGATGAAACCCTGTCTCTACTAAAAATACAAAAATTCGCTGGGCGTGGTGGTGTGTACCTGTAGTCCCAGCCACTTGGGAGGCTGAGGCAGGAGAATTGCTTGAACCTGGGAGGCGGAGGTTTCAATGAGCAGAGATCATGCCACTGCACTCCAGCCTGATGAAAGAGCAAGACTTCATCTCAAAAACGAAACAAAACAAAACCAAAAGAGGATGAAGTGAAGTTACAAAGTCATGTGTACACCTTGTGTAAATGAAAAGCATAAAGTTACAGAGTCATTTACTGGGTGTATGCCCTACGTAAATGAAGAGAATATTTTCTGTCATAGCCGAATGGGTCTCTGATTTAGTTCTAGGAAGCTCTTAGGTTTCCTGGCTCCAGGTCCTATGCTCCTGCCTCAGAGTGGCATGTGTCTCTTTAGGTCTTCGAGGAATCACCTCACTGTCTTCCACAATGGCCGAACTAATTTACACTCCCACCAACAGCATGAAAGAGTTCCTTTTCTGTGCAACCTTGCCAGCATCTGTTATTTTTTGACTTTTTAATCATCACCATTCTGACTGGTGTGACATGGTATTTCATTGTGGTTTTGATTTACATTTCTCTGTTGAGGAGTGATGTTGAGCTTTTATTCATATGATTGTTGGGAAAGTGCCATTTTTCTAGGTCAAAGTTGGATGAATGTAGACAAATCTTCTAATGTAAATATGTGTACTACACTTGGTTTTAATTAATTAGTTCAGTCTGCACTAGGGAATGTGCTGCTTCTATGGACCTATTTAACAACATGAGAAAAAGGTATACATATTTTAATAATGAGATTTCAATAGCCATTCAAAACACAATAAGAGAGAGACTATCAGGCAGGAAGTAACTAATTGCCATGTAATCAATAAGAAAATGATTGGTGTAGGAGTTGAGAGGAAGGAGAGGGTATGCCAGAGTAAGTGGAGTGATGGGTTAGTGGATGGAGGCGCGGTTTGAGTTGTGTGTAGAAAGAGGGTTAGCAGCTTAGACAGGCAGAGAGGAGTCAGAACAATGCTCTTGGCAGAGAGAAACAGCAAGACCAAGGTCTGGGGACTAAATCACCAGGGCAGGGAGACCACGTCTGTGTAAATATTTCTGCATCACACACACTTCCTGTCAAGGAGCAGGCACCAGTACATATTGGATAAAAGAGTACATGAATGAATGAATGAATGAACACATGAAAAGGGTGTGGAGGTGAGTGAGCAAATCGGTCATTTGTGGGGTAGTGGGAGGCAAGGCTGAGATGACTGGCCATGGAGGGTTGTGAGTGCAGATGAAGGAGTTTGGATCTAACTCAGAGGGAAAAGGAGTTCCCCTCTATGAATTTAAGAAATACATATTCTGTGTAAAGCCAGATTCTAGAGGTTAGAGAAGGGCCATCTAGGATCTCATAATTTGCTGATTTTAAGTTGATGTGATCCTGGAAAATGAGGCCATTCTGTATAAGTTGGCATAAGTTAGATTATGTTGCAATCACAAATAACTCTTGAATTTCAGTGGCTTAAAGCAACCAAATGTATCTCTTGCTCCCTCTACATCTCCACCCAGGTCAGCTGTAGCACTACCCCATGACATCTTGGCTGATCCATAGCCTGTATGTGGGGCATTACTGGGTTTTGTTTTGTTTTGAGATAATATCTTGCTCTGTTGTCCAAGCTGGAGAGCAGTAGCACCATCATGGCACTGCAACCTTGTCCTCCAGGCTCAAGTGATCCTCCCACCTCAGCCTCCCAACTAGCTGGGGCTACAGGTGCACACCACCATGCCTAGATAATTTTGTACTTTTTATAAAGACAGGGTCTCACTATGGTGCACACCACCATGCCTAGATAATTTTGTACTTTTTATAAAGACAGGGTCTCACTATGTTGCCTAGGCTGGTCTTGAATTCCTGGGCTCAAGCAATCCTAGCTTTGGCCTCCCAAAGTGCTGGGATTACAGGCATGAGCCACTGCACCTGGCCTATTTTTTAACTTTTATTTTAGGCTCAGGGATACAGGTGCAGGTTTGTTATACAGATAAACTGCATGTCCTGGGGGTTTGGTGTACAGATAATTTCATCACCTGGGTAATAAGCATAGTACCTGATAGGTTTTTTTTTCTGATCCTCTCCCTCCTCCCACCCAGTGTCTGTCATTCTCCCCCTAGTATCCATGTGTTCTCTCTGTTTAGCTCCCACTTACAAGTGAGCACATGTGGTATTTGGTTTTCTGTTCCTGTGGTAGTTTGCTTAGGATAGTGACCTTCAGCTCCATCCATCTTGCTGCAAAGGGCATGATCTCGTTCTTATTTATGGTTGCATAGTATTCCATGGTATAGATGTACCACATTTTCTTTTTCCAGCCTACTGTTGAGGGGCATTTGGGTTTATTCCATGTCTTTGCTATTGTGAGTAGCTCCAATGAATATACGCATGTATGTGTTTTTATGGTAGAATGATTTATATTCCTTTGGGTACATACCCAATAATTCTGTTTGAAATTTTTTGAGAAGTCACCACACTGCTTTTCACAATGGCTGAAAAAATGCTCAGCATCACTAGTCATTAAAGAAATGCAAATCAAAGCCACATTGAGAGATCATCTCATACCAGTCAGAATTAAAAAGTAAAAAACTGGCAGATGCTGAGAAGATTGCTGAGAAAAGGGAATGCTTATACACTGTTGGTGGGAGTGTAAAGTGTACAATTCAAATTTTTTTAAAGAATACTCAGAGGTGGCCGGACGTGGTAGCTCACACTTGTAATCCTAGCATTTCAGGAGGCCGAGGCGGGCGGATCACAAGGTCAGGAAATTGAGACCATCCTGGCTAACACGGTGAAACCCCGTCTCTATTAAAAATACAAAAAATTAGCTGGACGCGGTGGTGGGCGTCTATAGTCCCAGCTACTCGGGAGACTGAGGCAGGAGAATGGCGTGAACCTGGGAGGCGGAGCTTGCAGCGAGCCGAGATTGCACCACTGCAGTCTGGCCTGGGCGAAAGAGCGAGACTCCATCAAAAAAAAAAAAAAAAAAAAAAAGAATAAAAGGGCTACTCAGAGGTATGCACTCATCACTATAATAAATTTTAGAGCATTTTTATCACCCTGTAAAAATAACCCCATGCCCATTAGCAGTAACTGCCCTTTTCACCTCCCCTTCTTCCTGCCCAGCCCTAGGCAACCACTAATATGCTTTTTAAAAATAGATTTGTCTATTTTGGACATTTCCTATAAATTGAATCATACAGCATGTGGTTCTTTGTGACTGGCTTATTTCACCTAGCACAATGTTTTCAAGGATCATCCATGTTGTAGCAGGTATTAGTACTTCATTTCTTGTTATTGTCAAATAATATTTCATTGTGTGGATGTACCACATTTTTGTTGATAGGCCTTTGAGTTGTTTCCCCCTTTTGGCTACTATGAATAATGCTTCTATGAACATGTATGTATACATTTTTGTCTGAATATGTGTTTTCATTTTTCTTGGTGTTGTAGTCTGTTGGGCTGCTATAACAAAAATACTATAGGCTAGGTGGCTTATAAGCAGAAAATATTTATTTACCACAGTTCTGGTGGCTTGAAAGTCGAGGATCAAGGGCACTGACAGATTTGGTGTCTGCTGAGGGCTTGTTCCTCATAGATGGTGTCACTTGCTATGTCCTTTCACAGTGGAAGGGGCAAGGCAGCTCTCTGGGGGTTATTTTGTAAGAGTACTAATCTCATTAACAGGAGCTCCTACCTCATGATCTGATCACCTCCCAAAGGCCCCACCTCCTAATACTATCATCTCAGGGGTTAGGATTTCAACATATGAATTTTGAGGGGACATAAACATCCAGATAATAGAAGTTGGGTATACACCTAGGAGTGGAATTGCTGGGTCATACGGTAACTCATTTGGGGGAACTGCCAGATAGTTTTCCATAGCAACTGCACCATTTTACGTTTCCACTAGCAGTGTTATGAGGGTTCCTTTTTCTCCATCTTCACCAACACTTCTTATTGTCTGTAGTTCTGATTATAGTCATCCTACCGGGTATGAAATAGTATCTCACTGTGGTTTTGCTTTGCATTTTCCTGATAGCTAATGATGTTGAGCCTCTTTTCAAATGCTTACTGGCCATTTGTATATCTTCTTTGGATAAAAGTCTTTTCAGATTCTTTGCCCATTTAAAAGTTGGCTTGTTAGTCTTTTTTTACTGTTTTTGCTGGATATAGGATTCTTAGTTGACCATTTTTTTTTTTCCTTTTAGCACTTTGTATGTAATCCTACTGCATTCTGGTACCTATTGTGTCTGATAGTTGACTGTTAATGTTATTAAGGTTGTCTTCTAGCTGCCTGTTTCACATGTCTGTGTGAAGAGATCACCAACAGGCTTTGTGTGAGCAACATGGCTGTTTATTTCACCTGGGTGCAGGTGGGCTGAGTCCGAAAAAGGAGTCAGCAAAGGTGATGGGATTATCATGAGTTCTTACAGGTTTTGGGATAGGTGGTGGAGTTAAGAGCAATGTTTTGGGGACAGGGGGTGGATCTCACAAAGTACATTCTCAAGGGTGGGGAGAATTACAAAGAAACTTCTTAAGGGTGGGGGAGATTATAAAGCACATTGATCAGTTAGGGTGGGACAGGAACAAATCACAATGGTGGAATGTCATCAGTTAAGCTATTTTCACTTCTGCGGATCTTCAGTTGCTTCAGGCCATCTGGATGTATACGTGCAGGTCACTGGGGATGTGATGGCTTAGCTTGGGCTCAGAGGCCTGACACTGACAAGTCATTTTTCTTTTGCTGCTTTCAAATTTTATCTTTATCTCTGGCTTTCAGCATTTTTACCATGATGTGTTTAGATGTGGGTTGTTGTATATTTATCTTACTTGGAGTTAATTAAGCTTCTTGGATGGTATTTTTTCATTAAATTTAAAAACATTTTGCTGGGAGTGGTGGCTCATGTCTGTCATTCCAGTGACCCAGGAGGCTGAAACAGGAGGATAGCCTGAGGCCACACATTCAAGACCAGTCTGGGCAGAATAGTGAGACCTCATCTTGAAAAAAATAAAAAAAAATTAGTTGGGCATGGTGGTGCACATCTACTCGGGAGGCTGAGGGGGGAAGATCACTTGAACCCAGAAGTTCAAGGCTTTCTCAAAAATAAATAAATAAATAAGAACTTTCCCACCATTTTTGAGTATTTTTTCTGCTCATTTCTTTTTGTCATTTCTTTCTAGTAATCTCATTATGCATATTTTCGTGTGTTTAATGGTATCCCATGTTTCTGTGCTCTATTTGTTCATTTTCTCAATTTTTTCCCTCTATCTTTGTCCTCTGCATTGCAAAACCGTTACTGACCCATCTTCAAGCTCATTGATTTTTTTTTTTCTGTCAGGTAAAATCTGTTTTTGAGTTCCTTCAGTGAGTTTTTCATATCAGCTATATATTCTTAACTTCAGGATTTCCATTCAGTTCTTTTTAATCACTATCTCTTTATTTTAATTCTCATTTTGATAAGACATGGTCATCATACCTTCTTTTACTTCTTTAAATATGATTCCCTTTAGTTTCTTGAAAGCAGGTATCATGGCTGCTTTGACATCTTTAAAATCTACATCTGTGCCATCTCACAGGCATTTTCTGTTGTCTACTACCCCTCCATGTATGGGGCACATTTTCTCATTTCTTTGCATGTCTTTGCATTTTTTTGTTGTTGAAATCCAGACATTTTAGGTGATATATTTTAGGAATGCTGGAGACTGAGTCTCTCTTCCCTCCAGGGTTTGTTCTTGCTGTTCTTTGTGTGTTTATTTGTCTAGGGACTCAGCTGAACTATTTTAGTGAAGCCTATTTCCCCTTTAATACGAAGCCTCTCATGTCACGCCTCAGAGAGTGTAGCCATGGGCATGCATGCAGTCATCCTGGATGACTGGTCTCAGCAGGACTGTCTCAGACTGTCTCTTTCTTGGATCTCTTTGTTAAACTGTCTGACTCTGCGAGTATAACATTGAGATTTTACCTTCACTAATTTTCATCCGATTTCTCTATTGTTTTTAACAATGCACTGTAACATAAATTGCTTTGCAGTCTGATCAAATTAAATGTGGGACTTTTGCTGAGGTAGTTTTAAAGGCAAGACTTTGAGGTTTGTTCTGACTCCAGGAAAGCTCTTCTTAGTTGACTCTTACCATGATTATCTCTGGTAAATGATCTGGACTTTGGTTTATCTTGCTGCCCTAATGGAGCTACCTGCTTCCACTTATTGCTTACTACCAGAATCTCCACTGTTGTTGAGAGCACCCTTAGGCTTGAACTTCCCTACACTCTGTTTCAAATAAGGTCAGTTCATCTTGGGAGAGCTTTGGAGCTCTTTGTTCTTATTAACTACCTCTCCTACTGGCCAAAATCTTTGAACCTCTTCTCTGGATCTGGGAACAGGGATAGTGACCCACTTCTCTTAGAGTCATACTCAGAGTAGAGCACTGAGTGATAATGGTTAACTCTTTCTCTTCTCAGCTTGCCTCCTCCAGCATGGAACCTCTGCCCTAAAACTAAAGGTAATCCAGCCCCCCATATTCTCAGTCTGCTGTGCCTGGGGTGAGTCTCTGCTCCATGAGTGAGGACTAGCTGGAGAAAGTGAGCTCCTGATATTTTGCCCACAATTCCCAGGAATTTATCCTCTGCATTTTGGAGTTTGGGGAAATGAGAAATGCTGGTGGTCTGTCTTTCCTGGTGAAATATTTCATCCCTCGTCTGGGAACTTAAGGAAGAAGGAGTCACATTTTTTTGACCACACCCATTCAGATTGAGGCCTCTATTGTCTGTCTGGAGCAAGAATGTGGGATTGGGGGAAAAGAAAGAGAAAGAGAGTGAGCGAGAGAGTGAGCATACATGTCATCACTCAAGTTCCACAGACTCTTGCTGTTGTATTGAACTTTAGTTTTTGAATAGATATTTCACTGGCTATATACCCTTAGGATATTTTCTAGAGACTTTAAAAGGTGGGGTTTTCCAGGGCTATCAGTTCTGAGATATTGACTTATATCCTAAGATCACCAGAGACTTCTACATCTCAATGTCCACCAAGTATTCTTCTCTCATCTTATTTGATCTGTCAGCATCATCTCAGCAGTGTTGATTATTCCCTCCTTATTGACCAGTCCTCTTCTCTTGGATTCTGTGACTTGGTGCTATGATTTGGATGCTTGTCCCCTCCAACACTCACGCTGAAGTTTGATCTCCAGTGTTGGAGGTGGGGCCTAATGGATGTGTTTTTCTCATGAGGGAAGATTTCTCATGAATACATTAATGCCCTTTCTCAGAGGTGAGTGGCTTCTCTGTCAATTAATTACCAAAAGAGCTGGTTGCTAAAAAAGAGCCTGGTATCCCACCCCTTTCTCCTTTGCTTCCTCTCTTTTTTTTTTTTTTGAGACGGAGTCTCGCTCTGTTGCCCAGGCTGGAGTGCAGTGGCCGGATCTCAGCTCACTGCAAGCTCCGCCTCCCGGGTTTACGCCATTCTCCTGCCTCAGCCTCCCAAGTAGCTGGGACTACAGGCGCCCACCACCTCGCCCGGCTAGTTTTTTGTATTTTTTTTTTTTTTTTTTTTTTAGTAGAGACAGGGTTTCACCGTGTTAGCCAGCATGGTCTCGATCTCCTGACCTCGTGATCCACCTGTCTCGGCCTCCCGAAATGCTGGGATTACAGGCTTGAGCCACTGCGCCCGGCCTGCTTTCTCTCTTGCCAGGTGAACTCTGCACAAGCTGGCTACCCTTCACCTTCTGCCATGAGTGGAAGCAGCCTGAGGCCCTCACCAGATGCAGATGCCAAATCTTAAACTTACCAGCCGTTAAATCACGAGTCAAATAACACCTTTTTCTTTATAAAGTATTCAGCCTCAGGCATTCCTTTATAGCAGCGTAAAATGGATAAAGACATTTGGCACTCATGTGGTTTGCCCTGATGTGGAAGGTTCTAGGCTCATTCTCCTCTACCAGCTACTAAAAGGATGGGGTCCTCCAGGCTCTTGCATGGACTCTGTCTTAGTTATTAACTGCTGAGAAGCACATCCTCCTCAAACTTAGTAGCTTGGAACAATAGGCACTTCTTATCTTGCAGTTTCTCTGGGTCAGGAGCCTGACTGTGGATTAGCTAGATATTTCTGACTTAGAGTCTCATATGGCTGCAGTCAAGGTGTTGCAAGGTATTGGCTGGGGCTCAGTCATCTGAAAACTTGAGAGGGGTTGTAGAATCTGATTCCAAGCTCTTTCAAAAGTAGTTGGCAGAACTCCTTTCTTCATAAGATATTGGACTAAGGGCCTCAGTCCCTCATTGACTGTTGGGTGGAAGCCTCCCTCAGGCCCTTGCCACATAGATCTGTCCACCGGGCAGCTAACAACATGAAAGTTGACTTCTCTCAAAACAAGTGACTGACAGAGGGGGCACTCAAGATGGAAGCCAGTGTTTTTATTATCTAGTCTTAGATGTGACCTCCCATTACTTTTGCCATATTATATATTTTTGAAATGAGTCACAAGATTCAGCCCACATTCAAGTGGAGAAGATTGCAAATGGACAAAAATACCAGGAGGTGCAGATAATTGGGGTCACCTTGGAAGCTGCCTACCACAGGCACCCTTCTCTTCTCACTCTCTTCCTTCTCCTTAGACCATCTCACACACACAGAGGTTTTAATTACCAGCCATGGGTGAAAGGGAGACTATTCACAAACTTGTATTTTCAATACAGACCTTCCCTCTGACATCTGGGCTCGTAGCTAACCGATCAATTGCTATTTCACTTAGATTTCTCAAAACCTTCTCAAATGCAACATGCCCCAAACTGCACTCAAGCCTGTCTTGTTCCACTGTTCCCTAAGTGTGAGTTATGGTACAGGTTAAGATATGAGACAGAGAGACAGGGCTTTAAAAAGAGTCATTTTTTAAGGTCAGGAGCGATGGCTCACGCCTGTAATCCCAGCACGTTGGGAGGCTGAGGCAGGTGAATCACGAGGTCAGGAGTTTGAGAGCAGCCTGACCAACATGGAGAAACCCTGTCTCTGCTAAAAATACAAAAAATTAGCTGGGCGTGGTGACGCATGCCTATAATCCCAGTTACTTGGGAGGCTGAGGCAGGAGAATCACTTCAACCTGGGAGGCAGAGGTTGCAGTGAGCCAAGATCACGCCATTGCACTCCAGCCTGGGCAACAAGAGCGAAACTCCATCTCAAAAAATAAGTCATTTTTCTTTCTATTAATAAGCCAGAGGTAGACGGGGGGCTCAGCTCTCCTGCACACAGTGTCTTGTTGCTCTGTTGCTCTGCTTCCCTTTGGATGCGGTCTTCATCTGCATGGTCAAAGCTGGCTGGCTATGCCACATCCATGTTCCACCATATGAGAAAGAAGAAAGAAAGGATATAAAGAGTAAGCAATTTCCTTTTTTAAAGAATGTGACCCAGAAGAAGCACACATCACTTTGTTCATATCACATTGATAAGGCTGCAGGAAGTTGTAAGGGGAGCTGGAACGTGTAGTCTATAGCTGGGTAGTGTGTTTCTAATTAAAACTTGGATATTATGTTACTACCTTAGCCTAGCGTCCTCGTTTGTTTTGTGTTGCTATAACAGAATGGCATGGACTGGGTATTTTATATGAATGGAAATGTATTGGCTCATGGCTCTGGAGACTGGGAAGTCCAGTGTCAAAGTGGTAGCATCTGGCCAGGAACATCTTGCTGTGTCATCCCATGGCAGAAGGTGGAAGGACAAGAGAACACAAGAGAGCAAGAGAAAGGAAGGGGGCTGAACTTACTCTTTTACTGGAAACCCACTCCCATGATGACTAACCCACTTTGAGGTCGTGGAATTAATCCATTTATGAGCGTTGATCTATCCAATGGCATTAATCCATCATTAATCCATTCATGAGCCCTAACGATCTAATCACTTCTTGAAGTTCCCACTTCTCAACACTGTTGCATTGGGGATTAAGTTTCCAACACATAAATTTTACGGGACACATTTAAACCATCCCACTGGGTTCCCTGGAAAGCGAGTCTGGAGCTGCAGGTTTACAAAAAGGAGTAATTAACAAGGACAGTGAAGAAGAAAAGAGAGACAACTAATATGAGGGTCTATATTAATTGACCAATCTATAGAAACAAGACACCAAGCAGTCGTATCAACTGTTCCTGAGGACCAGACCTGTGGGAGAGAATGCAGGAAGATTATCTCCAGTGACTTCTCTCATTGGTCAAAACATTTTCCCATGGGCTGCCGACTCTTTTGCTTTTCTAAGTTTCCATGCAAAAGATGGGCACCGTGCCAGGTCCAGTGATATCAGCGGAAGCCCACGTGGGAGGTGAGAAGGGCATAGCAGGGGCCAGAGGGGAGGGAGCCATCAGACTGTGCCTGCTTTGGGTCCATCAGAACCCTCCCAGAGCTGAAAAAAAAAGTAAGTGAGCTTGAGAAGTTCGAAAGTTGACATGTAAGAGGACTCTGGTGCAATCACTAAAGGAAAAAGGAGAAAGTAGATACTGGGGCTTGCTCACCAGTGCAGTCACACCATTTTCATTTAGTTCCAGCAAGCGAGAAACCTGAGACGTCCTGGCAGCTCCCTTTTCCTTACACCCATACCCAATCCAACATATTGCTCAAATCTTCTTACTTCTCTCCATTTTGTCTACCATACTCATAATCCAGGCTCCTATTATCTCTCCTGGGAATTCATGTCTCCTTATTGGACTCTTGTCCTCTTGCTCTCTTTCTCTTGTTCTCTTGTGTCCTCTTGCCCTCGTTTAATTAGACAAATCTCGTAAAATATGTGTGTATATTTTCCTTTCCCTCTTTCTCTTTCTGGAAATACATTTTCCTGTTTCTCAGGCAGCAGCCACTCTGGTAAGACAGGGGAACGTCAGCACAGACAGGTTGTGGGGGACACAGTTAATGACTAAGCCAGAGCTGGGGCTTCAGGACTCTGTGACTCACTCAAAAAATGTTCACTGAGTCCCTCCTCTGTAGGGGACCCTATGCTAAGCTCAATGGTAAGTCAAAACCCCACCCAGGACTCTGCCCTTGAAAGATAGAGCCTTGTTAGGGAGAGAGGCATTATAGCAACACAAAACAAACTAGGACACTAGGCTAAGGTGCTTGTCCTCTTGCCTATCCACTTTCGGCATACAGTCAGTGTGGCTTTTCTGTAACACCAGCTGGATCATGTCACCATGCCCTGCCAATTAAAACCCTTCAACAGCTTTCCATTGCTTGGAGGATAAAGGCAAAATTCCTCAGGGTGTCCCACAAAGCCCGATGTGGTTTGGCTCCTTGTCTTCTCTTACAACACAGTTCTCATTGTCCTCTGTTCCAGCCTCTCCCCACTTCTTTCAGCCTCTGCTCTCTCAAGCTCCTAGCTTCTGCAGGACCATTGTATACACTCTGCCCAGTGCTTGCTGTAATTATTTGTCATGGTTTTCACCTTTCTGCCTTCTTATTCTGTAGCTCTCAGCACTGTTACCATTTTCTTAGGCAAGTTTTTCCAAATTTTCCTGACTAGGTCAAACTCCTATTATATATATATATATCCATTCCCGGATTCCCCAACAGGCTGGCTAAACATCTATTTCAGGCACTAGAGAAACAGGGTCACTCCCGATTTTTCATAACATGCTATTTGATTCCTTTTAACATAAAACACTTTCAAAGACGTCATTATGGGAAAAATAAGGCTTTTGGGGATTTCTTTACACCTATCTTTAAATTGTTGGTTTTCATTTAAAATAGATTATGGAGGGGGCCGTGATATTTTCAGTCCTTTAAAGTCTCTAAAAGTCAGACTCTAAAAATCCTGTCTGTGGACATAGCTCTCCTTGTAATACTTTGCACCGTTACAGCTTTACTTTTTTACATCATTTCTTAGTAGACGCCTCTCTCCCTGACAAGGCTCTATCTTTCAAGAGCACAGTCCTGGGTGGGGTTTTGACTTACCATTGAGCTTAGCATAGGGCCCCCTACAGAGGAGGGACTCAGTGGACATTTTTTGAGTGAGTCACAGAGTCCTGAAGCCCCAGCTCTGGCTTGGTCATTAATTCACAACCTGTCTGTGCTGACGTTCCCCTGTCTTACCAGAGTGGCTGCTGCCTGAGAAACAGAAAAATGTATTTCCAGAAAGAGAAAGAAGGAAAGGAAAATATACACACATATTTTAAGAGATTTGTCTAATTGAATCTGTGTGTGACCTTCAGGGCCCCAAGGCTGACACTGGAATAACTGGGAGGGCTCATGGGTAAAGAATATCTTCATAGACACCCTTCTTACTTGGGCCAACTCAACTGTGTAGCCACGCTTTTTCCCATGCTAAAATTAGTGAGTGTATCGAAAGAGATTTCAGTGCAAAGTTCATTGAGAGAAAAGATTCAGATACGGGGCTCAGCAAAGAAACAGATGAAAGGGCACATAAGAAATGCTCAATAAATGTGGTCGGTAGAGAAATGAGTGGAAGCTGGGGTCGCTGTCCTGTGAGCAACCACAAGGTGGCGCTAGGTGCTCAGCAATGAGATTCCTGCCTCCAGGGACTTGACTCAACTTTTTTCTTATTAATGTTAGCTTATTAAAAAAACAAAACAAAACAAACAAACAAAAAAAAAAACAGTCTTTTTCTAGTCCATAATTTTCCTTAATAAAACAGGGTAACATTTTCCCTTTCATATGTTGTCTTTGCAGAGTGACATGCTTGAGAAACAGTGATGAATAATACTGAGGATGATTCAACGTCTCTTGGTTTTACTTCTTCTGTACCACCCAAAGAGAAAATAGTAAGACAAGAACATTTCTTTTTCTATATCAGTGTCATAATATGTATTATTACAGTGCGGTGTAACCACGTGTCAGAAGATAATGCGTAGCTGAAAACACTGAACTAGGTAGAGGGGCTGAGGCCTTAATTCTCCGAGACTGGGACCTGTGCTGGGTTCTAGGGCCTGTTCAACATCAGAATCATCAGCTGGGCAAGTTCCTGTTGCTAAGGGTTCTTCTAGCTCCTGAGCCATAAGGTTCTGGGGTGGACAATTCCAGATGCCACAGGGCCCTGGAAGAAGGAGAGAGGTTGGGCTTAGGTGGGCCCTCTGGGATCTCAGGCTGCTGGGTCTGCATCCCGGTGGCAGGGCTGGAAGCCAGTGCTGGGACTCCTGGTGCTCAGGGGGAGGTCAAAGCTGAGTAGCAGCTCATCTCCACCAGAGGTCAGCATCACCGAGCCATCAGAGGCACAGCAGCCAAACAGCCAGGCTCAGGAGGCAGCCCCGTGCTTGAGCTGGCCCACCCATGTCCAGTTCTTCTTTCCACCTTGCCAACCATCCTTAGGCTCCGAGCAGTCCTAAGAGTGGGAGATACTGTAGCACTAGTGTTGTGCCTTTTTGGCAAGGGTAGATTGCTGCTGGACCCTGGGACTGGTGGGTCATTCATCAGCAGAGCCCCGCGGCATCCGGGGCAGCCACCTCTCTGTGCTGACACAAAGTTGGTGACTATCCCACTGGCTTCTGTCAAAACCTCGGGCAGGCAGGGCAGCACGTTCCACACTTCAAGGAACTGAGACGGAAAGTATCATTAAAGAAGAGGATTAAGAAAAAAATACGACTTTACAAACTGTTTAAGATTTGGAACTGTCTACCATGGTAGCGAAGACTGCAGATGCTCTCTCTAATCAGCCCTCCTAGGTCTGAATCCCATCTCCAATACTGAGAAATGGAGAGACTTAGAGTAGTTTCTTATTGTTTCGCCTCTCAGTTTCTACATCTGTAAACTGTGAATATTATCATTCCCATTTGTCACTATTGATCCTCTCTACCCATTGGGTTATTGTGGGGATTAAATGAGATGACTGTAATAGGCAATGTTAACTGAGCATTCGCCCTGTGCCAGGCATGGACCTAAGTCTGGTATCTAAGCCTAGTATCTCATAATTCTGACCACGCTGTGTACGGTTACCCCTATTTTATAGTTGATGAAACTGAGGCTTCATATACTAGCGGAACTAGTGTTTGAAACCAGTCATTTTTGCTTCCAGGGTTTACTTTTTAAATCATGGCCCTTCACTAGAACAGTGCCTGCTGATGTGGAGTAAGCACTTAATAAATAAGAGCCATTATTATTATTATTATTATTATTATTATTATTATTTATTTTGTTTTAAGTTCTGGGATACATGTACAGAACGTGCAGGTTTGTTACATAAGTATACATGTGACACGGTGGTTTGCTGCACCTATCAACCCGTCGTCAAGGTTTTAAGCTCTGCATGCATTAGGTATTTGACCTAATGCTCTCCCACCCCTTGTCCCCCACCCCACACCAGGCCCCGGTGTGTGATGTTCCCCTCCCTGTGTCCATGTGTCCTCATTGTTCAACTACCACTTATGAGTGAGAACATGCTGTGTTTGGTTTTCTGTTCCTGAGTTAGTTTGCTGAGAATGATGGTTTCCAGCTTCATTCGTGTCCCTGCAAAGGACATGAACTCATTCTTTTTTATGGCTGCATAGTATTCCATGGTGCATATGTGCCACATTTTCTTTATCCAGTCTATTATTGAGGGGCATTTGGGTTGGTTACAAGTCTTTGCTATTGTAAATAGTTACTAGTGTTATTCACTACTATTATTATTGCCGTTATTATGGAGTTATTCATGGCTTGATCTTTATGTCTACAGGTTGATGAGTAATTACAAACATGCTGGTTTTACAAATTATCTTTTTATCATCATAGCTGTGAACCCCTGTGAATTTTTCTCCACTCAGTCTCACCGTCCTTTAGACAGGTGGAGAGAGCAGGATCCATCTATGAGATTTCTGTGCCGTCCCCCTTCACTGAAGCAACAGCAGGTCATATCTGAATGCAGAAGCAAGACCTTGTGCTGGGAAAACACAACCTGGCTGTAGAGCTCTCAGGCTTCTAGAGTCAAAGCCAAGGGTTCAAATCCTCTCTCTGTTACTCAGAAGCCAGATGGTCCTGAGCCAGTGAAGTAACTCTCTGAACCTCAGTTTACAAATCTATAAGATGGGGATCATAATGTAAAAGATGGCATTAAAACTTACATTGGGAAAAAGCATTTGAGTGTGCTTACACAGTGCCTGGTAATAAACTTTACCTATTAGGATGCAATACACTACCTATTACTACGGGAGTAATAATAGTAAGAGACTACTACCTAAGTCAGGTATCTAAGCCTAGTATCTCATAGTTCTGACAGTGCTATATACAGTTACCCCTATTTTATAGTTGATGAAACGGAAGCTTCATATACTAGCAGAACCAGGATTTAAAACCAGGCCTTTTTGCTTCCAGAGTTTACTTTTTTAAATCGTGGTCCTTCACTAGAACAGTGCCTGCTGACATGGAGTAAACACTTAATAAATAAGAGTCATTCCTATTATTATTATTACTATTTTTTTTTGTTTGTTGGTGACAAACTACCTGTGATTGGAAAATTGGTGAATTGGAGTCCTCTCCTTAATATGGGCCTTTGGTCTGAAAAACTGCACCTGTTTCCTAATGAACCTTCCCATTCTAACCCGTCCTCAAAGATGCCTCCAGAGTGAGCATCCTAAGGCTGAGATATGATCCTTCAGCTCAGCACTATCCAATAGGGATATAACAGAAGTTACATATGTGATTTTAATTTTCCTAGTAGACACATTAAAAAAGTAAACAAGGCTGGGCACGGAGGCTCACTCCTGTAATCCCAGCACTTTGGGAGGCCGATGTGGGCAGATCACTTGAGGTCAGGATTTTTAGCCCAGCCTGGTCAATATGGCAAATATGTCTATGTCTCTACCAAAAATACAAAAATTTTCCAGGCATGATGGCACATACCTGTAATCCTAGCTACTCGGGAGGCTGAGGCAGGAGAATCTCTCGAACCCGGGAGGCGGAGGTTGTAATGAGCTAGAATTGCATCACTGCACTCCAGCCTGGGTGACAGAGCAAGACTCTGTCTCAAAAAAAATTAAAAAATAAGTTAAGGAAACAAAAAAAGTAGACTTCATTTTAACAATGTACTTACTTTAATATATCCAAAATGTTATCATTTTGACATGCAATCAATAGAAAAAATTACTAATGAGATATATTACATTCTGTTTTCATACTAAGTCTTTGACACCCAGTGTGTGTTCTACACCTGCGGTGCCCCTCCATCTGCCTGGCCACGTTTCTGGCCCTCCATAGCCACACGTGGTGAGTGGCTCACCCACTGCACAGTGCAGGGTTAGCTCTTCAGGAGCCCCTTATCAGCAGCAAAACGGCATGTGCTGATTTTCCTAGCTTTATGTTACTTTAGTCCTACGACATTTTAAATTCTTTCTTTCTTTTCTTTTCTTTTTTTTGAGATGGAGTCTCGCTCTGTTGCACAGGTTGGCTTGAAGTGGCACAATCTCGGCTCACTGCAACCTCTGCCTCCCAGGTTTAAGGAATTCTCTGCCTCAGCCTCCCAAGTAGCTGGGATTACAGGCGCCCACCACCACACCGAGCTAATTTTTGTATTTTTAGTAGAGATGGGGTTTCACCATCTTGGCCAGGCTGGTCTTGAACTCCTGACCTCATGATCTACCCACCTTGGCCTCCCAAATGCTGGGATGACAGGCGTGAGCCACCACACCCAGCCTTAAATTCTTCCTTTTGCATCTTTGCATCTTGGCCTGCATCTTTCTGTCCACATGGCATTCTTTGCATGCTCTCTCCTTTACCTTGCTGAATCCTTATACCAGTCCTGGGGCAGTAGATATTCTAATGACTCCCATTTTACAGATGAGAAACCGAGACTTGAAATGATCACACTCCTTGGTGCTCCATGGCAAAGTGACTTGTAAGTGGCTACCTGACTCCAGCCTCTTTGTTCTGAACCACTCTTCTCTCCTGAAGGTTGAATGGGCAGGGATGCCAAGACTGGAATGGGAATGGGCTGCTGGGGGCAGAATTAAGTGTCTGGTCAACAGAGGTATTCAAGAGACACCTGGATGGTCGTCAGAGTGGGTGTGGTAGAGGAGATTTCTGCACTCAATTGGGGTCGGGGATACAGGTTGAAGATGCTCGTTGCAGGTCCAGGAATCTAGGAAGGTCCAGGAATCTAGGATGTTTTCTGTTCCTTGGGGGAGGTTTCTGGGGCATTGTGGTCTCCAGTGCCTGTTTAGGCCCCAGGGTGGAAGGCTTGATTTTTTCTTTAGCTGTGCAAGGCTGGCCTTCCCCAAGCTCCCTTTGCCTTTGTGCAGCCTCTGGGCTAATTGCGTTGGTCTTCTCCCCTGGAGGGCCTGGCCCAGCATCCTCCCATTGTCAGTGCTGATATGTATCTCATTAATGTAGACTCACTGTAAATATTTTTAGAAACACCGTGTTGCTCTCCTGAAGGCTGGCAGGGCTGGGTGTGAGCCGGCCTGGTCCTGTCAACCTCTTCCTTACCTCCTTCCTGCCTCTGCTGTACTTCCTGTCCTCACAGCCTCCTGCCCAAGTCCCTCCTCTCAGCCAAACAAAGACTTCCTCTGCACCCAACCTTTGGGGGTGGGAGGAGAAGAGACGGTGGCATAGGGACACCTGGACAAAACCTTTTTGCTCTCCCTCCCTCGCTTTCCCCATCGGTAAGGTCAAGGGCGTGGAGTAGATCGCAGCCACCACCTTTCAGCATCAAAGGCTGTCTCGCTTGCTTTCCTGTTCTCCCCACAGTGAATCCTTTTTAAGGAAGGAGTCTGTTGATCTAACCCACCTTGTTTATAAAATCGTAATGAATTCATCTGCTCAGTTTTTATTCATCAAAGGCACACTGAGCAGCATGGCGTAGCCAGAGTCCCCACACTGACTTGTTAAAGTCCAAGCTCGTGGTGCTGGAGGGTTGTCTTATGATAGGGTGAGAAGAATGTGCCATTTCCACTAGATTTCATGAAATGCTGATGCTGGCCCAAGTTACTGCCTCTCTCCCCACTTCTATCATTGAGGGCCTCTGATGTCAGCGTGGGAATCAATGGGCTAATAAAATTTTAGGCATCTTTTCTGTTCTAAGTCATGGGAATCCAGTGCCCCATCCAGATTGTCCTAAGAAAGTTCTTTCTTTCTTTCTTTTTTTTTTTTTTGAGACACAGTTTCACTCTTGTTGCCTGGGCTAGAGTGCAATGGTGTGATCTTGGCTCACAGCAAACTCCTGGGTTCAAGCAATTCTCCCTCCTCAGCCTCCTAAGTAGCTGGGATTACAGGTGTCCACCACCACGCCTGGCTAATTTTTTGTATTTTTAGTAGAGATGGGGTTTCACCATGTTGGCCAGACTGGTCTCAAACTGCTGACCTCAGGTGATCCACCTGCCTTGGTCTCCCAACGTGCTGGGTTACAGGGGTGAGCCACCGAGACCGGCCCCTAAGAAAGTTCTGATTACTCCTGAGGTTATAGAAATGGGGGTCCTACAATCCCAGTGCATTTATTAGAGTTCACTATGTATGGGGTGCTGTGCCAAGTAATGGGGGGATGGGTGGGTAATGATCGGTAAAAGGGTGACAGGAGGTGGGTGGGAGATAAGGAAAGGCTTCCAGACTCCTGATTCTTACAGTCTAACAAATAGCCCACCAAACTGGGCTTGGTGCTGTAGTGGGGAGAATGGATTCTCATTTGATCCTGCCATTCATCAACAAGAGGGTCAGTTTGTCTCCCGCTTTTGATCTTTTTGGCAAGAAAGCCACTTCTCCAACCACGTCTGGAAGCCATAGCCATAATTCCCAGAATCACAGGAAGCTAGACCTGGCTGACCCAATGTCCTCATGTACAGATAGGGAAACTGAGGCTCAGAGAAGGGCAAAAGCCTTCCCCAGAGTACAAAGCAAGCTAGTTATTGGGGTTCAGGTAAGATATCAGTGACTCCTAAGAGACCTCCCCGATCTACACTATCTGAAAATGCCACTTTCCGTTTATTCACTGCATCATTCGCCAGTTTATCTTTCTTTGTAGTGCTTATCATTACCGGAGTTCACTGCATTTGTTTAACTTTCATCGTTTTGTCTCTGTTCCACCTCTAGAATGAAAGTGCAGGAAACCAAGGGCATAGCTTGAATTGTTCACACTTATGGCAAGTGCCTCAAATAGAGCCTGGCACATAGTAGTTGCTCAATATTTTCTGAGCAAATGAATTAGGATGGGATTAGAACAAGAGGGTCAGTTTGTCTCCCGCTTTTGATCTTTTTGGCAAGAAATCCACTTCTCCAACTGCATTTGGATGCCATAGCCATAATTCCCAGAATCACAGAAAGCTAGAACCAGGCCAGTGAGTGAGTTTTCTTGCTGTCCCCAGAGACCAGGGAGTTCTGGGAGTTTGCAGTGTGGCCTTAGAGTTTGAAATAGCACCAAATGGTGGGGTTGGGGGTGGAGAGAGTTGCTGAGGGGGTTTCTGTTTTAATTATCAGAAAGCAGCTGACCATTTGTTTTTGGTCAGATAAGCTGCTAAAGTAGGGTGTGTGTGTGTGTGTGTGTGTGCGCGCGCGCGCGCCTAGGGCTGGGGTCAGGGTGTTGTGCTTCTGGAGAAAGGGGAGGTGAAATTCCTAAGTGGGCTGGGCAGCCAAGTTATATCCCGCCTGTGTCCCTGCCTTCCCTTCCCCTTTCCCTCAGATAACACCACCAGCTGTTAGGGACACAGCTGTGGCTGCCTCTTGGGAAGGAGAGAAAAAGGCGCTGTTGCCCTGGGTGAGTTCCCAAGCTGTGGAGTTCAAAGCAGACCTGTGAAGTGAGGGGGCTGGAGCAGAGAGCTAGGAGGGAGGGGGTGAGAAGTCCGGAAGGGCACAGAAAGGTACTACTTCCACTCTGATGTCCCCAGCCCACAGCTTTGGGTAGTGTCTGGGTGATGTCCCAGCAGAGGGGTTCAGCTTTTCCCCCCACATCTCAAACTCTTAGAGACATCCAGTTAAGCACCCCTTCCTGTACTCCAAGCAGGATGTTTATTCACATCTCCGATCCCACCACATACAAGCAAGCACACTCTTCTACACACCCAATGTGCATTCCTTGGGTGAATGTGTGCATTCATTGCACACTCGTGCTTACAATACACAAACATGTACACTCTTCTATACACGTTAATGCATGAACCCAGTGCACATGATAGCCCACTATGCACAAGCAAGCACATTGTTCTACATGCATGAATGCATGCACCCAATGCCCATCATACCTCATTATTCATAAGCAAGCACACGTTCTACCTGCATGAATGCGTGCACCCAATGCATATCATACCCTGCTATGCACAAGCAAGCACACGTTCTACCTGCATGAATGCGTGCACCCAATGCACACTCATATCCCCCTGCACACAAGTTCAGCCTGCTCACAAGCACCTACAGAATTCACATCCAAGTGGCCTCGTGGCACACAGAAAACTTGCATTCACAAAGCACACACAGCCAGCGTGTCCCTGGGCACAGGCCAAGTCAGGCACGAACCTGGGGGTGGGGTGGGTGAGGGATATTGAACCACTGACTCCAGAGGTCTCCCAGAAGTCTGGGCTGTCCTCAAAGGGCACTAGCAGGGCTGGAGGGCTTTTCTGCCAGGTGTCATTCATCTCGGTCTCATCACAATGCTCTGAAGAAATCACCCAGGAGAGAGAGGGAAGTTCCCCAGGAAACCTGTTCAGGCCTCTCCAGGGCAGGCCAGCTCTGGGCACCCTGGCCAACAGACTTGCCTTAGCTATTGGTTTGCCCGATAGCTCAGAGTAGATTTTCCTGGATCACTTTAGTAAAAGTCGCCTTGTTAATGCAGTAGAGCGGCTCTGGGGTGAAGACCCAAGTCTTTACACCCTTCTCCTGAGTGTGTTTCTCTTGCTTTAATTCAACAGACTTTTACCAGGTGCCAACTAGGGTGGGGGGCAGAAATGAAAAGAAGATATCTGTCCTAGGCCTTGTATATGTCTAGTCTGTGAGACCCAGGAACCACACACTTTTGAGCCCCAGGACACACACGGTTCGTCTTCAGCTACTGGTCTCATTTTCCAGTCTTTCTTCTGTGTGGAATGATGCAATGTGGAACAGGGACAGATTCGATCAGGCGGGATGAGGAGTGAGCTGGCTGATTCTGCTCACTTCAGGCTGTCATTGCAGGGGGCACTCAGGTCATCTGGCTACAGCTGGCTCCTGGTTGGAGGCCGGATCTTATCAGCACTCCACCCTCTCTGGTCCCAAACGGTGGCCTCTTCCCAGCCCTGGCCCCCAATTCCCTCCCCTCTCAATGAGTCTGGTAACTAGTGAGATTAACTGCTCTTTACCCCCTCCAGGGCACAGATTCCTGGAGGTCGGCAGATGAAAGCGATGGATCCATATCCTTTCCCACGGGGGTCTCCAGGCTCCTGTCTGGCTCAGCATTCCAGTGGGAATAGCTGAGGGGAGGGAGACGGGGACCTGATTTCAGGGACACTCCAAGCTCATTAGCTCCCCTCTCTCTGTATTTCTGGCTGCAAAGTGCACAGACATCTGCATCTTTCTGGGAGAATCATGGGAGAACTGGGATCTCTACGTGTCTCAAACTTGGTCTTTATCCTGGAATGTCCCCAGCAGTAATGTTTACTCATAAAAGGGACATCTATTATGACCTGACCTGAGCCAAACTGGTCCCTCTGCACAACTCCTAGGTCCCCTTTGATAGGTAAAGATAGCTTACCACTGAAGAAGTCTGATGTAGCCAGAGGTTAACTATTTCTGCCCAGGATATAATGCCAGGATATAATGAAACTATTACATCAGGATATGATGAATGAATCATGATATGATGAATGAATGTCAGGATATAATGAAAACCATTCTGCCATCTGCGCAGAGCTTCATTAGCCAAAAATGCAGGAGCAAGAGGCCCCAAGCAATTCCTATCCTGTGTACTGTGAGATGGAGGGAGCCCCAGTTCTGGATTCTATTGGGTGTCCCAGCCCCGACTCTGCAGAATGCCAAGATTCTAGAGGCAGAGTCCTGTTAGCTTTCTAGCTGGCACCAGGCAACCAGGAATTCTCTTTGGCAATAGCTAGAGCCAGCGTGGCTTCTGGATCAAGTCTATGGTGCTAACCCTAAGTGTACAGATTATTATCTGCAGGATTCTTATACCTTGTCTAATCAATGTGAGACGTGTCTCTAAATAGTCAATCTATTTAAAATCTCACCCGAGAGAGCTTATTTTAAGGTAAATTACAGGTATCCTAGCATCGCCCTACATTTCTGTAATGCTTAACAGATGACACACCCCTCAGTTTCAAAAGGATTGGGCGTTTTTCTTTGGGAGCATAGTGGTTTAGTCCATGGGCTCAAGACAGCTTTGGTTCAAATTCTGGCTCATTACTGCTGGGTGATCTTGGCTAAGTTGCTTCACCTCTGCATACCTCAGTTTCCTCATCTGTAAATTGAGGCTAATGAGAGCACCTGACTCCTAATGTTTTGATGATAAAAAGAGATACTAATACATGTATGTAGAATGTATAAAATGTTTAGAAGAATGCCTGGGACACAGTGAGTGGGCAACATGTAGTCCTCATAAGAAACACCAACATATTCATCACTTCACATTGCATTTAGGTGAAGGTCATGGGTTCTGTCTAATCTCTCTCTGCAGCCTTCTCTCCTCTATCTCCCCACTGCACTCTAAGGCTTTTTCAATCTTTGCATTTTATGTCTCCTCGTCCCGGCCCACCCTCTTGGTTCTTCTGCTGCCTTCTATTCTTGGCAAGCTCCTGTATAAAGAACACAAACTCGGGGGCCAAAAACATGTTTTACTTACCATGGTCTTTGCTTTTTTTTGAAATGATAATTGATTTCCAAAATTTACAAGTATGAAAATTTCTTACAAAAGTCCATAATTTGAAATTATCTTGGAAAAATCCTAAGACACAGTCATGCTGGGGTCCAGCTTTCTGCATGGCAACCAGAGACTAGAGCTGAAGAGGCCTCCCTGTGATGGAATGGGCACCCTCCAGTTTGCCACAGTCTTTACCATTCTCTATTGTCTCAAACTGCACTCTTGGCTTGTTTTTTTTTTTTTGCAGGTATTTGAGTTTGAGTTCCCTGATCTCTGCAAATGATTTTCTGATCCACTTTCCCTCCAGACAATGGATTCCAGCTTTTGTAGTAACTTA
Organism: Piliocolobus tephrosceles; assembly: GCF_002776525.5. Taxonomy (NCBI): domain Eukaryota; kingdom Metazoa; phylum Chordata; class Mammalia; order Primates; family Cercopithecidae; genus Piliocolobus; species Piliocolobus tephrosceles. Next base: position 15,809,430 of record NC_045446.1, read on the forward strand.
AGAAAAATATATATGGTGAGACAGGGTCTTGGCTATGTTGTTCAGGCTAGTCTTTTTTTTTTTTTTTTTTTTTTTTTTTTTTTTTTTTTTTTTTTTTTTTGAGACGGAGTCTCGCTCTGTCGCCCAGGCTGGAGTGCAGTGGCCGGATCTCAGCTCACTGCAAGCTCCGCTTCCTGGGTTTACGCCATTCTCCTGCCTTAGCCTCCCGAGTAGCTGGGACTACAGGCGCCCGCAACCTCGCCCGGCTGGTTTTTATTTTGTATTTTTTAGTAGAGACGGGGTTTCACCGTGTTAGCCAGGATGGTCTCGAACTCCTGACCTCGTGATCTGCCCGTCTCGGCCTCCCAAAGTGCTGGGATTACAGGCTTGAGCCACCGCGCCCGGCCTCAGGCTAGTCTTGAACTCCTGGGCTCAAGCGATCTTCCTGCCTCGGCCTCCCAAAGTTCTGGGATTATAGGCTTGAGCCACCTTGCCTGTCCAATTCCAGCTTTTGTAAGTCTTTTGCCTTGGATGTGGTTAAGGCTCAGCTCCTGCTTTTGTTCCATCTCACTATTACCCAACTTTAGGTGGTGGAAAGGGTGCCTATTTTTAAAAAATCTTACGTCGTGCATCTTCCTTCCTTCCTTCCTAGAGGTCCTGGAGAGGTGATGGGATGGGGCAAAGTGAGCTTCTACAGAACTTTCCCCATAGCATCCTCCAGTGACTGTGTCTCTTTCTAGAGACCCACCTCCTCTAGCTCAACTTCCTGACCCCCTGTGGTCTTTTACAAACCTCTTGGTCCACGGAGGATAGTAAAAACCTGAGAACTGAAATGTATCCAAGTTCTCACCACGTAGTAATTCATACACTCCTTCTTCCACCTATGGATTCCCCTTTTCACTCACCCCCTACGTCATCCATCCACTTACTCACTCATCAGCCATTCACCAGGGCAGCAGGGCAAGGTGGCTCATGCCTGTAATTCCAGCACTTTGGGAGGCCGAGGTGAGTGGGTCATCTGAGGTCAGGAATTTGAGACTAGCCTGGCCAATATGGTGAAACCCCGTCTCTACTAAAAAAACAAAAAAATTAGCCTGTAATCCCAGCTACTGGGGAGGCCGAGGTGGGTGAATCGCTTGAACCCGGGAGGCAGAGGTTGCAGTGAGCTGAGATTGCAGCATTGTACTCCAGCCTGGGCAACAAGAGTGAAACTCTGTCTCAACAAACAAACAAACAAACAAACAAACAAACAAACAAAAAACAGCCTTTCACCTGCAACATGCCAGGTACTGTGTTATGTTCGTGCTTGGAGAAGAAGAAAAGCAAACAATCAACTGCAGCAGAATTCACTTTATTTCCTTGGGCAAAACATTGACCTTGTTGGGCCTTTGTTTCCTACAGATTTAATGACTTGTTTAGAGATATTTTTGTCCTGGGTTTCTTCCATCCTGTGACCACCCTCAACCTTCTAAAGCATCCTGTGCCATCTGCAAACTGCAAACTGCAGTCTACACTAGTGTAGGGGGATTTCTCTAGAAACCACAGAAGTTCTCAAGGGAGGGTCAAAGCCAAGGGGTAGCGAAAGATGAAGCCAGAGGCGAAGTGGGAGAAGACCCTCCTGTGACACCTGGTCTGGGTGGGGACTGGGGGTGCAGGAAGGGAGCCAGGGGGCCAGACCTGCCTGCCAGGAGGGCCTGCCAGATGCCCTGACGATCCTGCGAAATCTTACACCCTCTTTGCTCCCTACCAGCCCTGGCTCCAGCTCAGGCTGGATTGCAATCTGCATAATGTGTCCCATTTAGATTGGATGGGAGGGGGTGAGAACAGGAGGGCAGAGAGCACTGAGGAGGGAGTGCCCTGAAGGGCAGGCAGGAAGTGGTGGCCAGAGGAAAGTGGAAGGATAGAGGCTGGGGTGAAGGTGGGTGGCAACCAGAAGGAGAAGGCGGGGCCAGGAGAGCAGACTTGCAAAACCACACATAATGTTCAGCCCAGCACAGGAGGGGTCAATTTGGTCCACTTGCTCAGTGACAAAAAGAAAAAAAAAGTGGGCTGTCACTTAAAGATTTTGACTCACAAGAGAGGGGCTGGTCTGGAGGTGGGAGGAGGGAGTGACGAGTCAAGGAGGAGACAGGGACGCAGGAGGGTGCAAGGAAGTGTCTTAACTGAGACGGGGGCAAGGCAGGAGAGGGTGGAGGAAATTCTGCAGGAGACAGGCTTCCTCCAGGGTCTGCAGAACCCAGAGGCAGCTCCTCCTGAGTGCTGGGAAGGACTCTGGGCATCTTCAGCCCTTCTTAACCTCTGAGGTTCAAGCCAGAAATTCAGACTGCTTGCAGAGTAGGTGACAGAGCCACGGAGCTGGTGTCCCTGGGACCCCCTGCCCGTCTTCTCTCCATTCCCCAGCATGGAGGAAGGTGGTGATTTTGACAACTACTATGGGGCAGACAACCAGTCTGAGTGTGAGTACACAGACTGGAAATCCTCGGGGGCCCTCATCCCTGCCATCTACATGTTGGTCTTTCTCCTGGGCACCACGGGCAACGGTCTGGTGCTCTGGACTGTGTTTCGGAGCAGCCGTGAGAAGAGGCGCTCAGCTGATATCTTCATCGCTAGCCTGGCAGTGGCTGACCTGACCTTCGTGGTGACGCTGCCCCTGTGGGCTACCTACACGTACCGGGACTATGACTGGCCCTTTGGGACCTTCTCCTGCAAGCTCAGCAGCTACCTCATCTTCGTCAACATGTACGCCAGCGTCTTCTGCCTCACCGGCCTCAGCTTCGACCGATACCTGGCCATCGTGAGGCCAGTGGCCAACGCTCGGCTGAGGCTGCGGGTCAGCGGGGCCGTGGCCACGGCGGTCCTGTGGGTGCTGGCCGCCCTCCTGGCCATGCCCGTCATGGTGTTCCGCACCACCGGGGACCTGGAGAACACCACCAAGGTGCAGTGCTACATGGACTACTCCATGGTGGCCACTGTGAGCTCGGAGTGGGCCTGGGAGGTGGGCCTGGGGGTCTCGTCCACCACCGTGGGCTTCGTGGTGCCCTTCACCGTCATGCTGACCTGTTACTTCTTCATCGCCCAAACCATCGCTGGCCACTTCCGCAAGGAGCGCATCGAGGGCCTGCGGAAGCGGCGCCGGCTGCTCAGCATCATCGTGGTGCTGGTGGTGACCTTTGCCCTGTGCTGGATGCCCTACCACCTGGTGAAGACGCTGTACATGCTGGGCAGCCTGCTGCACTGGCCCTGTGACTTTGACCTCTTCCTCATGAACGTCTTTCCCTACTGCACCTGCATCAGCTACGTCAACAGCTGCCTCAACCCCTTCCTCTATGCCTTCTTCGATCCCCGCTTCCGCCAGGCCTGCACCTCCATGCTCTGCTGTGGCCAGAGCAGGTGTGCGGGCACCTCCCACAGCAGCAGTGGGGAGAAGTCAGCCAGCTACTCTTCGGGGCACAGCCAGGGGCCTGGCCCCAACATGGGCAAGGGTGGAGAACAGATGCACGAGAAATCCATCCCCTACAGCCAGGAGACCCTTGTGGCTGACTAGGGCCGGGAGCGGAGAGAAGCCTGGTGCCCTCGGCCCTCCCCAGCCTTTGCCCTTGCTTTCTGAAAATCAGGTAGTGTGGCTACTCCTTCTCCTGTGCACATCCTTTAACTGCCCCCTGACTCCCGCCCCGCCCTGTCCTCCTCTACTGCTTTATTCTTTCTCAGAGGTTTGTGGTTTAGGGGAAAGAGACTGGGCACTATGGACCTGACCTTGCACAAGCCATTGAATCTCACTCAGCCTCAGTTTCTCCGTTGGTATGAAATGGGGGGAAGTCATATTGATCTTAAAATGTTGAAGCCTCAGTCTGGACTCAATAAAAGCTTGTTTCCCTCTGCTGCTTTCTTAGATCTGCAACTGTCTTTTCTCCCTCCTTTCCTTGCAGTTTTTCCCCCCACCACTCTCTGCAGCTGTCGCTCTTCATCCCTGCCTTCTGGCACCAATCCTCTCCTATAGCTCGTCCCCCCTCCCTCCATCCCTCCTTCTCCCCGGTCTACTTCCTTGTTCTGAAGGGCTATTAAGGGTTAAGGATCCCAAAGCTTGCAGAGACTGACCCTGTTTAAGCTCTCTATCCTGTTTTCTGAGTGTGAGGCAGGGAATGGCCTGGGGTGGGGGTGGGCTGTGTGTCAGCAGGTAATTAGCACTCCAGCCCTTAGATATGGGAGCTCCAGAGCTTGCCCTAAAATTGGATCACTTCCTTGTCTTTTTGGGCACTGGGGCTAGGGTGATTCCTGCAGTTCCCCCATGGCACCATATCACTGACTATATATGCTTTCTCCAAATCGTCTGCAGACCCTTTCATCCTTCGTCTATTTTCTATGGGAATTGGAAGGCAGCAGGGCTGATGAATGGATGTACTCCTTGGTTTCATTATGTGAGTGGGGAGTTGGGAAGGGAAACCAGAGAGAGAAGATGGAGGGGTGTCTGCGTTTAGTCCGGACACTGCTTGGCTCGCTCCCCAAGTCCTTCTGTCTCTGACTTCCTGCAGAACTGTGAGCTGAAGGTTTTCCTCGTCTCCCCAACTTACCCCATCGCACTGATTTCTTTCTTGGGCACTAGTACTACTTGGTGCCAAGAGTCATGTTGTTTGGGATGGAGATGCCTGCCTCGCCTCTGTGTGTTGTACTTACATGTCTGTATGGACAAGCCTGGCATGAACAGCAGTGTGCCTGGATCATTTGGATGAACCTCCTCCCACCCCCCACTCCTCTGCATCTCTGCTGTTCACACATTACCCTTGGCAGGGGGTGGTGGGGGGCAGGGATACACTGAGGCAAAGAATAAAAATGTAGAATAAAAATGAGTCCACTCCCCCACTGGATTTGGGGGCTCCAACGGCTGGTCCGTGCTTCAGGAGAGAAGTTAATGTTTGCACCAGGCTTCCTGTAGGGAGGTCCCTCCCCAAAGCGGCTGGCGCCAAGGCTTGGGGGCGTCCTACTGAGCTGCGTTCCCGCTCCTTCTTGGGCTCCATGAAGGAAGTAAGAGGCTGGTTGAGAGCTTCCCTTGGCCCCTTTCTGGTGCCTCCCCGCCTGGCTTCAAATTTATGAGCGTTGCCTTCATCTTCCTTTCTTGTTCCAGGGTCAGTGGTCCTCTTCCTAAGGAGGTCTGCTTGCCATGGGCCAAAAGGCACTGGGTAGGTTTTTTTCTCTTCCTACCCTCAGGATTGGACCTCTTGGCTTCTACTGGATTGGGGATCTGGGAATAGAGACTGTGATGGGGCAGACGGCATGGTGTCTACACTGCCAGAGAGACAGTGAGGATGAAATTAATAGTGGGGCCTTTGTGAGCTAGAGGCAGGGAGTGTCTATTCCGGGTTTTGTTCTTGGAGGACTGTAAAAGTGAAGGACAAGACATGAGCGATGGAGATAAGAAAAGCCCAGCTTGATGTGAATGGACACCTTGACCCTCCCTGGAATGGCGCCAGCTCTGGGGGCAGGGTGAGGAGGAGAGGGGAAGGGCTCCTTACAGCATAGTCTCCCCATCTTAAGACAGCATCTTCCACAGAGTCACCTCTTCCACAGACAGCATCTTCCACAGAGTCACCTCCTCTGCCCAGAGCTGCCCTCAGAGCATCCAGTGAACACTGGAAGAGGCTTCTAGAAGGGAAGAAGTTGTCCCTCCGAGGCCCCTGTGGGTGACCTGCAGAGACTTCCTGCCTGGGACTCATCTGTGATCTGGGACAGAAGCAGAGGAGGCTGCCTGCTGTGATACCCCCTTACCTCCCCCAGTGCCTTCTTCAGAATGTCTGCACTGTCTTCTGACCCTGTTAGTCACTGTGGTTCATCAAATAAAACTGTTTGTGCAACTGCTGTGTCCAAAGCCTCTTCTCATGAAAGTGTCTTGGGATAACCTCCAGCTTGCAAATGTTTCAGCATGGTGAGGGGGAAGCCGTCAAGAGAAGTGGGAGCTAAAAGGAGGGGGCGAAGTGAGGAGGGAGAGAGGATGGAGGAAATAGGCACCAGGAAAGGGAAAGGATGGGATTTAGGTGCAGAGAAGAAAAGGAAGAAAAGGAACAGGGTAGCAGCGAGTGTTGTGCTCTGAAAAGCCACGGAACAAAAGGACGCACATTTTGGAGGTCAGAGCATAGGTCTGGGGAAAAATACTAGCATTTTTTGCAATGGAGTTAGACCTATTATTCATCTATCTATCCATCCGTCCATCCATCCACCCATCCATCCATCCATGCACCCATCCATCTACTCATTTATGCCTTTATTCATTTACAATCTCCTATTGATTGACTCACTCAGTATCACTTGAGTAGCCGCTGAGTTTAGACCAGAAGCTTGAATCCCTGTTCTCCAATCAGAATCGCTCTGGATGCTTTTGAAAATACCCAATTCCTGGGTGTCACCCCAGACCTATGGAGCGAGACTCTCCTTGACTCACCCCAGATATTTACAATTACTAAAAACTCTTCAGATAATTTTTTGGGACAGCCAGGCTTAAGGAATCTCTATCCAGATGGATTCTGCCCAAATTAAAGTGGGCATAGGAGACCAGAGGGTCAGAGCCAACTGGGCTTTGGTGGTCATCTATTTGGGGGAGGGAGGAAGGGGCTGCAATGATCGTGGGGTTGGCATGGTGGTGGGGCTATTCAGTCCGGAGGTGTTTGTCATCTTCGGCAATGATCTCCTGGGTATTAATAATGTTTGCAGACAATGCAAGAAAAAAATCACCATAGTAGAACTGATAGTAACAAGAGAGCTCGCATTTATGGAGTTTTGCCACTGTGCTAAGCATTTCCCAAGCATTATCTCATTTAATCCTCGCAGCCGTCCTTTGAGAGGGTTCATTTTCACCTCATTTTGCTCATAAGGAAGCTGAGGCTCGGAGAGGTTAGTTAGACCTCTTGACCAAGGTCACAGACTAGTAGGTGGAAGAGCGGGGCTTGGAACCAGCTGAATCTATTTGGCTCCCAAGCCCAAAGTTCACATTCTTGACTATGGTAAGGGGATGTTTCTCCCAAAGTACAAATGAGGCAGCACCAGGTGTTTGGGAAAGTGAAAGCTTCTCTGTGAGATGCACGGCACACAGTGGAGAGTGAATGGGGATGGGGAGGGAAATGATGGAGAGTACCTGAAAGACAGGCAGGCAGGGGAGGAGAAGGGAGAGGGAGAGAGAAAGAAGAGAGAGAGGCGAGATAATGAAGAGAAAGATAGAGACAAGGTTGGGGGGGGGGGAGAGAGAGAGAGAAAGAGGGGGGGGAGAGAAACAGGCAGAGAGAGTGACAGAGAGAGCTGGAGAAGCAGGGAGAGAGAAATTGGGAGAGAGAAAAGATAGAGGGAGAGGGAAGAGAGAGTGAATCAGGTAGACAGTGAAAGAGAAAGATAGAGACAAAGGAGGGAGAGAGAGGAGAGACACGGAGAAAGAAGACAGAGAGATTGAGAAAAGAGAGAAAATAGGCAGAGACAGTGAAAGAGATAGAGACAGAGGCGGAGGGAGGGAGACAGGAGAGAGAAACAGAGGCAAAGATAGTGTAAGAGACAGAGACAGAGGGAGAGAAGGAGAAGGGAGAGAGAGCAAGAGGAAAGAGAAACAGAGGCAGAAACAGTAAAAGAAAAAGAGACAGAAAGAGGGAGGGGGAGAGAAGAGAAAGGAGAGAGGGAGATTGAGAGAGAGGGAAGAGAGAGAAACAGGTGGAGAGAGTGAAAGAGAGAGACAGAGACAGGGACAGCGGGGAGAGAAAGAAAGAGACAGAGACAGAGACCGTGAAAGAGAGGCAGAATGAGGAGAGAGAAATAGAGACAGAGAGAAACAGAGATGTGAGGACATAGGTGGGAAGGAGAAACGGGGAGGCAGGGAGGGAGACTGAAGGCAGGGAATCAGTGCCTGCTCTTCCTCTTCTGAAACACCCCTTTGGGAATTTACAACGGTAACAACAGGCTATTGGAGCTACTATTATTATTATTTTTACAGATGCTGTAAAAAACCTCAGCAAGTCTCCTGGGAAATCTGAGGTAAGCTATTCAAAACATGCTACGGGGTTAGCCTTCCCTTGGCTGTGACAGCACTCACTAATTCACTGGTTCACACATGCCTTCATTTATTCACCCATTCATTCATCTGTTTGTTCCGCAAGTCCTTATTTATCACGTACGTGCCAAGCACTATGCCGGACGCAGGACCAAACGGTGAGCGGCCTCCAGCGGGCTCGCAGTGGGCTAGTGGAGGCAGACAGTGAAATGGGCTATTACAGCCCAGGGTGGTGAGTTCTAAGGGAATGTGTGAAGTGTTCGAGGGCCTGTCATGGGGACCATGGAATGAGTCAGGCAGGGTGTCAGGGGAGACTTTACAGCCACGGTGCCTGCCTGGAGCCTGCTCTGAAGCACAGAGTGTGAGCGGTTAGTGGGGAAAATGTTCTGGGCACAGGAATTGCCCACAGAGAACACAGCCCCTCTGAGGAACCGGAAAGAACACTCATCCTTGTTTTTACTCACCCCCACCCCAACTCTGGGAGGTTGGCCAGTTAGAGGCACAGAGAAAATCTTGCCCAGTTCTCATGGCGTGGATGCCGAGAATACTGGGGGCTGGGACTAAAATCCAGGAATGCAGGTCTCTAGACAATTGGGGGGTGTGCAGGCCTTTCTTTTCTTTTCTTTTCTTTTTTTTTTGTCACTTCCAGTTTCTTCCCTTCCTGGGTTTGAGCTATCTTCCTCTAAGTTATCTGCCAGGATCTCCTAACCAGGGGCTGGGAGGCCCAGGCCCTTTCACTCTGAGTTTGTTAAAAAGGGGCAGATGGATTCTGTGGGAAGATCCTCCCCAACTTCAGAAGCCGGGATGACCCGCAGCGCAATAAGCTTTAGATGTGACACACCTTCCTACCATCTCAACAGACACCCTGTCTGCATTCCAAGGAGTTCAACACTTGCAGGGCCTGATCTGGCAGGTCCAGCTCTTCTCAATCATTGCGCAAATGCTTATAAAGTCTCCATGCACAACGCTGGAGACAGACACAAAGATGTGACCCAGGGAGCTTGAAATCAAGTGCACAAGAAAGGAGGTTCTTAGATGCTGAGTTCACTCTAGAAGTTTCCATTTCTAGTTAGAGTGTTGGAGTATCAGTGCAGTGCTCATTTATTTATTCATTGAATCCTGTCTTTTTTTTTTTTTTTTTTTTTCCAGTGTCTGCCTTGTGCCTGGGACTGTCTTAGGAGCTGGAGATGCTGCCGTGAATGAGACACACCATCCCTGCCTTCATGGACCAACTAGAAGCACCTTCTAGTCTTACTTTCTCATTGAACAGAGGGGTAAACTGAGGCCCATGGTTGGGAGGGGGAAATGATTGACACCTGGTCATACAGTGGGATGGTGGCAGAAGTGGGACTAGATCTCCGGTTTCTCACTGCCAGGCAAAAGCGTGTTCTGTGACTCTAGGCTTAGAAAGGAGAGGGAGTCTCTTACTGAGAATACACAGGGCAAGTGGAGAGAGTCAGATCCATGATGAGCCACCAACTGGGAAGCAGGAGGGCACAAAGGTGCTTGAGGATCATTCGAGGTTTTGTTAATAAACCTTTTACTCCAGAAGAGTTTTAGATTTACGGAAAAATTGCTGATAGAATACAGAGAGTCCTCCTATATTCCACACCCAGTTTCCTTTACTATTAGCATCGTAGATTAGCAGGACATACTTGCCACAATCAATGAACCCTATTGATACCTCACTATGAACTGAAGTCCATCCTTTGTTCAGACTTCCATACTTTTTTAGCTCACGTTCTTTCTCTGTTCCAGGATCTCATGCAGAATGCCACTTCACGTTTACTCATCATGTCTCAGACTTCTCTTGGCTGCCGCAGTTTCACAGGTTTTGTTTTTGATGACCTTGAAGGTTTGGAGGAGCATTGGTCAGGTATTTTGTAGAAATGTCTTTCTATGTCCATATATCAGGCACATGCTTGGTGATGAGAAGAAGCAATACACGATATACAAGTGATTCCTGCTCTTTTGGAGTTGAACAAGCAATAATAAAGTGCAGTAAGCATATTGCAGAGGAAGTACAGGATGCAGAGGGGACAAACACCCATATTCTGGTCTGCACCACAAAGGGGTCCCAAGACAGGGCTAGTGCACTGGCCCAATGCACAGGGCCACGTTCAGTTCCACAGGGGTGTAAATGTCTGGCTTTCTCTTACTTCCAAAGCCACCTTAGGGTGCATTTTCTTGCCTAAATAACTGGAAACCTGAGGACATAAGACGAAGGACTATTTGTGCTCAGTGAGCATCTCCCCCGATACTGTTCTGTACTTTATTCCTTAGTTGTATGGCACATCTCTTGCTACTTGAGGCTGCTTCTTACATGGACAGTGGATATCAGAAATGGATTCCCCAAACCTACTTGCAGTACTCCACTTGGCCAGCACCCTAGTACTCCCAGCCCCTTGTCCCCTGAGCACAGGGAACAGGTCTCTAGAAAAGCCCAGATTTGGCCACTCTGTCTGGGCTCTGTATTCCTTCTTATCTCTTCTACTCTCTGGGCAGCTCCTCTAGACTAGGGCTATGTTTATGCATAGGCAGGTGCTCAAAGGATGTTTACTTAAATAATTGAACAACTGAATAGAGAAAGTGCAGGAGAAAAGGTGAGAAAAGCTGATATTGCTGACAGCAAACAAGTTGATTGCTTTTAAAACAGCCCAGAAAGATGAAGTTAAGACTGGTGCTACAAGAGACACACTGGGATTGATGAGTACTAAGATTATTAACCCCTGACCCAATTAACCCAAATGTTCTGGTTCCTAAGGGCTGCCCTCCGGGGACTCAGCGACAGAACAAAGGACGGGCTGGACCATGGTCCAGGGGCTCTTCTGATCTTCTCAGTAGAATTTCTCAAATTATGGCATTGCGGCGACCTGTTCAGGGTTCGTGCTGGAAGCTATGTCTTCAGGTCTCTTTGGCTGGATGATGGTTTGCAAAGCTGGTTGGCTTCCTGGGGAAGTTATTGGTGAGCCAACTGGAGCTGACACTGAGTCAAACAGTTTCTGGGAATCCATGTCTGGACATCCACTGTTCATGGAGGAAAGACTCTTGTGGTGGGGGTGGGGGATGTACCGATTGAATAGAAAATAAGATCTTGGATTTCCCCCTGTGTAAAAATACTCAAGGAAAGCTTCTCTTCCGTTCCCTGAGAAAATCTGGGCCACATTTAAAGGCATCCAGGAGGATTTGGCAGTCTTTCTTCTGGGTCTGGAATATGTCCCTAAGGTCACTAGGTCTTCCTGTATGATAGGGATGAAACTGCCTCTGATGATAAGAGAGGGACCCAGGGAGGTGGAGGTTGCAGTGAACCAAGATTGTGCGATTGCAGTCCAGCCGGTGTGACGCAGTGAGACTCAGTCTCAAAAAAAAAAAAAAAAAAAAGAGAGAAAGATCCAGGCTTTACTCTACGTGGACTGGGTCTGGTCTCTGGCAGAAAAAAGACTTTGGTAACAGGACCGGCTAGTGACCCAGAGTCTGAGGACTGTCACGGCAACGTGCCAGGAATGAAGATAATGGATGCAACCCTTGCCCTTAGGAAAACAGATACACTAATATGGTGGTTAGCTGGCTTCCAGGATGAGACCTGGAAGCCCTTGAGGATTCTTAGGATTCAGCTGGTTGCAAGCTCTGTACTGGGGCACTGTCAGGGTCCCTGCAAGGTGGTCGTTACTTGCTGTGCAGATAATAAGCTATTTTTATGCTTGGAAAAAGCAACACACCAATTACCGAAGGAATTGACTAAAGATAGACAATTGCAGGCTGGAGAAGGAAGTCATTTCTACTCTCATGGTCTCAGGAGCAGCTCAGTGGGCTGACGTGAGGAATGCCGCATAATTGAGCTGCACAGAATTGTCCCTCCAGTCCCACTTCACTGGTAAAGAAAGTGGGGCCCTGGGACACTGGGCCATTGCTAAGTAGTGGTTGATTTGGCTGACTCGGTTCTCTTGATTTTCAGGCCTGTTTACTTTCCACGTCACCAGGTTTCCTCCTTTCTATATTGTAGATGGCTTTGGAATTTGAAATGAAAAATGCAATTTTGAACCATCGTCTCTAAGGGCTGACATTCTATAATTCTAAGAATGGCTAATGGTGGAATCTCAGGCATTAGAGCTGAAGACGGGCCTGAAAGGATAACTAGGATTTCGGTGACTTGAATGTGGAATGGGGGTGGTAGGAGGCATCCAGCCTGAGGAGACAGTGTGAAAGAGGGTAAGGAAGAGCATAGGAGGTCTGAGGAGCAGGTTGACTAGCTTGTGTGTAGGGCATACATACAAGGGAATGTGGAATAAAGGAGGAAGGATTAGACTGGGGACAAATCACGATGACTCATTCATTCGTTCATTCATTCATCAAATACTTGTTGAACCTTTACCGTGTGCCACTCACTCAGCTAGCCACTGAGATTATAGTGATGAGATAGACCTTGTGTAGCTTAGCATTTTTGTAGGGAAAGATAGAAAATACACAGATACATAAACTGGCCATTTTATTAAATGGCCAGTTATGGAACACACTCTGAAGGAAACAACATCTGAAGTAGAAAATAATATTAAGTACAACTTCAGAAAAGGTGCTTGGGGTAGGCCATCTTGGAAGCTGACCTTTCTGTTGACATCTGAAGAATGAGAATGAGCCTGCTCTGTGCAAGGGAGGCTCAGAGAGTCCCAGATGCAGGAAACAACAAATGCAGAGACTGTGAAGCAAGAAATATCATAGTAGGTTCTGGGAAGGTTGTCAGGGCAACTGGAAGGCTAGTCCCAGGAAGCCAGGCAGGGGATGGCCTGAGACAAAGACAGACAAGAAGGGGCCAGGTCATGTAGGACCTTGAAGGTTGTGGTAAGAAGTGTGACTTTATTAAATGCAATGAGAAATCATCAGAAAAATGACACAATCTAATTTGCATTTAAAATTGTTCCTCAAGCTGTTCCATAGAGAATGAGTTGAAGGGGAGTAGGAGGGAAAGCAGAGAGACCGGTTAGGAAGCTACTTCAGAGGCCAAGATGAGGGATATTGGTGGGTCACATTAGGGTGTTTTCCACAGCAACTGAGAAGAGAGGCAGGTTTGAGCCATATTTTTGATGCAGAATGAATAGGGCTTCTGACTGCCTGGGTTTGAGTGAGTGGGTGGATGAGGGGGTGAGAAAGAAGGAATTATCCAAAGTTTCTGACTTGATCAACTGGGAAGAGGGTGATACCACTTAGTGAGATAGGGAAGGCTGGAGAAAGAATAGCTTAGGTTTTAGCTACATCACCATATCATCCCTGAGATGTTAATAAGACATTCAAGTGGAGATGTTGAGAAGGCAGTTTGATATGTAATGGAAGAGAGGTCTGGACTGATGATAAAAATCTGAGCATCATAGAGATGAAACTGTGAAGAATCCTACTGAGAGGTCAGATAAGAGGAAACCCGAAAATGATCCACTGGATTTGGTGACACAGAGGTCTTTGGTGACATGGGCCAGGGGTTACAATGAACTGTGTTCGTAGAAGACAGACTATGGGTTGTTTTCGTAGAAGACAGACAGTAGAAGACAGACTGCAGAGAGCTGAAGAGTGGATAGGAGGATTGGAGAATGCTTGTGAAAACAACTCTTTTCAGCAGTTTTGCCACTTTGGGAGGCCAAGGCAGACAGATCACTTGAGGTCAGGAGTTTGAAACCAGCCTGGCCAACATGGTGAAACCCCATCTCTACTAAAAATACAAAAATTAGGCGGGTGTGGAGCTACTCAGGAGACTGAGGCATGAGAATCGCTTGAACCTGGGAGGCGGAAATTGCACTGAGCCGAGATTGTGCCACTACACTCTAGCTTGGGTGACAGAGCAAGGTTCTGTTTCAAACAAACAAACAAACAAACAAACAACACTCCAAAGCAAAGCAGTTTTGCTGGGAAGATAAGTAGAGAAATGGGCAATAGCTAGAGAAGGGCTTTAAAAAATTAAAAATACAAGGGCATGTTTGTGTGCTAGTAACAATCTAAGAAAGATAAAAACTATGAGTGAGGGTGAGGGTGAGAATGAGCCATGAAGAGAATGATGCTTTTGTGGAGAAGAGACAACTGGAAGAGAAAAATCTTCAAGAAAGACAGATGGGCTGCAGGCAGGAGCACATGTGGGAGGGTCAGCCTGTGCTAGGAAGAGAGGACATTTCCTTCAGTGCACTAGAAAGGACGTAGGAGAGGATGGGTTAAGAAGCAGATAGGTTGGTAGAGTTTGGTGGTGGGAAGATTAGGAAGTCCTGGCTTTGTGACCTCCCATTTCTAAGTGAATTGTAAAATGGGATCATCAGCTGAGCATGGGGTAGGGAACGGGGTCTAGAAAATTTTAGGGGGATAAAGTACTATCTTGGGCAATGAAAAAACAAGAATTCCTAGCGAAGCTTCCAGCGCCAATTTTCCACCTGAGATTTGTGTCCATGAATTTAAAGTGAAATCACTTAGCCAGGTTGTGTGAAGTTCTCTGGCAACATTTAGATGCTGCAACATAGGCACAGAGGTGGTGATAATCGCATGTTGGAGTTTTGCAAGGGGATTGTGACAGAGGAGAGAGGTTCGAGGGCATTGGGGTTGTTTGTGAGAGTAATTGTAAAGAAGGACAATGGAATCTAATTTATGTAAGGAAGGTAAACAAAGGCAGGAAGTGGCTGCTAGAGGGTGGGTGTGTGGTGAGATCAATGGGTTAGTGGTCAAGATAAGAAGCCAGAAGTAGGGGGATGAAGGGTACCAGAGCAAATGAGCTGGAAGGACTGGAAGTGAAGGTCAAATAGAATGATTTGGAAATAGAGATTGCTGACCATGTCATGGTCTATGGTGTGGCTGTTGAGTGGGTGGCTGCAATGGAGTGAGGACAAAGGTTGGTGGGGTAGAAGACATCAAAGAACAAGACCAAGTGGCTGGTTGAATTGCACATACAGATATTGAAGTTTTGAGAATTATTGTAGGAAGAGGGCAGTGAACATGATTGTAACCAGAACCTAAAGTCTTCAGTGAAGGAGGAAGGATGACTAAGAGGTGGGTAGAATGACCCCAGTGAGGAGGAGGGCAAGGGTATAAAATAGCTGAAGTTGGGGCCATGGCTAGATCATATGATGCCTTTATACAGATTAGGAAAAAATAGTCTTCCTCCAGTGGAAGCAGCCCCACCCAAGGGTGACACCTGTGGGGATGTGGGCTGGATTTTACTTACCTCTCAGGTGGGCATTCTTGGCCAGGACGCAACCTACCTGTGTAACCTGTACAGCTGTGCCTGGACACCCTGGTTGCGTGGCATAGGTGTCAAAGGAATCAGCTTTTTGAACAAGAAAGAGCCTGAAAGAGGCAATGAGGAGCAAATATCAACCTTCTGATTTTACAGACGGGGAAACTGAGGCCCAAAGAAGGGGGAAATAATTCAAACACATTAGAGGTTGGGGGCAGGATTGGAACTAAATTCTGCTCTCCTGAGACTCAGTGCTTTCTGTGACACCCTATAATGGAAGGGATGTTTTAGCAAACATTCCAAAATTGCAAATTCAAAAATATGTTGTCCCTCAAAGTCGCTTCTGTGGGAGGTGAGAGACTTCTATCTAGTGATGCTGCCATTGTTCCAACCATTTCTGGAAACTCCTTCTGAAAGAAGATTTTCAGAAGAAGCTTCTGAGTCACAAAGACAGCCCACTGCACTGCAGAGACTTATTTAGCATATGGGGTGGGAACTGTCCTTTCCCTTCTTCAGTGCAGGGTCTCAGAGTCCAAGATTCAACCTGTGAACAAGGTGTCTTGTGGCTTTTCTTCATTGTATTTCAGCACATACTTATTTTCTGCTCAGCATGTTCCAGGCACATGAGATCCCAGTTTAGGTGGAGGGTCAGATATTGCTGTGAGGTCTATTTAGTCCGATGAGGTTTGATTTTGTTAGGCTGGCAGGCATACGGTTTGCATCCTTCAGGAATCTTAGATGTAAACAATACCCCTCTTTACAATACAAGATGTAAACAGTACCCCTCTCAGCTATTTATGCAGAAAATGAATTTGATAAAGGAACTCAGGGAACTCACAGAATCTCTGGAGCACTGGGCTGCAGGAAGGAGTAGAGCACTGGGCTGCAGGAAGGAGTGGAGCACTGGGCTGCAGGAAGGAGTCATCTGTGAATTACCTGCCTCTAGTAGGGACTCCTCTGCTTGCACAGTGAAGTTCTGCCTGGGACTGGATCTCCAGAACTCTCACCGCAGCTGTCTCTGAGACCTTGAAGGTTCTCTGCTACTTTCCCTCCTTAGACAGAAAATCGGCTTCATGGAGCCCCTGGATCCTCAGGTGGTTTTCTTTCAAAGTGAATTTTCACACTTGGTGAATGGTGGAGCCCAGGTCAGTGCTAGCACTAGAGGCAAAGGGATCTGGGAAAGTGAATTCTAGCTTCTAACTTGGAAGGTGGTGCTCAGATTGTGGGCAGATCCTCAAACATAGTGAGTCTGCTTAAAGAAAAGCTTGCGTGCCACAGATGTGGCAAAGGTTGGCCACAAGGTTGTTGTTGGTTTCCTTGGACGTTGGTTTCTAGAATTTGGGAAAGCTGCCCCGAGGTGCGCAGTCCTGGCTGAGCCGCAGTCCTTCCCGGTCCCATGGCCTATCTTTACAAAGTGTGATGGCCAGTTCAGAGATCACCGTACACTTGGGCTTTTTGTATTAAAAATTTAGAGTTTCCTTTAAAATGAATGCAATTAAAAGATATACAGGAAGTCTTTCTTCAAGCCCCCGAAAGTGGATGGTTGTTCACTGGTGTCCATGAAGAAAGCTGAGACATTCAGTCTGGAAATGCTCTTCCTCAGTGATCCAGATTCTTTCCATCCAGTCACTATAATAAACAGACAGATGACCCAGCAGCTCCCTATGCATGCTGAATGTTAGTAGGGCTTGCTAGGTGTCAGGGACTGGGCTTCAGCCTGAGCCGAGGGGGATGGGAGCTTTCGGAGATGATGCAAATGTGAACTCTGTTTACAGAAAACTCAGTCTAGTGTGGGAGACAGACAGGACCGTGTCAATGTGTCCATGGAGTATGGTAAGTAGGGGAAAGGGGCCTTGGAGCCTTTTGACCTCAGGATCATATGCTGGGCTCTGTGAACTAGTTTTCCCATCTGCAAAGTGGGGATAATAAGGCTTAACTCATGTGGTGGTTAGAGTCTGTGGAGTAGCTAGTGGCGCATAGTGGGCGCTTAGCAAGTTGTGCGCCTTGCCCCCACCCCTCCTCTTCTCCATTCATTGTAAAGTGTGACAGGACCACAGAGAAGGTAGTGGTTAATTCCGCTTGATGGATTTAGGCTGGGCTCCTAATGATGACAGAGAGTTCTTTAGATGGAGGGCTAGGAGGACACTTCAGGAAATGGGAATGGTGATCAAAGCCACGGAATACTGTGTCTGGTGAATGGTGCACTGAGCGTCTGGCTGGAGGTGTGTGAGTGGGAGAGGGGAATGGCAGGAGGTGAGGCTGGAGGGGAATTTAAGAGCTCCATCAACCACAAGGGGAGGCTGAATGTTCTCTTGTAAATGTTCAACTGTGGAAACACGGGTGGTCAATGAAGGGCTCTGAGGCAGAAGCCTGTTCCAGGAAGGCCAGAGCAGCTGCTTTGGTTGGTGAAAATCTCTGCCTTTTATTTGGAACTGCCCTGGACTTTGAGAGATAAGGATGGAATGGGTGAAGTGCTTCTTGGCCCCCATTCAGCCTGGGGATGTGTCTGGTTGGTAAACATCTGCCACTCTCAGCACGCTGTTAGGTGTTTTACATAAACAATCCCAAATCCTTTGAATAACTTTGTAAAAGGAGGCATTATCATCTCATTTTTGCAGAAGAGGTAACCGAAGCTCAGGAAATGATAGGCAATTTGCTTAAGGTCATGTGATCAGTACACGGCCATGCCAGGATTCAAAGCTGGGTTTGCCTAATTGTAAAATTCGTGCCAGTTTCACCATGCCATGCTCCTGAGTCCCACTGGATTATTTTTAATTGACATGAAACTTGTGGCATGAAAACTCTCAATCTGTATTCATGCGCTCTCTCTCTCTCTCTACCTATCCACCTATCTATCTAATGGAATGTCAGACATTTACCTAGTATGTCGAAATCTCTTGCCTTCCTTTCCTAAAATCACTGGGAAGTCCAGTGCATTCTCTTTTTTGGATGCTGAAACGTGGCTAACTGTTGCCATCAGAAGTGTCCTAGAGTGAGGCCGTCCTGCCTGACACCTCAGTCACACACAGACCCAGATCTGGTTCCAGGAGAAGGAAGCTTTGGAAGCTGATTTACAGGGTGTGATAGAGATTCCTGAAACTTCTTTTTTATTTTTATTTTTATTTTTTATTTATTTATTTATTTTTTTGAGACGGAGTCTCGCTCTGTCGCCCAGGCTGGAGTGCAGTGGTGCGATCTCGGCTCACTGCAAGCTCCACCTCCAGGGTTCACGCCATTCTCCTGCCTCAGCCTCCCAAGTAGCTGGGACTACAGGTGCCCGCCGCCACACCTGGCTAATTTTTTGCATTTTTAGTAGAGACAGGGTTTCACCGTGTTAGCCAGGATGGTCTCGATCTCCTGACCTCGTGATCCACCCACCTCGGCCTCCCAAAGTGCTGGGATTACAGGCGTGAGCCACCGTGCCCGACTCTTCTTTTTTATTTTAATAGGTTTTTGGGGGAATAGGTGGTGTTTGGTTACATGAATTAGTTCTTTAGTGGTGATTTCTGAGATTTTGGTGAACCTATCACCTGAGCAGTGTACACAGTACCCAATGTGTAGTCTTTTATCCCTCACCCCCTTCCCATTCTTTCCCCTGAGTCCCCAAAGTCCGTTGTATCATTTTTATGTCTTCGCGTCCTCATAGCTTAGCTCCCACTTATGCGTGAGAACATATGATGTTTGTTTTCCATTCCTGAGTTACTTCACTTAGAATAATAGTCTCCAATTCCATCAAGGTTGCTGTGAATGCCATTATTTTTTTCCTTTTTATGACTGAGTAGTATTCCATGGTGTGTATATATATACACACACATCTATACCACAATTATATATACACTGTGTATATATATACATATATAGAGAGTATGCATATGTATATGCCACAGTTTCTTTATTTTCTTTATTCACTTGTCGGTTGATGGGCATTTGGGCTGGGTCCATATTTTTGCAATTGTGGGTTGTGCTGCTATAAACATGCGTGTGCAAGTATCTTTTTCGTGTAATGGCTTCTTTTCCTTTGGGTAGATATCCATTAGTGGGATTGCTGGATCAAACGGTAGATCTACTTTTAGTTGCTTGAGGGAGATTTCTCAAACTTCTGTCTCTCCCTGCAGATTCCTTTAGACACCTAGCGATGCCAGAAATTCCTCTGTCTTTTGGTCTATTTTGGTATCCTGAGATGCATATGGCTTTGGACTCACAGAGACCTCAGCTGAATTGTCAGCTCTTCCCTTACCAGCAATTGAGTCTATGGATGAGTTAGAGAACACCTCTGAGCCTTAGTTGTCAGCCAAGTAGAGGTGGCAGTTGTACCTACTTACAGGTTGTTGTGAGAATAAAATGAGATGTCTGTAAAATTCTGGACACACAAATGCTTATTAGGTATTTTCTTTAACCTTTTTTAGGGTGGAAATGTATTAAGCTATATTAGATAGTCATTTGGAATAATTACTTGGAGCCCCGTCTTTGAAAAGACTGAATGGAGTTAGATTGTGAGGGTGCTTGGCCATGGTGTGGAAGACTTGGGTGGGATTGGAGGTAGAAAAGGGAAGAAAGAACAAAAAGGGGCTCATCAGAAACAAAGTTCAGTGACTTCATAATTTATTCAGGACCCAGGCACAGGTCTGCCTATGAAAGTGGTAGCAGATGGGCCTGGGCAGGCCCCTTTGATGCTGACTCTGTCCGTAAAAGGTTGGATTAAATTTTCATGAAGCCATAAATATATTCTGGGCTCCAAATACAATCTTTCCTTAAAGGGCAAAATACTCTCGGGTGGAGAGGTGACTTTATTTGGGTTTCCCTGGGATGGGCAGCCCCTTACTGAAGGCTGCTGGCAGGAAGCTGTCCTGGTGGCTCTTGGCCAGGCCGGTGGAGATCTCTGACCTCCTCTCAGGCCCTCAGGAACTTCTGCTTCCCCAGGAGGAGGAAGGTGGCGGGGAGGAGGGGAAGGCACAGGGAGGAGCAACTGGAGCTTTCCAGAAAAAAATTTGGCAGTCAGGGAACCAAGGTGAGTGGGAGGACTCCAGCTGAACTGTAAGCTTTATGAGTTCCTTGGTAGTTTTGTTTTTGTTGTTTGTTTGTGACCCTTATTTCTTGAGTACTCCTTGAAGCCACTGAGTGATGAAGGATCATTGGGTCTCACTGCTCCATTTAGCTTTATGTAACAAAGACCTGGAAAGGGCAAGTGAGGTTCCCAGGGTCCCCTGGACTCTTCACTATTCTCCCTATCCTTCCATTCTCTACTGTATTATTTTGCGATCGAATTGTTCTAGACTTAAGTGGCATCGCTAGTAATAATAATAACAACATCAGCAGCACCAGCAGCAAAGTCAATTGAGCACTTTCCAAGCTGGACACTTCCTCAGCTAGAGTATTTCATGGACTTTAATTTCATTTAATTTAGGGAGGCACAGGGTCTATTGTGATCAGCCCCATTATACCCCCATTATACAGATGAGGAAACATGTTCAGAAGGATCACATAACCTGCCAAAGATGAAATCATAGCCAGCAAGGGATAGTTGGGATTTGAACGAGGATGGATGGGATCCAGGGCCTGAGGATTTCTCAACTACAATATTGTACTGTTGGATGAAAGTGATTGCATTTTAGTCACCCCCTGGTCGTCTGCAACACTTGTATGTGGGGTCAAATTGCTCAGTAAATTGTTTGTACGTAAGTAACAATGAGATTTTTCTTTTTTGTACTTTACAGTTTTGCTTGGATCTTTGTGCTGAGAACACACGTTAGGCACTCAAAATTGATTGGTTCAAAATTAATTTTCATGAGTAATGAGGGACTGGTGTAGAGAGACTAGGCATTAATATGCACGTAAAAGATCTATTGCCTCCTTGAGATAAACAACATGGCAAGAGAGAACATCATTAATGTTTCACATCTATCCAGCACACTGAAGAGAAGCAGTGTGCTTTGAACACACTTGTGCTGGGCATTTTAGTATTGTTATCTTACAATCCCTGTAACTGTCTCGAGGAGAGGGTCCTATGTTATTCTATGTATTTTGCAGACAAAATGTAGAGTCAAAGACGCTGGCAAGGATGTGGAGAAAAGGGGACTCTTATACACTGTTGGTGGGGGTGTGAATTAGTACAGCCACTATGGAAAACAGTATGGTGATTTCTCAAACAACGACAAATAGAATTACCATTTGATCCAAGCAATCCCACTGCTGGGTATTTATCAAAAAAAAAAAAAAAAAAAAAAAAAAAAAAGAGAAAAGGGAGATCAGTATATCAGATGATATCTGTACTCTCATGTTTGTTGTGGCACATTTCACCATAGCAAAGATATGAAATCAACCTGAGTGTCCATTAATGGATGAATAAAGAAAATATGGTGTATATACACAATGGAACACTATTTGGCCATAAAAAATGAAATCTTCATTTTTTTATTTTATTTTATTTTTTATTTCCAACTTTTATTTTAAGTTCAGGGGCACATGTGCAGGTTTGTTACATAGGACTACGTGTGCGTGGTGGTTTGCTGTGCAGATCATCCCGTCACCCAGGTATTGAGACCAGCATCCACTAGTTATTCTTCCTGGTGCTCTCCCTCCTCTCACCCCCCACCCTCTGACAGGCGCCAGTGTGTGTTGTTCCCCTCTGTGTGTCCATGTGTTCTCATTAAAAAAAAAATGAATTCTTGTCATTAACAGCAACATAGGCTGGGTGCGGTGGCCCATATCAGCAATTCCAGCACTTTGGGAGGCAGATCACGAGGTCAGGAGATCGAGACTAGCCTGGCCAACATGGTGAAACCCCGTTTCTACTGAAAATACTAAAATTAGCTGGGCATGGTGGTGAGCGCCTGTGATTCCAGCTACTTGGGAGGCTGATGCAGGAAAATCACTTGAATCGGAGGCGAAGGTTACAGTGAGCCAAGATCACGCCATTGCACTCCAGCCTGGCGACAGAGTGAGACTCCGTCTAAAAAAAAAATTAGAGTTAAATGAACTTTGCTAAGGCAATATTGTAATTGAAAGAGTCAGGTTAGGGACCCAGAAGAGTTGGAACCAAATCTACTACACCAAGTTGCCCCTCAGGTGGTGGATAAATGATTTAAGCAGAGACAAGACCAGATTTAAATTCCACTCCGCATGCAGGGGTGAGATCTAGGCAGAGGAAGAGGAGGGATCTCTTATTTTCACTTTGAGGACTAAAGAATTAATGCAAAGTAGAGGTAAGGAGTAAACCAAGCAAGGAGTTTGGGTGGGGCCTACATAAAGCACTGACTCAAGGGGCTTGGCCTCTGTGTTTCCCCACCAACGAAACCCCCTGATGCTCAGAAATATCTGGTCTCCCAAGCAGACTGTGCTGGATGAGAATTAATCCCTAGATTACTTTATTTACTAAAATATTAAGCTGGAATAGCAGAACCGCCCACCACATTCCAGACTGCCTTGTAATGGCCGACGAGTACAATCTGGAATGCTGTTACTTGTTACAAAGATAGAGGCTGCACACTTTCATTCCTCTGCACTGCTTTGGCTTGTCCAGCATCTGCAGAGCCCTGAAAATATGACTGGTGCTTGGAGGGTGCCTTTCCAACCTGAATACACTCTTAGGGGTCTGGATCTTCAGGCTGGAACCCGTCAAAGCGGGAAATGAAATGTTTCTCCCCTGTCTTCATTGATCACTTGCTCACCATCCTTTGTCCTGTTGAGCAGGATCGATGGCTTCTGCTGGGATCACACGGGAAAGCCGACAGGGGTGGGGGGCTTCCAGTCTGAAGCATCTGTGACTCTCCTGTCACCAGGCGCTTAAAGAGGCAAGAAGCAAGTTTTCAACTGTCAGTTTTAAGACCAGGGGACTGAGGCACAAGGGGCTGGGGGCTCCTGAGGATGTGGTCATTGAAGGGGGTTTTTGCATCCTGGGAATGTGTGGAGGGTGTTCTAAGTGCAGGGCTGTCTGATGAGAGGTTTGTTTTCTTAGTGGACTGAGCCCAGCTGTACTGGGAAAGGCGGGGCTGGTGAGTGTGGATTTGTGTGTATGTGTGAAAGTGTGTGTGTGTGTATATGTTTGTGTTTGAGTGTGGCTGTGTGGGTATGTATATGAGTGTGTGTGTATATGTATTTGTATTAGTGTGGCTGTGTGGGTATGTATATGAGTGTGTGTGTGTGTCTTTGTGTGTGTGTGTGTGTGTGTCTTTGTGTGTATGTGTGTGTGTGTGCCTGTGCATATGTGTGTTCCTTTAGGGCTGCCAGGCCGAGTTTGGACTTAACCCAGCACAGCCCCTTTGAAGTGGAAATGAGCTCAGTTCCTCTTCCCCCCCCCAGACCAGATCGAGAGCATGATGAGCAGGCATTTGTAAGCTGTTTTTGCACTTTCACACCACCCCAAATGGTGGCACAAACAGTGTTTTCACGAAAGACCCCCGGCTGCTGGGCCTCTCTGGTTTCTGTGGAAACCATAAAGCCCATTTGCAGGGGCGCTTGAGAGGGAGGAGGGGCTGGGAAGGGAGGGAGCCTGGAAGCTCTGGCCGGTGGGTGGGTGGGAGGTTTCATCTCCAGACAAAGAGAGGAACAAAGGCTTGGGGGAGGGGAAGGAGGAGTGTCACCAAGGACCAGATTTATCGGCCTTGTCTTCTGGTTCTCCGAACTGCTTCCAGAATAATGAGCTTTGGGGCGGGGTAGTGGGGGAGGTAGCTAAAGGGGGACTGTGAGGCCATGTCATGTGTGGGCCCTTTGTCCAAGACAAGGACAAAGGGGTTGGAGGAAAAGTCCTCTTCACAACCCATTGCCTGCAGGATAAACTCCGAACTCCCTGGACTGCCATTCAAGGCCCTTTCAGTATCTGAGCACGAGTTGCCTACTTTCCTGGATATCCTCCCTGACAGTTCCATAGAAAAGCATCAGCTTTGGATTGTAATTTCCTCCAGGGCAGCAACCTTGCCTTATTTATTTCTGCATCTTCAATGCTTGGCCTCGTAGCTGAGTTGTATAAATTGTTAAAATGTGCATGTTAACTTCAGTACCCCCTGTCTGGAAGGCCCTGATTCTTCTCTCTCCTCACACAAATCCTATCCTTTTAAAAACTATCAGGTATCCGAAAGTTTTCCCAACCCACATTCATTACCAAGGTCCTTAAAAGATGAATATAGTTTCTTGGCTTGTAAGTATATATTAGTATCTGGTTTCTTTAAACACCTGTGTTTGTAATTAATCACAGCCTGTTTGTTTTTAAAATGCACACTCTTTCCCTTCTGTTGGAAAGGGCATGGAATTTGGATAAACAATAATGACTAATGCTCATCAATAATTCAGTTTATATTATGAGTGCTTTGCATGCAAATTATCATTTGAGTAAAAAAATCTGACTTTGAGACTTGGTTGGACATCTACTACTTGTGAACTTAAGTGAAACATTTCAACTCTCTGAACTTCAGTGTCTTCATCTGGAATATGGGAATTATCATACTAATTTCCACATTCTCTTCATTGGGTTGTTTTAAGAGCTAGCAGTCAGAACAGTGCTTTGAAACCTGGTGTTGTAAGTTATTGTCACCGGTAGGAGTTCTTTGAATGCAGGGCACGTGTCTCACCGACTTTATAGCCTTCTTTTTGTCCCACCCCATGCATGCGGTTTAGCAAACAAACCAGTAACACACATCAGATGCTTCTTGAGTGGAACTGAAGGTTTGCAGAGAAAATGGTGCTGGAGGGTTGGCTGAGTCTAGGTGGGGAATCCATTCCCATTGTGTGTGCGTTCACACACAGGCCTGGGGATTGTTAGGGTGTTTGGGGGATTTTCTTAGGGTAACAAATCCACAGGGGTCAAAGGTCACAGCTTAGGGTTGAGAAATATTAAGAGAAAAATTTAGGAAAAAGGGCAAGGTGAAGGCTAAGAAATCCTAGGAAACAGAGTTAGGGAAGGTCAGACTTTAAACTACAGTTGACCCTTAAACAATGCACAGTCAAAAATCCGTGTATAACTTTGTACTCCCCAAAAACTACTAATAGTCTACCGGTGATGGTAAGCCTTATTGATAACATACATATTAACACATAGTTTGTATGTTAAATGTATTATATATCATATTCTTACAGTAAAGAAAGCTAGAGAAAAGAAAATGTTACTAAGAAAACCATAAGGAAATAAAATATATTTACTCTTCATTAAGCGTAAGTAGATCATCATAAAAGTCTTTATCCTGGTTGTCTTCACACTGAGTAGAGCAAGCTTGTCCAACCTACAGCCCACGGCTGCATGTGGCCCAGGACAGCTTCGAATGCGGTCCAACACAAATTCATCAGCTTTCTTAAAACATTATGAGACTTTCTTGTGATTTTTTTCTGTTGACTATTGCTAAAAGAAAGTGTTAGTGTTAGTGTATTCCAGCTATTGTTAGTGTTAGTGTATTTCAGCTATTGTTAGTGTTAGTGTATTTCA
>NC_045446.1:15835044-15893821 GCF_002776525.5 Piliocolobus tephrosceles
TGTTAGTGTTAGTGTATTTCAGCTATTGTTAGTGTTAGTGTATTTCATGTGTGGCCCAAGACAATTCTTCTTCTTCCAACATGGCTCAGGGAAGCCAAACGAGTGGACATTCCTAGAAGAAAAAAGGAGGTAAGGAGGGGTTGGTTTTGCTGTCTCAGGGATGGCAGAGGCACAAGAGGTGGAGGAGATGGAAGGGGAGGCAGGAGAGGCAGGCTGTGTTATTCAAGGATGAACTGTACTTGAGTACCCCTGCTGCTTGACAGCCACATTCATCTATTAATCATCATCTGGTTTTATTTTCACAACCACCTTGTTAAGTGGGTGTTGCTATCCCATATTAAGGGTGAAGCGACTGAACTCAGAAGCTTGCCTTGCCCCAACCCGGGCCTTCTGCAGTTCTGTATTACCTCCATGACCCTGTGCCCGGTCTCGAAGTCTCATCGCCCTAATGGAGCTAAAGTAAGATGACCCCTGTGAAGCCTCACTGAAGATATTCCCAGGGCAGAGAAAACCAATAGGTGTGGTGACTGTAAGAAAACATTTGGTTGGAAATCACAGCTTGTCATCCAGGAACGAGCTCACACCAGGGAGAAGAAACCCAACAGAGCTTCCTGTGTTGTTGCCCGGGTGGTCTGCTCCCTGCAGTCACACTCCCTGCCTGTCTGTCCATCCATTTAACTCACAAACATCCATCATCACAGGGCATTGCAGGGTGAGGTGACATAGAGGGGCAGGGAACATGGAGGGGGAAGGGAAAAGCAACTGGTGATCACCAACAGCTGGCCTCCCTCTTTCTCCCCCGCCAACCCCAGGACCTCAAGGTTCCCAGGGGCAGGGGTGAGCCCGATTAAGAGCCGTCCATCAGGACATGCCCACCAGCTGCCAGGTGACCTCGGAGGCTGTTTAATGTCCAGCAACACAATGTCAGTCACAACCTTTGCCCTGTCTGCACTGTTGGAGGATGGAGCTCATTCCAAAGAGGAAAACGTCTTTAAAATAGAATCTAGTCTCCTCAGCCTGCCCCCCCGGCTTTTCCTGCAACTTCAAGGCTCCTTTTGGAAGCGTGGAGATGGGTGTTTTCCTTCTTCAGTTGAGCCAAGAAAGGGACCAGGTGGGAATTTACCAAATGGAACAGACCACCAGGACCAATTGTTATCTCGGAGCCCATGAAAACATTGTGATTTCCAAGGAAATGTCTTAGCATGCTGCCCACCCCTTTTATGAAGGGAAGAGAGCCCCTCATTTTCATTCTTCAGTCCCTGCCTGTTATCTAGAGGGACAGTGTACTCTCCTAGGTCTAGAGCTGCAGTGGTCCAATATGGTAGCCAATAGCCACGTGTGGCTATGCAAATTCAAATTTATATTATTTAAAGTTAAATAAAATTAAAATTTTAGTTCTTCAGCAGCACTGGCCACATTTCAAGGGCTCTGCAGCCACATGTGGCTGGTACTTACCACACGGGACAGTACAGATATGGAACACTTCCATCATTGCACAAAATTCTTGTGAACAGCATTGGCATAACGTGGTGGTTCTCCCCTGTGGCTGCATATTGCTATCATCTGGAAACTTTGGAAAAGTCCTGATGTCTCTCTGGGCTCACCTCCAAGACTCTAAGTCAGTGGGTCTTCAGCAAGGTCTGTCACTGGGATTTTTCAAAAGCTCCCCCAAGTGATTCTAATGTGTAGTCAGCACTGGTCCACTGAGTCTCAAGCTTATCTCGTTATAAGAATTATGAACGGCCAGTGTGGTGGCTCACGCCTGTAATCCCAGCACTTTGGGAGGCTGAGGCGGGTGGATCACAAGGTCAAGAGATCGAGTCTGTCCTGGCTAATACCCCGTCTCTACTAAACCCACAAAAATTAGCTAGGCATGGTGGCACATGCCTGTAGTCCTAGCTACTAGGGAGGCTGAGGCAGGAGAATCACTTGAACCTGGGATGCGGAGGTGGCAGTGAGCCGAGATCGCGCCACTGCGCTCCAGCCTGGTGGCAGAGCAAGACTCCGTATTAAAAAAAAAAAAAAAAAAAAAAATTAGGAACATGAGAGACTTCTAAAAAGAAATACAGACTCTTGGAAACCGTTTTATAAGGATTCGAATTCAGCAGGTGTGGGGCAGGTCTCAGGAATCTGTTTTTATTCAGCATGCCGGGTAATTCTTATGGTCAAGCAGGTTTGGGAAAATTTTATGTAGCCTAAAGTTGAGAAGAACTAGGCACCAGTTTGGTCAGGCATTGTGTTGGGGCTGTGGCCACAAGACCGTAATGTCCTGTCCACAGCAGTCCTACAAGGTGAGTTTTACGTGTACTTATGTCATAGGCAAGGAAAATGGAAATTCAAGAAAAGCTCGTCCCAAGCCACAGCCAGTAAGCGATGCACTGGTCTTTGGACCTGGCTTGAATATTTAAGAAAGTAGGCTTTGGAGTCATTTTGAGGTTCAGAGCACACCACTAAGTGAGCTTGGGCAAGTCACTAAACTTCTCAAAGTTGATCTCCTTCTTTGGAAAGTGAGAATCATGACAATCCCTACCTCCTAGGGATGTGGTAGTGATTGGTTGAGATTATGTAGGTAAAGGGCTTTTGGTTCTTTAGGCATCAGATAAGGGTCCAGTAGTAAACTTAGCTCCGGTGGTAACACAAAGAGAATGCCACTGCAGGCAGCTCTGTTCTTCCCATCACATCTTTATTCTAAGAGAATCTTTTGTTAGTCTGTCTATATCTCTTTCTCTTCTTTTTCTTTTTGAGACAGGGTCTCACTCTATCTTTCAGGCTGGTGTGCAGTAATGTGATCATAGCTCACTGCAGCCTAGACCTTCTGGGCTCAAGTGACTCTCCTGCCTTAGCCTTTTGAGTAGCTGGGACTATAAGCATGTGCCACCATGCCTGGCTAATTTTTTACTTTTTGTAGAGACAGGGTCTCACTGTGTTGCCCAGGCTGGTCTTGAACTCCTGGGCTCAGGTGATCCTCCTGCCTCAGCCTCCTAAAGTGTTGGGATTACAGACGTGAGCCACTGTGGCTGGCCTGTCTCTCTGTTTTATTAGGTGGTCGGGAGGTGCTGATTTTGCTCTTTCATGGTGCGTGGTTCTAGCTGTTGGGTGTGGAAGTCAGGAGGGTTCTTGCTGTTGACCTGATAGGCCCAGTCTGTCTCCTCACCCAGAGTCTGCTGTGCTGCAGGACTGCAAATACAACTTCAGCAGAACAATAAATGCACTAATAGAAATGATTACTTTGTGACAAAGTAGCAGCTGCCATTGATTTATAGAGCACTTGAATTCCAGGCACTGTGTTAAGTGCTTTATGTATCAATGTGTTTCATCTTTTCAGCAAATCTGTGAGGCAGGGATTGTATGCCTCATGTTATAAGGCACTTTCATAGACATGGAGTCATTGGATTCATATAACAAATGCTATATGGTGGAGGTAGTTATCCCTGATTCCCAGATTAGGAAAACGAGGTCCCTAGTAGGTGTGATATATCAGGATTACCCGGCTAGTAGTAACCAAGCCGTGGTCTCTTAGCCACTACATTTCTGCTCCATCAACACAAAATCACTTAAGAGAAATTCAACTTATTAGTTCCAGTCTTTAATGATCTTCATTCTTCTTGTGCCTTGTCCAATGAATGATGAAGAGCCAATGGCTTCTCTCCTTCAGGGGTGGAAGCGCTTTGGTTTGGTTAAGGCCTGAGCAAACACAAGATGGGTGCTATCTCACTATTACATCTTAGTTGTAGCTCTTTCCCAAGGAAAAGGAAGATCCTGTGACCTCTAGACTCCCCATAGGGAAATTCTGGCTCCTGGGAAGGCCTTTTTCCCCTCGTTCACCGCAATTCTCCACTTACACAGAACAAAAACTAGCTCGTGGCAGCAAGTGTGTGGTGCAAGAGAAAGGGTGTTGGAGTCAGGAAGAACTGTATTGGAATTACTTTTCCTTTTCCTTCTTGCCGTGTGAGTTAGGGCACATCATTTAACCTCTCTGAGCCCCAGCTTGCTCTACTGTATAAATGAGATTAATAATAACATTTATCTTACATGAGTGTTGTGAGGGCTGAATTAGTCAATGGCCATTAATGCCTAGGCACACAAAGGCATTCAAATAGGAACGATGACCATCTGTGATCATAGAGATCAGCCAGCCAAGCAAAGAAGCAGCGGGAGGAAGGGGAGCTGTGATGCTCCACCTGGAGTTGCCTCAGGGCCCCTTTCTCTCAGTGTTGATTGGGGACAGAGGAAAAGGGGGGTTGATCCTGGAGAAAGGACAGAGGCCCTTTAATGAGCTCAGGAAAGCCCATCTCCTGACAATAACAGCCCTGGGCTCTGCAATAACATCCTGCCAGAAGAGGTAGCGACAGGATATGTGCTAGGAGTGGGAGCGTGTGGCAGCCCCACTGCCCACCCGCCCGCCTGCCGGTCCCTTAGCCCTAAAGAGGTTCGGGAACTAGCAGCCTCCCTTAGCCCTAAGGAGGTTCAGGAAGTAGCAGCCAGGGATCAGAGGGAGAGGAAGACTTCCCCCTCGACATGCATCCTGGACTGATACGGAGATTGGAACCTCAGCTCTCTTGGACAGACACTCCTGTGGGGCAGGTGGTTAGAGGCTTCTCCATGAGCTGCTCCAGTTCCATCACTGTCCCTGCCTTAGCAGGAGCTATCTTCTGGGTCCATGCTCAGTGGTCTCTGTGGTTCCACTGA
This sequence comes from Piliocolobus tephrosceles, assembly GCF_002776525.5. Classification (NCBI taxonomy): domain Eukaryota; kingdom Metazoa; phylum Chordata; class Mammalia; order Primates; family Cercopithecidae; genus Piliocolobus; species Piliocolobus tephrosceles. Next base: position 15,839,734 of record NC_045446.1, read on the forward strand.
GTCAAGGAACAAGACACATAAAGGGGATTGGTCATCACTTGTCAATCAAACAATCTTACAATATTTGTCGAACATCCTCTGAGTGCTGATGACAGAGCCTGACTGCAAGTACATTGATGATGGGGAGAGAGAGACTGTTTCAGGCCAGGGGAGTCTGTGGTTGGGTAGAGGAGAGAGAGAGAGGATAAGCAAGCACAGTGAGCTGAATGGAAATGCAAAAGTCCAGGGTGCTTTGCAGGTTGTGTATGGGGTGGGAGAGCACCAGGGAAGGCTTCATAGAGGAGGAGGCTGGGCATTCAGCTGAAGGAAGAGCAGGAGTTAGCCAGGTGAAGAGGTGGGAAGCAGCCCTGAGTGAGCTGGTAAGGTAAGGGAGGAGTTGGGAAGTGTCGAGTGAGGGACTGTGGCTCAGAGTGACAGGGCCGTGGATGGAGAGAACATCAGGAGACACGGTCTCAGAGGACACATCCGGAAGGATGAACTTCATATGAGGGTGGGGTGAAGCCACTGCAGTCCTTCAACAGGAAAGTGAGGCGATCAGGTTTGTGGTTTGAATCTTTACATGCTCTCTCCCTTCAACAGACGGACACACCTTCACGGGGACCTGCTCTGCTCTCAGGCCTGGAAGGATCCAAGGAGGCTTTTTGTCAGGGCCAGAGTCCAGAGACACAGAGCAGAGAGATACGTGTGGGACACCGGGGAGGAGGGCCTAGACCCTGGCTCTGCAGTCATCCACATGGCAAGTCTCTTTCACCCTCTGGACCCCATTTACCAGGTGTAAACAGAGAAGCTGGAACCAGGTGAATCCTAAAGATCCTTTAGAACAATATATTCTGTGATTCAAACTTAAGATACTTCCCTGACTTCAAGAAACTTATGGTCTGGGGTTAAATGACCAAATGAGACGGCACATTTAGTCAATGCTGGTTGACTCTCAGAAAGCATCAACTGGGGATAGGGAGCGGGGCGGGTGGCGGGGGCAACCGTAACTCTCCATTTCCTGGAAGAGGAACTTTCTGTGTGCAGAGAAGGGAGGAATTGCCATCGTGTGCTCACCTCCTGCTGGAACTGAGGTTGGATTCTTCATTAATCTCGGTACTAAGTAGGGTCAGCCTCTCCAGCTGGTGGGCAGGTGACACAACAGGCTACAAGTGCTCTCCCCATGGGAGGGTCTGGGATCTTGCTCTTGGAGCCTTCCTTATAAAGGGGTGATTAGGCATTCCCGGAGAGTCACTGGAGGCTCTTGTCCACAGGATAAATGAATCCCGTCGCAAACTCATTCCCATCCCTTCATGAAGGCAGGGATGCAACAGGGAAAGGTGTCAGCTTGAAGTAGCAGAAGTGGGTTAGATTCCTGGGCCTGCCAGTGAGTGACTTGTGTGACCCTGGGGGGGACAAATCATTCTTTCTCCTGGATCTTGGTTTCCTCATCTATAAAATGACAGAGTTTTCCCAAGTGATAGCTGCGTTCTAGGCGCTGGGTGCTGGTGATAGAAGATGGAAAAGACTAGGTCACTTCCCTCAGGCAGCCTTCAGTCTGGATGGGGAAACAGGTGCAGAAATACATTCTCTCAGTGTAGTGTACAATGCTAGTGGGATGCCCAGGGGGCATAGAAACCCAGATTTAGGAACCTTAGTCCAGCAGGGGTGCTGCAGGAAGGCTTCCTGAAGGAGGAGGCCCATTCACACTTGAATGATCCATGCAAGTCAGTGCGTGGAGAAGTGGGGGAAAACGCACTTTAAGACATTTCCAAAGAAGAATCTATCTAGTCATCTTGCCTTTCCACAGTACAGACTTCAGCTGTCCTCCCAGTCTGATGCAATGGAGCCATTCCCGTGGGCTGCCTGCTGGCTGGGAGGGCAGCCAGCTAGAGGGCTCTAGGGTAGACTTCTGAGCACCCTCTGCTGGAATGAACTCTGAGCATAGCCATAGCAATTGGCTAAGTCTCAAGCTTGCCTTGGGCAGAGATTTCCAGCAGTCAGCACGATGTCTTCTCGGGAGCCTGAAAGTCTTAGATCAGACCTGTTTTAGTCTTGGTCTCTGCCAGGGGTTGCTGGAAAAGATGCCATCCTCTTCTTAGGAGCTTCCTAAGGGCAGAACATCCAGCTCTCTCTGCTCATCTTGAAAAGGTTTATTGAGTGTAGACTATAGGATGAGTAGGAATGAGAGAAAACAATGTCATCCCTGAGCACACTCAGAAATGGACAGGAATGCTCTGTAGGGAAGGTGATGGCCTTATGGGAAAGTCTACCCAGGGAATCAGAGCTAGCCTGGTGAGTTCCCAGGAGGATTTCTAAGCAGAGATGCCTGAGGTGAAATCTAAAGGAAGGGAAGAAATTGACAAGTTGATGAAGGGAGTGGGATAGAGAGGGAGCAGTTCAGCATTCTAGGCAAAGAAATAGCATGAACAAAGATTAAGGCTTAGGAGGCTTGTCTATTAAGGAAGTGAAAGGCCAAGGGGCTTGTGTACATTGAGGAAGGGAGGGTGGTGAGACATGGTGCTGAGGGGCGGGCTGAGTTAGCCTTGAGGGTCTCACAAGCTGCGCTATTGTTTACCCTAATTGCAATGGAAATCCATACCAGCAGCAGACTAACATGATCTTATGTCTTTTTTTTTTTCTTTTTGAGACAGGGTCTCACTCTGTTGCTTAGGCTGGAGTGCAGTGGCATGAGCATGGCTCACTGCAGCCCTGACCTCCCGGGCTCAAGTCATCTTCCTGCCTCAGCCTCTTGAGTAGCTGGGACTACACGCAAGCGCCCCCATGCCTGGCTAATTTAAATTTTTTTTTTTTTTGGTGGAGCTGGGATCTTGCTGTGTTGTCCCAGCTGGTCTCAAACTCCTAGGCTCAAGTAATCCTCCTGCTTCAGCCTCTCAAAGTGCTGGGATTGATTACAGGGGTAAGCCATTGTGCCTAGCTGATTCGTGTTTTGAAAAGAAACTTCATCCTGGTAGTCTCCAGGACGGGGATGAGGGAGGGGCGGCGGATGTTGCTTGACCAGTGAGGAGGCTACTGCATTGGTCCAGGTGAGAGCAGGCAGCCTGATTGAGTAGGTGGCAATGGAGCTGTCGAGATGGGGTCTGCTGGGTTACAGTGCACGCAGGTGATCAGGGAGACAGCGTGTCAAGATGTGTTCCGGTTTCTGAGATAACAGAGCTATGGACTGAGAGATCATCTAATCTGCCCCTCATTTAACCTCCCAAGGAAACTGAGGCTTAGAAATGGGAAGGGACTTTCCCATGCTGGCAGAGCAGGGACAGTATTAGAGCCAAATCCTGTCCATGCTCATCCTGTTCTTTTATGGTAGAAAGCTGAAATCGTAGGGCAGGAAGTAACCTTAGACATCAACTTGCCTAATTCTAATATTTCATAGATAAGGAAACTGAGGCCCCAAGGGATGAAGCTTTAGTGGCCAAAGGCCACCCAGGGAGCTGATTAATTAATCAGTCAAATGGCCTAAGCATATATAAACATGGCTCTGCTGACCCCTAGATAGTGGGACATGTGTTTGTTTAGGAGGGAGATGACTTGGCAGACATCCCTCCAAAGGCTTTCCCAAGCATCTGTGCGTTGCTGCCTCCTCGCTCAGCTGGCTGCCTGGGGTTAGGGAATCCAGATGTCTGGGGCCACAGAAGCCAGCTGGATTTTCCCATGTCATGGGTTCCCAGAGTTTGGGCTCAATAGTTCAGCAGCCATGAGAAGAGGGGTGAGAGGCAGGGAAGGAATGCCAAACAGTTATTTCGGCAAGTTCCCCAGCCGCTGAGGTTAGATAAAGGGCTGATGTCCTCTGGTCGCTGGATAGCCGCCTTCTGGCAGGGCAGAGCCTTACACCTAAGGCCAGAGCTTGCACATTGGTACCTTGCATCAAAATACAGGGACCATGCTCTTTAGAACCAAATGTTGTGACAGGGTCTGAGAGATGTTGTCAAATATTTTGCTGTTTCCAGATGTAACATCTTATTTGAGAGACATATTAGTTTGGTGGCAATATGTTGGAATTTTTGTTCTTCAGAAAAACAAGCAGAATATTTGAAATTGGGATTGCATTGGAAAATCCCAGAACATATTTTTGGCAGCTGTCTGAGTAGCTCATCATCTGGGTGACCTGGCCTTGTCCCTGAGAAATCACTTAGAGACCTGGCTCTCTGGAGCTGCCCCCCTTGACCCCTCAGGAATATTCAGGCAAGGGGGGAAAGTGGCATCAACTTTCCTGGAGGCTCAGGTGGCTGGGAAGACTGTCGTTTGTGGAAAAGCACAGGGTCTTTGGAATGATACATTCCTGGGGCTGGAGCTGGGGGGCACAGTTGTGGCCTGACCTTACCACTTACGTGGGTGATGTTGGTGTTTTCCTATCTGATCCCCAGTTTCTCATTTTGTTAAGTGGGAATGAGGATCCCTATTTCACATTACCATTGTGAGTATGAAATGAGAGAACTGGAAAAACACACTTAATACGTTGTCTGGCATCGAAAAAAGCATTCAGTAGATTTAAATTGTTGTTTTTTGTTCTCACTCCGGTATCCTGAAATCATCCAAGGCTGAGTCAGATGGATTTCGATCAATGGAACCTTCCTCTCCAGCTCTGGCCACTCCTGGGTGCCCCTTGGGGTTCACTGTCATGGCAACGGGTCTGTGGAGTGGTGTGGAAGCCAATCGGGGAAGCTAGGCTGCCAGAACGCTGCCTGGCCTGCCGGCGCCACAGCCAAGGAGGGCGGCCACCTGATTAATGCCTGCCTGATCCATTGGCCTCATCTCAGGCCACCCTCGTGGAAGCTTCTTGTTCAGGGAGGGATGGAGCCTCACTCCTTGGGATGTGCCAGGACCCTGGTCAGTGGGCACAGTTACAGGTGCCGCAGAGTCTTAGAACTGCCCAAGCGAAGTATCGGAGCTGAAAGGGACCCTGGAGATTTAGTATTCCAGGCGCCTCTCTTTATGGCTGAATAAAGAACACATGGATAATGAATGCTTACAGCGTGCCCAACACAGTATGAAGCTCTTTCCCCACAGGTTAATTTCTACAATAACCCCATGGAATAAGTGTAATTATACCCATCAGGGAGGTAGAAACCAGGGCTCAGAGATAGGAAATCTTTTGTTTATGACACACAGCATATGTTTGCACCCAAGACTTTCCCGTTCCTACTCACTTTACTGATTATTTGTCCAGCTCTCTGGAACTTGCCCGTCTCATCCCTGGCTGTGTTTCCTATGCTTGCACAGTGCCTCACATCTCTTAGGGTTTTGGTAAAAGATTGTGGAATAAATGAATTGCTGTGGTTAATCTTGAACTGTTTTGCAAGTATGACCCTAAAGATGGGTCAGGGAAGCATGTGCATGTTGAAGGGAAGGCCAATTATCAGACTCGAAAGATGGGAAAGGGAGGACTAAGACCCTAAAGATGAAAATCCCCTCCGCACCTTCCAGACCCTCCATTGCAGGCTATTCTTTCAAAATACCCTTTGTTCCAGTCACACTGGATTCTGTCGTGAGCATCCACTCTTCCTTCCCCTCTGTGCTGTCTCTCCTTTCCTTCCACCTGGAATGGATGGCTTATTTCCATCTTTATTGAAGAGCCTATACCCATCTTTAAATTTCAGATGTCCCCTTCTCTGTAAAGTTTGGTATCTCATTTCTCTAAATTCATATTGTACTTGCAGATCTCTTTCTCATGTCCTTGATTGCGTTCTTCATTGTGACACGTCTTCTTGTGACTGTGGAACTCCGCCCCATTAAACCATGGGCAACTGAACTCCACCCCATTAGACCACGGGCAACTGGAGGGCCCTGGCCCTGTCACATCCTGGCATCATCTGGGGCATCTAGCACATTGGCACATACATCAGTAGTAATGAATGTCTAATCGAATGGAATTGACTTGGGGCAGAGTACTGATCCACTGGGATTGGGCTGAATTGGTTAAGTAGTAGCGCTAGAGCTAGGCAGAGATGAGGGTGGGCAGAAGGGGTGGGCCTCTATCTGCTCCACTTCCCTGAAAGCGGCCCTCTCCAGGGACCTCTCTGACCTCTGCTGACCTTCACTAGGGCTGTTTTCTCATTCTCTTGGATCAGGCTGAGAAAAACAGGAAGAATCATTAAGAGACAGAGCCTTCTGAGCCAGCAAAATTATGCTGATTCTTTTTGCAGGCACCAAAAAGAATTTGTTTGTGCGTTGTGATGAAGAGTGGGCCTTTCCTGCTGGCCCCCAGGAGAAGCCTCTACCAACCTCCTGGATCCACCCCAGGCACCGTGGCCAGCCCCCTTCACTTCTCTTCCTCTCCCTTCCACAGTTAGAGTATCTACTATTTTTTTCATAATTAAAAAACATAGAATTGGAGGATCCCTCTTTGTATCCAAAATTTCTCCCTGAGAGATCATTTGCCCCATTGCTACTCAAAGTGTGGTCCATGGGCCAGCAATGCTGGAGGTTTGTTAGAAATGCAACTCCCAGGTCTTCTTTCCCAGCCTACTGGTTTGGAATATGCACCTTAACAGGATCCCCAGGAAATTGTTATGCACATTTGATTTTGAGAGGTGCTACTGTAACCCACTTACATTTTTTAAATTTTAAAATAGGAGGTGGAATACCAACCCCAGATCGGGAAATTGATTGTTAACTAGTGTCATGATTAATTAGGTTAAACAAACATTTATTGAAAACCTGTTACACATCCAGCCCTATGCTGGACATGGTGGATAAAATATGAATCGATAATCTCTGGTCTCTTTGGTTTTTAGTAATTCTTCATGTACCTAAACATTGCCTTGCCTCACACCAGGGCCTCAGCAAGTGTTTGTTGAGGGACTACGTCTCTTGAATTAAAGCCTAGGGCTTCTTCTACATTACTACAGCTGCCTTCTATAATTGCCAGCCTCCTGGAGTAAATCGTAGCACTTTCAGACAGAAATAAATAAGCTCTTCAAGGAGGAAATCAGAGAGTGGGCTGCATCGTTGGTTTTGCCAACTCTTGACAAATCCCAAGACTCTAATAATGAGATAGGGCTCATGCAGTCCAGAAATCCATATATCACAAATGGTAGAAGAGGAGGATCTCTGTGGAAACAAGGAATGATTTGCAATGGACTAAACCAGCAGTCCCCAACCTTTTTGTCACCATGGAATGGTTTCATGGAAGACAACTTTTCTACACACCTGGGATGGGGAATGGTTTTGGGATGATTTATTATTATTATATGCACTTTATTATTATTTTTGCACTTTATTATTATTATATTGTAAACAACAATAATGAAATAATTATACAACTCACCAAAATGTAGAATCAGTGGGAGCCCTGAGCTTGTGTTCCTGCAACTAGAGTGTCCCATCTGGGAGTGATGGGAGACAGTGACTGATCATCAGGCATTAGATTCGCTTGAGGAGCGCACAACCTCATGAGATCCCTTGCGTGCGCAGTTGACAATAGGGTTGGCGCTGCCGTGAGAATCTAATGCCACCGCTGATCTGACAGGAGACAGAGCTCAGGCAGTAATGCGAATGATGGGGAGAAGCTTTAAATACAGAGGAATCTTTGCTCACTTGCTCACCTACTGCTCACCTCCTGCTGCGCGGCCTGGTTCCTAACAGGCCACAGACCAGTACCCATCCGTCGCCCAGGGGTCAAGGACTCTGGACTATACCGTTGCTTCGATGAAGCAAAACAGGATGTGTAACAGGTCCAAAGATCAGCTCCACCTCCAGCAAAGGTCTGGTGATTGTTCTCAATTCTACCGCTGATGATTCTACTCTGTTCCATCTAGACTGTCTTTTGGGTATTCCATGTTGCTCTTGTCCCCTGAGGTCCCTGTTGGAATGTCTATTTTTTTCACTGAAGGACTTTATTATACGTTTAAAGTGATCCACAGAAATAACGTTTATTTCTAAGGAAGGCCTTGCTTTTCCCTTATCTATTTATTCATCAAAATGATGAATGCAGTACAGCTGCACTCCTCTGTGTAACTCATGGGCTCAGCCTCTGTATCTGTGCCACCTTTGACTGCTGCTTTATTTCTGGGAACTCAATATTCTTCCACGATTGTGGAGTGAGACAGGGTTTTAAACTTCTTTACATAGACAAAGTCTTGTACTACTTTGTGTCTGAATTGGAATTTTTTTTTTTTTTTTTTTTTTTTTTTTTTTTTTGGTGAAAAATGCCTGTCATGATACACTGGTCTGTAACAATGCTATTTTGCAGTAGTAACTTGGGAAGTCACTGCTCTTTTTTTTTTTTTGAAATGGAGTTTCACTTTTGCTGTCCAGGCTGGAGTGCAATGGCGCGACCTCGGTGCACTGCAACATCTGCCTCCCTGGTTCAAGCAATTCTCCTGCCTCAGCCTCCCAAGTAGCTGGGATTACAGGTGCCCGCCACCATGCCCAACTAATTATTGTGTTTTTAGTAGAGACGGAGTTTTGCCATGTTGGCCAGGCTGGTCTCAAACTCCTGACTTCAGGTGATCCACCTGCCTCAGCCTCCCAAAGTGCTGGGATTAGAGGTATGAGCCATCGTGCCTGGCCAGGAAGTCACTATTCTTAACGAGTAATATGAGACCAGTTGTGATCATCTTCTCTTTATTAACTTTTGTTGTCCTTGTCAAATATTTTAATAATCATGTCTTTACAATACTGTGCACTAAAATTTCCTAAAGCAAAGGAAAGTGATACAAATTTCCTGCAGCATTATTCCTGGAGAAGTTAGAAGCAAAAACTAAGGATTTTTATCCATTCCTTGCATTGCAATTAAATTGCATCTAGAATAAGTGTATTCTTGTTAATAATAAAAAAAAGCAGCTAATTTTTTGTTGATTTCTTACTGTGTTGTTGGCACTATTATATGCTCATTAATAGGACTCCAGAGCATAGGTGATTACTTTCTGTACAGCTTGCTTCTGGGACGCAACAGTTACTCTCGGTTTCAGCCTTATGTTGCTGACACGTTTTTGTCCCCAGTAAGTCTTTTTCTTATAGATGAGTGTTTCAGTTGCATATTGTTGTGTAACAAATAGCCTCAAACATAGAGGTTTAAAACAATAAATTGTCACCACTGTAGCTAAGTTGGAGGGTTGTTTTGCTGGTCTTGCTTGGGTCTCCCATGGGGATGCAGTCAGAGGGTAGTTGGGGCTGAAATGTTCAATATGTATCCACTAATATGTCTGGTGCCTTGGGGAAATGGCTAGAAAGATGGGCTCAGCTGGCATGCTGTAAAGGTTGAGCCTCTTTTCTCTCCACGTGGTCTCTCCATATGGACTCTCCATCACTCTCCATGGATCAGACTTAATCCATGGTGGCTCAGGGCTTCCAAAAGCAGAAGCTGCCAGGCACAGCATTACTTCTGCCACCTTTTGTTGGTTAAATCAAGTCACAGGGCCAGCACAGATTCAGTGTGGGAGTGGACCACTCAAGGATATGAATGTTGAGGGCATGGTTCACAGGGTTCACTCCCAGGTTTGGAGACTCGCCTTCACAGCTTGCCAGTGTGACCTATCTGGTATCTGATAGATACTGGGTCTGAAGGACAGAGGTGATTAAAACCCTGGCTTTGCCACATCTCAGCCCTGTGACGTTAGACAGGTTACTTGAGCATCTCTCAGCTTCTAAGTCTTTCCCTGTAAAAAAGGAATGATAGTAATAGTCGCTATTGCTTATTGAATACCACTCTGTCCCAGGCACTGTTCTAAGCGCTTTATTTACATGAATTCTTTTAATCTTCTCAGAGGTCCTGTGAAGCAACTACCATTATCCTCTGAAATTTACAGGCAGAGACACTCAGATTCAGATTCAAAGAGGTGATGTCGCCTGCCCAAGGTGGCGGTATTGGGATTTGAAACCAGGCAGTGTGGTTTCCTAGTCCATGCTTTTTTTTTTTTTTTTTTTTGAGACGGAGTCTCGCTCTGTCTCCCAGGCTGGAGTGCAGTGGCCGGATCTCAGCTCACTGCAAGCTCCGCCTCCCGGGTTCACGCCATTCTCCTGCCTCAGCCTCCCGAGTAACTGGGACTACAGGTGCCCGCCACCTCGCCTGGCTAGTTTTTTGTATTTTTTTTAGTAGGGACGGAGTTTCACCGGGTTAGCCAGGGTAGTCTCGATCTCCTGACCTTGTGATCCGCCCGTCTCGGCCTCCCAAAGTGCTGGGGTTACAGGCTTGAGCCACCGCGCCCAGTCCCTAGTCCATGCTTTTAATCAAGCTCTGTGTTTTCGTCCAGGAAAATCGTGAGACATCCGTAAGATATTCCAAGTACATTGGTGCAGTGTGTAATACATTGTAAATGCATAATAATCATAACGGTTTTGGATGTTCTCAGTGTTAGCACCATCCTGAGACACCTAGTTTGTCACAATTGCCTTCCATTCCTTGGTTGAGATGAGTTAGTACAAGCTGTTCATTCCCATTTTTCTTTATGTGATTCTACGCAATATTCTCATTTCATATTTGAGCCCATCTCAAATATAATTTGTTTCCTGGGTTTGCTTCCTGGTATACAGCCAAGGGAGTCTAAGACTCTCCTTCTAGGAAACAAGAGTAGATTGATGCTCTGCCTCTAGCACATCACTGTGGATACAAATCTATCTCCACTGAAAATGCTGCTGATTATTAGACTTGAACTCCAGTTCCCGAGGCCCCATTGCTCTATTTAAGATCCGCAGAGACGCTCTGAATGATATTTCAGACTGTTGAAACCAATTCTGTATGTTCATATTTTTCTCCCCCCGTCTCCGGGCCCTCAGGTTTTGGCCGTTTCCTGACATTATGAATCTGTTTTTCTATCTGCTTCCTCCCTCTCCCTTCCAACTTACTCATCAGGGTTTTCTGACTTACTGATTGTTGACTATCTGTTGTGTGTGTATGTTTTTTAATAGGATTAAGACAGTCTTTCCGCTACTTAGGCTTGGCTGAGCATTGCTGCAGCTGATGTGAAAAAACAAAAGATGAGGAGTTATTTTTGATTTTTCTTTTGTCCTCTCTCCCTACATCCAGTGCATCAGCAAGTCCTGTTGGCTCTGCCTTCAAAATTTCTACTCTGATTGTTCCTTTATCCACCACCAGCCCTGGTGTCCCTTTGGAACACTTTTCCCCTGGACTCATGGAGAAGGCCCCTCCCTGATGTCACAGCTTATATATTCTTTCCCACCTTTTGAGCATTCAGCATCTAGAATGATCTTGGAAAATAGCGTCAGATCATGTTATTCCCTGGCTGAAACCCCTCCAGTGGTTTTCCATTGCATTTACACAGAATTTGAGGTCTGACCAGAGCCCACAGAGACCTACTTATCGGGTGAGATCTAGGCCTACCTCTGTAATCTCACCCCCCAACCCTCTTCCTGCTGTATTTTCTTTGCAGCACTCATCACTATCTGGGACTACTTATTTTTCTTTATTGTCTGATCTACCACCATTCCTGACCCTCTCACCCCCACCCCTACATAGAAAGACAACAAGGGGCAGGGGCAGGAATGTTAGTTTTTTGAGCATCATATACTCAGCACTTGAAATATATGTCTAGCATGCAGAGGTGTAGGATTCATATTTTTAAATGAATGGAGGCATAAACTGCTTTTTTATATGGGAATCTAACTCTTGGCCAGGTAGTCTTCTTATATCAACAATTTTCATAGCTTTGGCTTATTTATTTATTTATTTATTTAAGACTGAGTTTTGCTCTTTTCACCCAGGCTGGAGTACAATGGCATGATCTCAGCTCACTGAAACCTCCACTTCTTGGGTTCAGGTGATTCTCCTGCCTCTCCCTCCTGAGTAGCTGGGACTACAGGCATGCACCACTATGCTCAGCTAATTTTTTTTGTATTTTTAGTGGAAACTGGGTTTCACCATTTTGGCCAGGCTGGTCTTGAACTCCTGACCTTAGGTGATCCACCTGCCTCTGCCTCCCAAGCTGGGATTACAGGCGTGAGCCACTGTGCCCAGCCCAGCTTTGGCTTTTAATTTGCAGATCCAGGGATCTCTTTTGAATACTGGCTCAACTACAGGAATAAAATCCTTAGCTTTGTAAAATCAGCCACATTATTATGTGTTTTCTAGACTGTCATGCAGTATACTCCTGAATGATTCCATGAGATAGGTATAAAGCTGGGTGGAGGAGGGCGGCACATAACACTATTACTTTTCTTGTAACCATGTCACAGTGGGGTTTGTATTTGCTTGTGATCTCTGCCTTCCATGTTGAGGGGGTTGGAAATAATGACCAGCAATACAATACAGCCAACATTTTCTCTTTAGATAGCCTCTTTACCAGCTTCCATGAACAGTAACTTTTTCCCAGCAACCTGGCAGACCTATCCCTGCTGTGGTGATTTCTGGCAGACTTTCTGAAATCTGAATGTCATCAGTGAACTCTCTAGCTTGGTAGCATTTTTTTCTTCTTCTCCGTTTCCTTCCTTCTCATCCCAATGACCATTTCTCATGAGGAGTTTCATTCCCTTCATGAAGTTCAGGTTGCCTAACTGTTGATACGTTTCAAATATTTTTGGTCTCAGCCCAGATTGATCCGAACCAGGTTTCTAAATGCCTTACTTAGTTCTAAAGGAGTTTGAAATTAGAAATGAAAAGAAAGAGAAAGAAAGTAAAAAATGAGGGGCCCTAAAAAATGGAAAAACCTGACTGCTTCGAGACCTAAATGATAAGAGATAAAATTGAAAAAGGCTTTGAGTAACAAGGTCTCTAAAAACATCCAGTTAATGAGACTTAGCCAAGAGGAAATGAACACGAATAAGAATGTGTCCTTCTCATCTGCTGTTTCAGATAATTGCAAGGTTGCGTTAAGGGAAGAGAAAGAGGCATGGAGGAAGAGAAAGCAAAGCGTCAAGATAGGCTTGAAAGCACGTTTTGGGACAGAACTTTGTGTATGTACTGAAATGTGGAACTTAGTGGAAACAAACGGAAACCTACTACTTTTTAAGGGAGGTAAATTGCTGTGTAACCATGAACCTGGAACCAAAAAGCTTTCAACTATTGAGTCCTAAAAGCAGTTTCAGGCCAGCATACTTGCATCAGCAGAAGGGTGGCTGTTGAAGCTGGGTAACCCCCAAAGGTTGCATTCTCCCCAATATCCACTGTACATATAGCCATGGTGGATAATGGAAAAGGGAGGCCCTTCAAAAGGGAAGAGTCAGAGGTCACGGAGGACACAGTGACAAAGGAGTTCTTCTCAGAAAACGGAATCAGAGTTGAATATAAGAACTTAGTCTAGGCCTTCCTAATGCTCTCCAAGCAGGATTTCAGAATTGCTATGAACCATAATGGGCGTATGTATTTTCCTCCTTTTCAAACAAGGTCTTTAATTTGCTGTTACTGTGTCCCTGTGCCACCATTGTATATTGGGTGTGTGTAGAGTAGGGGGTGGGTCGCGGGGGCAGATAATTTTTCTTTTTAGTTCATAGGTCACTGGACCACCAAGAGACCTGATGGGGAGTAGTGGAACATTGGCAATCTTGAGCTTTGACCTAGATGTGGTGACTGGGTAAGATAAGTGTGGAGGAATAGTGAAACAGGTATTTGGTAACAAGAAGAGCAGACCATGTTAGAGACCGATGGAGTTGATCAAAGTCTGTTTCCTTTGCCTTCTACGTGCATAGCTAGTCTACTTCCTTGATGTTAAATGAAATCATGGGACTCAGTTCTGGCCAATGGAATATGCAGGAATTGAAGTACAATACTTCTATTTTTGACTCCTGCAAATGTCCTTGAGATCCTCCATGCTGTAGAGAATTCACTGGAGGATTCCATGGCCTCAGGGATGGCAGCACCACTAGATGGAAAAATCCTGGGTCCCTGAATGACCATGTGAGGCAGAGCCTCTGACATGCTTTGGAACATGAGCAGGAAATAAGAATTAATTGTGTCAAATAATCTAGCAAACAAATCTTTACTTTGTTGAGATTTTGGAATAATCTATTATCACAATTAGTCTACCTTGCCCAGTGCAGCCATTAAAGCTACTTGCAATGAAACAAATAGCATATGTGTTGGTTTTACCTATTACCCTCCAATTTTTTTTTTTACCAAATAGTCATAGAAGACTGATATAGTTTGGCTGTGTCCTCATTCAAACCTCAGCTTCAATTTTATCTCCCAGAATTCCCATGTGTTGTGGGAGGGACCCTGGGGGAGGTAATTGAATCATGGGGACTGGTCTTTCCCATGCAATTCTCGTGATAGTGAATAACAAGATCTGATGGGTTTATCAGGGGTTTCCGCTTTTGCTTCTTCCTCATTCTCTCTTGCTGCTGCCGTGTGAGAAGTGCCTTTTACCCTCCGCCATGATGATGAGACCTCCCCAGCCATGTGGAACTGTAAGTCAAATTAAACCTCCTTTTCTTCCCAGTCTCAGGTATATGTTTGTCAGCAGCGTGAAAATAAACTAATAAACTAATAAACCTCTGTGGCTAAAACCCTAGTTTTGACTGAGACTGAATTTTCTCTTATGGCCCACATTGTTCTTGTCTTCTGAAGTTAGCCAGTCACCAAGTATTACTGAGTGTCTAAACTCAGATCAACTACTTACTAGCTATGTGACCTTAAGCACATGTTAGCTTGTGCCTCAGTTGCCTCATCTGCAAAATAGAAATAATAATAGTACTTACCTTGGGTTTTTGTGAAAAGTAAATTAATCCATATATAGTGCTTAGCAGAGCAGCTGGCACATAGTAAGTGACCAGTAAATGTTGTATGATCATCATCATCGTCATCATCATCAGTTGCTTGGCACTATGAACAGCATTGAATGAGATATGCAAGATCTGGTCTTCCGTGAGATGTCTGCTATTTCGGGAGCCTTATTTTTGATCTTGCACTTCTTCAGCATGGTCTCCATTAAATACTTAATTTGAAGAGAAAGGTTTTGCCTCCCTCTAATCTACTCTAGAATACACTGATTACAGTTGAAGATGTTCTCTGTTTAGCTGAGTGTTCTGAGTCAGTATCCGTGTTCCATTTAGAGGCTGTGAGTGCAGTATTTGTTTGTACCCGGTGGCAATTGGAGTGGGAGGAATAGAGGGAGGTTAACATCCCTATTGCTGGAAGGAACTACTTTCTGCTCAGAGCCACTTCCTGCTTGGATTGACTTCCTTACAGCCACTTCCTACTTAGAATACTAAGATAAAAACAGCTGCCATTGTACCTACAGAAGTACACTTTCCTTCTTTTCCTGTCCCTGTTCTCAAGGTACACTGCCTAGCCATCTCACTTCTGATGGTGTATAGGCAACACTTGCAAAACCCAGGAGGTTTAGAATCCTTTCCCTTCTTTATTAAGCTATGAGAACAGAGGCTGAACTTATACCAGCGATGGCCTCATCCAGCCCCCACACCATGCATTTAGATGCCTGATTTACCTACATGCCTGAGTTAATGTCTTTTTGTCCATGCCATCTCCCTATCACACACCCTTCAGTGATGCTAACTAGGCAGGCACACCCACTTGCCTTGGCATGTTTTATGGACGACCCAAGCTGCAAACATCAACATGTATAAGACATATGCTCTCTTCTTTGTGTAATTTCAGGCACCAAAATATGCCTACACAGAGGGGTATGTGCATACAGACACACGCGTATTCTTTTTTTGCCTGGTAGAAATATACTTCTGTGATGTTCCTTCAACTCCCACACATGCCCCTCCATGGCTGGCACATCTCCTAATTATTCCCATCCACTCCCTCCCATAGACCTTTTGTGTGTATATTTTGGCACACATTCTCTTGGTTCCGCCTAGTTCCTTTCTCCCTTTCTTTCTCTACCTCCCTCCCTCTCCCTCTCCCTCCTCACAGCTCTTAGGAAAATTTGTTAAACTATACACTCTTTATTATTAATGTACATTTATGAAAAATTCTTCACATATACAAAAGTGCATGGTTATAAAATCATCTCCATACAAAGATTGACTTCTTCCCTCTAACCCCACCCCTCCCCAGCCCTCCCACCCCCAGACATTAGCACATTACAGGACAGTGCTTAGAAAAACTGAGAGCTCTGTGGATCCAGCTCTCCGCCCAGTGCTGTGACAAACACAATAGTGATTTACAAAGGACCTTGTGACGCCCTCACTTCCCTTTTGCCTCTTCCTGGGGTGGGGAAGAGCAGACAATTTTCTCTGGCTTTAGGAAGATGTCCTTTTGAGGAATGGATTAAGATGTGTCTTTTTGCTCTTCTACTGCTGGAAAGGATGTCAGCACAGACACCTACCTGTAGGGGAAAATGGAAGCTGCAGGATCTTCCCCCATGGCTGAAGACAAACACCTCTCTTGATCTGTTCAAATTTCATACATGTCCCTCCTTGAAAGGAGCCATGAACCTCTATAGCAACTCTGGAGACCTATTTCTGCAAAGATCCCTGGGAATTCCTCTAGGAATGGAGAAAGAGAGATGAGGGTTTGTCTGAGATTGACCAGAGATAACTGGCCCAAAGTGGTATGATTCAGATATGAGCGCTCTCCTAGAAAGGAATTTTCTTGGCCCAAATCTTGACCAAGCTGAACTTTGATATCCTCTGGCCCAGCACGGAGGAAGCTTCTGCAATGAGGGCAAGTCTCTGAGGGGCAGGAGAGAGCAGAGGGAAGCAGGGAGAAGTCAGGTTCTCACTGGGATGCCTCTGCCACAGATTTTTCTCCTTCTTTATTTTTTGAGCATCCAGTCCTGCCCTAAACCTGGTGGGATTCCATCTTAATCTATCAAACAATGTAATATTAGGTTGGTACAAAAGTAATTGCGGTTTTTGCTATCACTTTTAATGGCAAAAACCTCAATTACTTTTGCACCAACCTAAATATGCCTATTTAGGCATGTTTACTTATGCATATTTAGCCACTCAGCCTGTGGCTGAGTGCAGTATGTCAGAGAACTGAACCCAAATTCCAGAGAGATCTGTCCCACGTCAGCAGACAGCCGACATACAAGGAACCTCACAGACAGACGTGCAGATGCAGAGATACCCCATCACATACAGGTTAACCAGTTTGGACAATCTGAATGAAGCCTGTGGTCACCAGGGATGTGGGAGCAATTCCAATCAGGATTGCTAGATTATCTCTGGAAGCTTGCTTCTGATAGCTTGGATAAGATGATGGCAGTCCGGGAGAAGCAGGGAATTCCTTGGCAGTAGGGAGGTTGAATACTTTCCTCATTGTGCTCTAATAAACTGAGGAACCTCTAGCAGCAGGAGAAACATCTCTCCTTTAAAAGCCATGTGTCCTGCTCAGAAGGGTTTGGCTTTGATGGAGACCAAATTGTCCCACTAGAAAGGACATTGATGTCAAGGGGGCATTTGGTGTCTTTTCTGGTTCTAGTCCTATGCAAAAAAAGCATGTGTCTTAAAACATATTAACTATATTTTGGCAAACAATAGTTCCTAGGAGGTTATTATAGTATTATGGTATCCCTCTATGGGAAACTTTTCTATTTTGTCAGGATTAAAGTTTCTAAAAGTTCCTCTCCAAGTATTTAGGTTGCTGGCCCGGCTGGTAGAGAACAGCTCGAGTTCACCATCCTTGGTCATCACAGAAGGAGAGAGCAGGGCACAGTTCTGCTTCGGATGTCACAGGGCCAGGGATTTGTCCCAGATGTTGTAAGCAAGATTCAGGGGACACGGGTTCAAGTACTTCAGGTCTAGCAGTTTCTGAAGACTCTTTCGCTTGACCAGCTCAGGGAAGCACGAGTGAGGGATGCCTTCCTGGAAGATGATATATTAGCCTTCTTCATTCCTTTCAGGCTTTCCAGGAGGATAGGATGGTGGAATACTGCTGGAGCTTGGGACAAGGTAGGTGGAAAGCCCCTGTTTTAATTCTCCTCCTGGCCAGACTTACCAGCATGTTGGACTGTGCCTTCATGTTCTTCTCCTAAACTGCAGAGGTTCTCACCTATAGCTTTCTTGCTCTCTTATTATCTCTTGCAACACACACAGCAGGGCTTGAGTAGGAGTGGTTAACACAACTTCCTCTCCTGATTCCCAAAGATCTTACTTTTCACATGACTGCCACTATGGCCACCCCTGCTGATGTTTTATCTACACATTGTGAAGCAGGAGTCTCCTATTCAGATGTTACCTGTGTAGTCTCCGTTTCAGAGCCTGCGATTTGCCCTACCGTGAGCATAGTTCAATCTGTACAGCAGATGGGTTTGACTACCTTCTATTTAGCTGATCCACTAGCACATTCATGGATGCTGAATTCCAGGGCCCCACTACCCAGCCCTCTGAGGCATTCTCTTCCCCAAGCAGTTGGGAAAGCACTGGTAAGAGAACCGTGTTAGGGCTGAGTCCCAACCTTCTCACATAGACAAGTCATACCCAACCTTGAGACTTTTTTTCCCCATCTGTAAAACAGGATTACTGATGTTTGATTTACCTCCTGCACAGGGTTGTGAAAAGTCAAGGAGAATGATGTAAAAATACTCATGAACTATCCAGTGCTGAACAAATAGAGGGCATATAATGATGACACTGACGAAACTGACGAGGAAGACAACGATGATAATTGTGCTTTGCTCGTAAAGTTACTTGATTTTTGACTGACTGATTAGATGCAGTTTCCCTGAATGGAGCTGCCTACCGCTTTCCTCCTAGGGCTTATCCAGACAACCTTGGGTAAGTCACTCAACTCTCTAAGATTAATTCATCTGTCAAATGGGGATAATAAAAAACCACCAGGCAGTGCTGCTGCCACAATTGAAAGAAGTGAGTCAATAGATATAAAAGTGCCCGGAGGAGTGCCTGGACCTTATGAGGAACTTTGTCAGCTCTAGTTGAATTTGAATTTATATAACTCTAGAGGAAGTGGTGATGTTCCAAAACTTAGATGGGGCAGTAGAAAGAGCACGGACTTTATCGTGCTCATAGTGGCATGTGACTTCAACCTCTCTGAGCCTTAATCGCCTCATCCGTAAAATGGGAACAACAGCGTTCACCTCAAAAGATTTGTGTGTGTGTTAAAGGGAATGGTTTGTGGAGAGAGCTTTTCACAGTGCCTGACACTGCCAAGGGCTTAGTATTTAACAGCTCTCTCACCCTTATGCTTAACGTGGGTAAGTTGCTCAGAAGAAAACGCAAAGCCTCCTATGGTCCTAACTGTGCTGCCTTTGTCCCCTTTTAGCTCTGGGTGCTGCCAGGTTACGGGTCTGTGGCCCACCGTGCACTTTCCTGGTGAGACCCTGTGGCATGAGCACTGTGGCAAGAACAGTCACACGATTAGGGTCCCAAAGTGCCAGAACTCTTGCTCCCCTAGTTGCTGGGCCTCCTGCCTCTCTCTTCTGAAGCCAAGCTTGAGTGAGAGGCAGGTGAAAGGGCATTGACAGTGTCCATCCTCAGCCTGCTGCCTGCGACCTCACCAACTGGTGACAATTGGTCATATGGGGGCAGTCACTGGGAGGTGGTCTCACCTGCTAGCTGCTGGTGGAAGGAGGCCAGGGGCCGGTATGGAGGTGTCTTACTCCCTGGAAGCAGTGGCTGGCATTGCTGAGAGCTGACAGTTTTAGTGTCAGGAGGTGGGGGGTAGGTTTGAGTTCTGTGCCACACCCCCTCTATACAAGTAAGTGACCAGGAACTGCTCACTCTTCTCAACACAGCACACTCTGCATATTCTGGCCTCTGCCATTTGCAGACACCCTTCTTCGCCTACCTGACGAAGTAGATATTTCCTGATGACCCAGTTCACAAATCACACTAATCTTATAATTCTCATGGACATTGCTAGACGCAGATGATGGCTTCTCCTTCTGGGCCTCCATAATGGCGTGCTCAGAGTCCTGACATATAGTCTTAAAGAGAATAGTTTTGGATCTCTCTCCTTGACCAGAGGGAAGTGCCTTGAGGGCAAGGACTGAGTCAATTCATCTGACGTTCCCAGTTCCTAGGGCACTGCCTGGCCCAAAGCAGATGCTCATACAAAGTGAGTGTCTCCCCCTTGCTTGAACCATGACTGAGGCAGCCAGGTCACCATGCAACCAGAGTGGGCAGTCAGGGAGGGCGTCTGGTGGCCAGTGGCTGTGGCGGTCAGCAGCATGGAGGGATGAGAGGCAGGCATGTCAGATCTCTTCCTCTTCACTGGCCTTGCTCCAGCGGTGGCAGCAGTTGGCGGTGATGCCCAGGAGGAAGTTGGTGGCCACAGAGGCGATGGAGACCACGAAGCCCACGAATGCAATGAATAGGTAATCATCCAGGGTCAGGGTCAGGTGGCAGGCCTTGAAGCTCTCCTCAGTGAGTGAGAAGAGCGGGGCGCCCTCGACTTCAGGGGGGCCCCGGCACTCAGCCAGCTGAGAATCTGTAACACAGAAGTCAGGGGGGGTGAGGTACCCAGGGAGGGAGAGGGGATTGGAGAGCCCCCCAACAACCGCTCGCTGGAAAAAGTAAGAAAGACATTCATTGCATTCATTGAGGTTCTTCCATGTGCCAAGAATTCCACTTATCTCCTTTTGTTCCCTCAACAACACTCAAGGCAAGGATTTTTATGCCTGTTTCTATAGATGTGGAAAGTAGTGTTTAAAAGTTTAGCAATTTGCTGAAAGTCATCTGGCTATGACCAGTGGTAGATCTGGGGACACCATCATCTCTTACAACAACCTCCCAGCTGGTTTCTGGGCTTCAGAAGGTGTCTGTCCTCAGCCTGCAGCCTGGGACCTCACCAGAAGCTGACAAACCATTTTAATACAGTCAGCTGGGTGGTTCTTTCAAACCTGATGTCCTGCCATGCCTTCTCTATTTAAACCCTTCCCTGGATTCCTGTCTTTGAATGGAGCAAAAACCAAGGTGCTCCCTGTGGGCTCCAGGGACTCTTTCCCATCTTTTCCACTCTGTTCCTTATTTACTCTGCTCCAGCTACACACACCTCCTGGTCATCCTTCCGTAACCCCAGAGTATCCCCTCTTGAGGCGGGGAAGGGATGCTTTTGCATTTGTCCCTTTGGGAGGGAGCTTCTCCCCTCGATCTCTGCACAGCTCAGCTCCCCACTTCCTTTGGGACTTGGCTCAATGCCACATTATTAGTGAGGCCTTTCCTTAAGACTCTGAATAAAATAGCACCCCACTTCACCTCCCCCTGGGCTCCCTATCTTACCTGCTCTTCTCTGTTTGCCTATGTAGTGTTGATCACTGCTTGAAAGTTTATTGGTTTGGCCGGGCGCGGTGGCTCAAGCCTGTAATCCCAGCACTTTGGGAGGCCGAGACGGGCGGATCACGAGGTCAGGAGTTCGAGACCATCCTGGCTAACATGGTGAAACCCCGTCTCTACTAAAAAATACAAAAAACTAGCCAGGCGAGGTGGCGGGCGCCTGTAGTCCCAGCTACTCGGGAGGCTGAGGCAGGAGAATGGCATAAACCCGGGAGGCGGAGGTTGCAGTGAGCTGAGATCTGGCCACTGCACTCCAGCCCGGGTGACAGAGGGAGACTCTGTCTCAAGAAAGAAAAAAAAAAAAGAAAGTTTATTGGTTTATTTTCTGTCTTCTCCCCTTTCAATATAAGCCACTCCCATGGTATCTTTAGCATCGAAACAGTGTCCTGTTCATAGTAAGTGCTTGATGAATCTTTACAACATGAATATAAGACTGTCCAACTCCAAATCATTGGGCCTTTCCACTACTTATGTGGCTTTTCTGGATACACAGAGTATAGGTTAAGAGTATGGGTTCCGGAGCTATTGGCCTAGTTTCAAATCTCATCTTCACCCCTTGCTAGTTGCATGATTATGGGCAAGTCATTTAATCTCTC
Organism: Piliocolobus tephrosceles; assembly: GCF_002776525.5. Taxonomy (NCBI): domain Eukaryota; kingdom Metazoa; phylum Chordata; class Mammalia; order Primates; family Cercopithecidae; genus Piliocolobus; species Piliocolobus tephrosceles. The sequence goes on from NC_045446.1 coordinate 15,861,426, forward strand.
TGTGTCTTGACTTCTTCATCTGTCAAATGAGGATAATAACAGTATCTACTTCTTAGGATTGTAGTGAGAATTCAGTGAGTTAACATATATGAATTATATGTTACATATTATTGTAATATATATATAATATATAACATATATTTCAATTATATGAATTGTTATATTGGTTGTTTTCCCTAGACAGGTCATTGGGGGTCATATTCTGCACTCAGGCTTCTGTAGGAGGGGGCTGCTTTTTCTGGTGGGGTTGTTGTTATCTTCAGCATTGATGGTCTCATCTCATTCTTCTGGGGTTGCTTTTATGAGTGCATGATGGCTGTCAAGGGTCTTCTCTCACTCTGCCTGGGAAGTAAAGGTAGTGTGCAGGTGACACTCTTGCCATGCAGTATTAGGCGCCAGCTTTTGAGCAGCCGATCATTCTTTTGTTTAGTGGATAAATATTAATCAAGCTCTTACCTTGGGTAAGTCTTTTTTTTTTCTTTTCTTTTCTTTTTTTTTTTTTTGGTCTTTCTGGCTCTCATGCTCTGCCTCTATAATAAGGGGCCACTATAAAAAGGGGATAATCCAGCCAGGCGCAGTGACTCACGCCTGTAATCCCAGCATTTTGGGAGGCCAAGGCGGGTGGATCACAAGGTCAAGCGATTCAGACCATCCTGGCCAACATGGTGAAACCCCGTCTCTACTGAAAATACAAACTTAGCTGGGTGTGGTGGTGCACACCTGTAGTCCCAGCTACTTGGGAGGCTGAGGCAGGAGAATTGCTTGAACCTGGGAGGTGGAGGTTGCAGTGAGCTGAGATCGCACCACTGCACTCCAGCCTGGGTGACAGAGTGAGACTCGGTCTCAAAAAATAAAAAAAAGAGGATAATCCAATCTAAATTTTCTGAGAGTCAATATGAAGACATTTTCTAAATTATGTGTTGTATAAATGCTATGTATTCATTCTGCAGTTTTTGAGGGCAAGGAATCAAATGATGGATTTGGATTGACCCTTTTAAGAACTGAATCAGCAGCAATATCATTGGAAATGGGGAGTCAGGTTTGGAAGGAGAACACAACCTTCCCCAAATCCCAGGTTGAGTAATCTCCGTAGGCTGTGAACACAGGATCCGTGTCCTGCCCAGGCCAAGATCCTGTCTGGGGTTGACTCGCATGAGCTCTCCTCTGGAAACCCGAAGATGCTGAACTCTAAAGTCTGTTATGTGGGTGAAGTGGGTAGTGGTGAGACAGTGAGATGGGGAATGTGGCAACACTCATATGGACCAGCCAGAGGAGCCCCTGACAGCCGTGAGTGGGACCGCACAGGATGCAGGATGGGAACGTGGAGGCTGACAAAACCCCCTGGTATGTCAAGGCACCAGTCTTAAAGTCATGCTGTATCCCAGGGGCTTGCTTATTATGGCTCTCTTTGTTCAGTTTTTCCAAAAACCATGGGTAACAGTGGAGTTCCATGAAGAAAAAGGGAGAAAGCAGCTGAAAAGGACCTAAAGAGAAGAGCGTCCCTAGTTCTGCCTCCACTGGCAAGGTTTTGTCCTTAAGGAGAAGCACCCTGGTGCATGTGACCTGGTGTACAGTGTGTTCTGTGGAGGAACAGGGAACCTGGCTTTCCAGCTGGGCCTGCTTGCTTCCTTATCATGGGCCTGTGGACAGCCACTGTCCCCCTCTGGAGCTCAGGTTCCTCACCTGTACTGACATATGTGTGAGCCTACACTGATGAAATCTTGGACCCCTCTCCTGCTTGCTGGGAGTCTGAGCTGCAGAGCAGCAGGGACCTCAGAGATCACAGAAAAGGAGTCCCTGGGTGTGATGGAAGCTTAGTGTTTCGGGTGCCCTTTCTGTTATTAGTGCACAGGAGAGAGAGGGAAGGCGCGGCCTCTGCCGAGGTTGAGCAAGTGAGGAGATTGCTCCAGGCAGCCTCCCCCTCCTGCCCTCCACCATCGCCCCATCCCAGTCCCCAGCTATTTTGGTGCCAGAGAATTTCCTCCTACAGCTCTGTGGAAACACTGGAATCGTGACCCACAGCCCTCCCCAAACTATTTTGGTCTTGGGCTCCCCACTCAGTCCTCCTCTCCCTTTCACCGCATTCAGCATTGCTTCTTCTCAACATGTGCTGAGCTCACGTTCTGGGAAAGCCCCTGGGGTAGGGCCTTCAGCTACTACTTCTGAGTGCTTGTGCCAAGCCTTGGTATTGTCACACAGGAGAGCTGGTGGCTAGGGCCGCGGCTGAACATTACCTGCCTCTGGGTCAGGCTCAGATGCCATTGGGTTGGGACGCCCATCAAACCTGTGTGATTCGGGCTCCTTCAGGCCCCAGTCTACCCTCCAGTTGGGATTGGCTGGTTGAGTTGCTGCATCTCAGTCTTCCTCTCAGCTCCCTACCTTGTGCCCAAAGTTTACACTGCTCAGGGCCTTGAGTTTGAGGAAGGCCAGGTTCTCATAGCTGAGGTCCAGGTCATGGAGCTGCATGATGAGGTCCTGGAACTCTACTGCAGCCCTTTGGCCAGTCCAGGACTCAGATTCTGACTCTTCTGGCAGGCCAGAACCTGACTCTTCAGGATCTAGTCAGGGAGATTGCCAGGACTCAAATCCTGGCTTCAACACTTAGCAGCTGTGTAACTTCCAACAAGCTACTGAACCTCTCTGTGCCTCAGCTTCCTCCTCTGTAGAGCGGCAACCTCATTAGTGTTCTTCTGGGGATAGGAGGAGACAGGTAAAGCTGCTTAAGAAAGGGCCTGGTAAATAGCAAGTACTAAGGTTCAAGTTCCTCCTGGAACATGTTGACTGTCACGCAACTTAAGCTGTGGTAGCTCTGTTGAGATTGTGTTAGCCATTACTATTTATACGAGAGTTTCCAGCACTTGGAATGCTAAAAAAGCAGTCTGGTAGAATAGAACAGGGCTTAGAAGTCAAATAAATCTAGGTTTTATTCATGGTCCTGCCACTTTTTAATTTTTTAATTTGTATTTTTTTCATGCCCATGCCACTTTCTAAGTGCGTGATTCCTGTCAGGTCTTTTTATTGTTCTAAATCTCAACTTCTTCACCTGGAAAATGGGTATAATCAAAATGGGGGTCTCATGAGATAATGGAGGCCAAGATCTTAGGTCATGGTGAAAGCTCAAGAAGAACCACCAACGATGTGCTATTTTCACTTGTCTACTATCCGTCTGCCTCATTAGGTCATGAGCACCACAGTGGTGAGGGACATCTATTTCATGAATGAATGGGCATTGCATGCTTTGGAAGGATTCTACAAACAACCTGTTGGCAGAGCTGGTGTACAAAGAGGCAAGCCCACATTAGAAAACACAGTAGGTGCTTTCCGGCTCAAAGTCCTCCCTTTTCTTTGGAGCCTTTGCTTCCATTGAGGCAAGCCCTCCCCCTGTTGGCTGCCCCGTCCTACCCCTCCATTACCTGCGGTACAGCGCTGGATCCGGTTACGCAGCCACTTCAGAAGGGGCTCCATGGTGCAGCCACACACCCAGGGATTGCCGCCAATCTGCAAGGTCACCAGCCCCGGTAGGCCCTCAAGAGCCTCCAGGCTGAGGGAGGCCAGGCCCCCATAGCTGAGGTCCAGGTCTCGGAGCTGCACGAGGCCCTGGAAGGCCTGGGGGTGCACCCTCCGCAGCCAGGGGTTGTGGCTCAGGTCGATGTGGACCAGTCCATGGGCCTCCTGGAACATGTCAGCTGGCACGTGGCTGAAGTTGTTGTAGCTCAGATCCAAGTGTGCCAAGCGCTTGGCATGAAGGAAGAGGCCCCGGGGCAGTTCCATTAAGGAGTTGTTGCGCAAATCCAGCACCCGGAGCTCCATGTAGCATGTGAGGTAGCCGGGCGGCACCGCTGTGATGCGGTTGTGGGCCAGGCTGAGGTTTTGGGTGTCCATTGGCAGGTCTGGGGGCACGGAGAATAGCCGCTGGCTGCTGCAATCCACCACCTGGTTATGGCATGTGCAAAGGACTGGGCAGCTGGTGCCAGCATCCGAGTGCATCAACCCAGCTGCCAGGAGGAGGGAGACCAGCAGCATTGCCGGGTGGGGTGGCCCGGGCCAGGGAAGCCGGGCCCAAGTGTCACCCATCTTAGGCAGCTGGCAACAGCAGTGCTGGAGGGAGCCCATGAGGACTGTGTCCATGGAATCGAGAGTCTGTGACACAGGAAGGCAGCTACATCTGGGGCCAGAGTCTGTGAAGGTGGAGCTTCTGAGCATGTGGTATCATGGCTAGAGACTTTCCCAGGAGCCTCTGAGCACCACAGGGCTTCCTGAGATCCACGGGAGGTCCCCTTCCGGAGCCTAGGGGGCGAGACACCCAGTTGAGGTCTCCCAGGGTCTGGAATGATGATCAAAACCTGAGAAAGGGAGGGGACAAGGATGGGGCTGGGTCAGCTGCCAGCAGGTCCTGGAAGAGTTCCTGCAGATCTTTTGTGTCTCTCTCACCCATGCCTGCTGGATGTTTCCTCCTGGTGCTGTGTCTGGGAGGGAGGGGCTGAAGGAGATCAAAGGTGCCCTTTAAAGATCCTTGGCACTTCTTCTGAGAAAACTTAAGTCCTGTCCCACGTCTGGGACTGATTAGGAAGCCAGGGTTGCACCTGGGTCTCCAGTGTTGAAGGTCTCAGTGGCCATTTGTCCTGGTGGCCTGGTGGGCTTGAGTCCAAGGGGGTCCCAGGGTGGGTGTTTTGGGAAGAGGACCCGGGAGGAAGTGAGTCTCCATGAGTCTCCTAAAAGTCTGAGAGTCCTCAGCCTCAGTGGCTGCTGGAATCCCCAGGGAGCCTCTTTTTTTCCCAAAGTGAGGAGGACCCCAGGTGATGCCTACTGTCTGGGCCTCCGGGGCCAGAAGAAGCCATGAGTCCTGAAGGTGCAGGCTGAGGGTCAGCTGGCAGAGCTCTGGCAACTTCTCCAGGCCAGCGCCTTCCTCAGCACAGCTCTGTATTCAGCAGGTGGAGGCCGAATTCCCTCTGTCAACAAGGAAAGCACTCAGGCAGAGAAATCCTGTGCCCTCGACACCCCCTTGTCCCTTCACCTAGGACCCTTGTCTTATCTCTGTCTCTTTCTTTCCTCCCTTCTTTGCTTCCCCAACCACAAAGTTCTCTGCTTACATGGTACGTTCAGACCCCAGGCTCACGTAGCTGTAACCCACGAGCCCTCCCTGACCCAACCTGCAGCCATCCTCCTCTAGGTTCCTGTCTTGGGTAAGATGGATTTTCTTCTTCTTCTCATAACCCCATCCGCATCAGTACCAAACACTCCACCCTGGAACAACTCCCTAAGAAAAACAGGCATCCACACTCTGGGGTTTGCACACTCCTTTCAAACACTCTAAGCGCTTCTCTCTCTCTCTCTCTCTCACACACACACACACACTCACTCACACACCATTCTGTGACTCCCCCATGTTTTGCCCTGCCCCATGCTCACGCCTCACGGTTTTCGCTCCAGCTTCCTTCTGCACAGGGGATCCTGCAGACCCCTCCCCATTCGACCTCCAGCATCTTTCGCCCACCAGCCCACACCCCTCATCCCAGCATCCCTTTCCACACACTGCACTCTCCTGCTCGCCGCCCGCAGCAGAGGGACCGAGAGTGATGCCACGCCCAGAGCCTCAGCCCTCGTGCCCCGCGCCCTCTCGCTTCTCTCTTGCCCACCTGCTGTCCTTGGTCCTCCCCTCACCCTAGGCCTGGCGTTGCCTATTTTCCTACCGCTTCAAGCCTCAATCCCGCCCACCGGGAAATCACCCCAGCTCCCCTTCATGCAGACTCATTTTTTCTGAGCCCCAGGTCTCCCCCTGCACTCCCACAGGCCCCAGGAGCCTACTCACTCCGTTCCAAGGACACAGCCATCAATCTGCGGCAGACGCGGGTCTCCCTCCCTCCTCCTGGAATCCCCGCTCGCTCCTTGCTTGCTTAGGAACAGATTGCCTCCCCGGCTCTTCCATTCCCCCGGCCTCTCCTCCTCCTTGTCTCCTGGATCCCAGGCCAGCATCTTCTGTGATTTCCCGTCCTGCGGTCCCCCTGCCCCTTCTTTCACCCAAAAGGAAAATCACAGAGAAAGGATGCTCAGAAGAAAGTTCATAGAATCTGAATGCTTCTTTCTGAAACTCAGCTGGTGCCCAGGCTGCTGGGGTATAAGGCTTCCGGCAGAGCCAGGTCTTCCCCCTCCCTTCCCCCTTCCCGCCCTCTCTCTCTCCCTCCCTCCATCCCTCCCCCTCTTCTCTCCCTTTTTCACTCCCCTTTTTTCCTCGAGGGCCAGGTACTGACGTTTCACTGTCTCTTAGCAACTGCCTCCACATTTCTGAGCAACAGGAGAACTGGCTGTGGACCCCACGACGAAGAGAGAGGAGAGAAGGAAGCTCCGGGCAGAATTCACAGTTGCCCACAGAATCCTGGGGATAGAGCGAGGGGAAGAAGGGGAGACAAGGGTGGGCAACTGGACAGGGGCAGAGAAAGAGGAGCAGGCAGGGCCCAATGGGAGAGGTTGTAGCAGGGGCAAGGTGTGAACCTGGAATCTGAGACAGAGGAGGCACAGCTTAAGGGCATCAGATTCAGAAGAAAAAACTAAGAGGGCTTGCAATGAATGGAGAAAGGGACTTAGTGGGGGATGGGAGAAGTGAAGAATGGGGGCATTGAAAACATGAATAGGAATGGAAACAAAAAGGAGATGTGAATATGACAAGTTTGCTCACTTGATGGGATACATCTTTGTAGTCACCATATAATATCTACTTACCTGGGTTGGAATGTATTTTGGGCTCCAGGTACCAGGTGATTGGCTCAGGGCTTGTTAGGGACCATTATTGCAGGAGAGACCTTTTATATGTTCCCTGATTTTCCCTAAGTCCTGACCCCATGGGCTTTCTGGGGCTAGGAGGTTTGGCTGGAGTGGACCGATTTCCCCTTGGCTTGGGATATGAGAACTTTTGGGATCCAAAAGGCCAACTTCTTGGCCAGGTGGGGGCACCTGGGGCTCCACAGACACTTGGATCTGTCAAGGGGAAAGGAAGCTTGTGATCCTTTCTTCTTTCTCCAGGCCCAAGGGATTCTGTCTGTTGTCTTGTTCTCATCCTTCCTAGCTTCCTTGGAGTGACTTCAGATGAGGATGAAATTTGTGCAGTATCTGTTTTCTTGCTGACCCATTGAACAAGTCTCTAGCTGTCCTGCATTTTAAAAATTGTCTTGACCAGTTGGTTTGCTCAAAGAGCTGGCTTATTTCTTTGTTTAATAAATATTTATTGAGCATTCACCGTATGCTGGGTACTTGGCCAGACAGTGGGTAACAAGATGAACATAGACTCCTCCCTCATGGAGCTGCTTCATTCCATTGACCTGGGGCCTCTCGCATTTAAGTAACAGCTTAGGTCTTTGGGGGAACCAAAATGGAGTAATAGGAAACAACGAGTGTGAAGTTATACAAATTCTGGGCATTTATAAAGTTCTTAAAATCATGGCCGTTGTCTTCTCTAACATGATTCTTTTTCCTATACGCTTGTAGAAAGTCAGCTCCCTTCTGTGTTCTCTCAGATGTTCATTTTGAATCTTTCATGTTCTACAGTCTCTGGCACAGAGTAACATGGCAGCCACTCCATAAATATTTATATATTGAGTTGACTGAGGTAAATGAGATTTCTCTCCCTGCTTAAAAAAGGAAATGTTTGTTCCATCTCATTTAGGAGTTTAGAAGTAAAATATTAATCTTAACCCAGAAAACACAACACAATGAAACAAGTAATCCATTCTAACCGAGGACTGTTGGCCTCCGGAAAGCAAAGCTAGCATCCTATGTTATTAACATTAACTGAAAAGTGGTAGAAAACATAATTATCTGAATGGAGGCTAAAAAAGCTATCCAGTGTAATTCAAAATTTAGTGTTGACTAAAGGTGACTTCTGAAGATTTTCTTCCTTTACATGATACGAAGTTTATATTTAAAATTAGAATTAATAATATAACTAAAGGAAAATATTAGTGACTGTGTTCCTTAGAAAATAGGATCTAGGTAAGAATGCCTCATCACTGTTTGAAACTTCAGTTTTCTGACCTATGAAGTAGGGATAATGACACCTAAGTCACAGGGTTGTTAGATATATGAGCCATTATAAATAAAGCACTTAGAACACTATACAGTGAGCAGTACAAATGGCTCTGTCAAATGAACAGATAAAACAAAGTAAAACAAACAAATAGCAGAGTATAAAATCTCTGAAACAGTTATGGAGGAAAAAAAACAAATAAATTGCTCAGAAAGTAAAAAGTTAAGAAAGGAAAATATTACATCTGCAGATGGTTTGAATGTATTCTTGTGCAAATGAGTTGCGAAACCTTCAGAAACCCCTAATTCAAGAACATTATCATTGCATATATCTTCTGTAGAAGTGAGGTTCAATGAGACAGAAATATTTTATATGACTTTATACTTTTAATCATTTTATAAATCATTATGGGATTCTGTGAATCCCAAATTGGTGTCCCAAGGTACACTGTGTGCCATGAGGTTCTTAAATAAGTTTGAGAAACACTGAGTTAAATAAAATGAAACTGGTTTATTTATTGTAAGATTTCTCAGAGGCTTTAATGTGTAAATGGTTAGGGCCAGTCTGCAAGTGACAGCACTGGGGAATGAGGAATATATAATATCCAGCATTTCCTAAACTTACTTGGGATCTGTAATTTTCTTTTATCTTCTGCTCTCCCTCCCCTACTGCTTTTCCTTCTCCCCTTCCTCTCCTATTCTCACCTCTTTTTACCTCCTCTTCCTTCTTTTTGTCAGAACTGTTAATATTGGGAATAGTTTTTGATGAGCATGGTGTGGGAAATATGAAGCTAAAGTTTATTATAGACTATTCCTTGCTTAAGTATTTTTAGTAATAGCAGTTAGCTTCCACAGAGATCATTTTTTTTTTTTTACACAAAGAAATGTGTATCACTTTATGAGAGTTACTAGATATGTAGATAATAAATTCAATGAATTCATGTTGAGACGCCCATACTGGCTGGCTGGCTGTTTCCCTTTGCAAAATGACTTTTTCCTGCACAGCATTCTTGCAGTAGGAGTGATTCTATTTTGAACCCCAGCAAAATGATAAATGATTATGTGTCATGGCCTTCTGGGGTCTCTTGCAAGTTATTGAAACTGTGATTGTGCAATTCATGATTGTCAAGGATTTACTCTACTGGGAAAACACACAGACATCAATCAAAAATTTGTACAAATGAAATGAGTTGAAAAATAATTTTCATTACTACGATTTCGCAAATACACACTAAATTAGTTGTAACAATGGCAGGAACTCTTTAAATACATGAGAATTAATTTAATCTACCACATAAGAAATTCATTCAAGGAAAATTATGAAACCTTAATAGAATGAAGATAGAGGAAGAAATGGAAAAAGGTAATCTCTCTAGTTGCTGGGAATGTGTAAAAATAACAAAGATGATTCTGCTTTCTTCATTATCGTAGCTTAAAGTATCTGAATCAGAATCTGGTGAACTGGTAATGAAAACCATTTGGGAGAAAAACTGGCAAGAATGCACAGATCATGTTAATGAGATGATGGTGATGATGATGACGATGGAAAATGCTTCCGAGTAATGATAATGGACTCATCTAACTAAAAGATTTAAAAAAGTTTTGCAAACTAAAAATCACTTGATGACCTCACTAAATATTTGTGCTTTCTATTCACAATAGCAAAGACATAAAATCAACCTAAATGCCCCTCAGTGATAGACTGGATAAAGAAAATGTGGTACATATTTACTATGGAATACTATGAAGTCACAAAAAAAGAGTAAGATCATGTCCTTTGCAGGGACATGGATGGAGCTGGAGGCCATTATGCTTAGCAAACCAGTGCAGGAACAGAAAACCAAATACTGCATGTTCCCACTTATAAGTGGGAGCTAAGTGATGAGAACACATGGACATATAGAGGGAAACAACACACACTGGGGTCTATAGGAGGGTGGAGGTGGGAGGAGGGAGAGGATCAGGAAAAATAACTAATGGGTACTAGGTTAATACCTGGGTGATAAAATAATCTGTACAACAAACCCCCATGACACAAGTTTACCTATGTAACAAACTTGCACTGTACCCCTGAACTTAAAATAAAAGTTAAAAACCATTTGTTCTTTGAAAAATGACCATAGAAGAGACTATAGTTTCTGGAAGTGGTTCTCACTATCAGAATACAGAATATGAAAAATGGGAAACTACAACAATGATGGAATCAACCTCAAAGCGAGAAATGGTCTTGAGACATTAGCTCCATACTTCATTTTTCTGCTCTGAAAAAAATCCAAATGGTCCAAAGAAAGAAACAAGCCATAAAAAAAAATACGAATCAGGAAGAGAGCAGAAAAGCACATTTATCTTAGCTGTGGAGAGAAGATATCTTTCTGTGTGTGGAGGAAATGTACAATGTCATTTTTCAAACATATGACATTAAAAGACAATGGGGTCTTACTGAGCAAAAAATGATAAAACAAAATCAGAGAGAAAGGAAAGACAGTCAATGGAAAAATAAACAATATGAAAATCATTTGACATAATACATGGAAAATACATTAAGAATTGCTACAAATACAGTTCTTACAAATTGCTGTAATACGCGAATTACTCCAATACAGATACAGAAAATATAACATTGTGGTAGGTAAGATTCTAAGATGGCCCTTGTGCTGGATAGAATAATGGTCCCCCAAAATGTCCATTTTCTAATCCTCAAAACCCAGGAACATGTCATCTTAAGGGACTTGAGATGGGAAGAGTATCCTGGATTATACAGGTGGGTCCGATGTAATCACGGGGATCCTTAGAAAGGAAAGAGGGAGGTAGGAGAGTCAGAGAAGGAGAGGTAAGGATGGAAGAAGAGGTTGAAGGTGTTACACTGCTAGCTTTGGAGATGGAGGAAGGAACCTTTAATCAAGGAAGGCAGGCAGCCTCTAGAAGCTAGATAAAACAAAGACACAGATTCTATCCTAGAGCCTCCAGAAGGAATTCAGCTCTGGTGACCCCTTTTAGGCTTCTGGCCTCCAGAACAATGAGTTAATCAGTGGGCGTGGCTGTAAGCCGCTAAACTTGTGGTGATTTGCTACAGCGGCAATAGGAAACCAGTATAGCCCTCAAGCTGACCACTTCCTGGTTGAGTTCAGGTAGAATCTGTGAATACAATGGGATAAAACTCCTATGATTAGGTTAGTTCGTGTTAATTGAAAGGCAGGCTATCCAGGTGGGCCTTACCTAGTCAGGTGAGCCCTTAAAAGTTCCCAGCCCTTCCTGAAAGGCTGTTTGACTCCAGGGATATTCTCCATTGCTAGCTCTGAGAATAGAGGGGAACATGGGAAGAACTTGAGAGCGGACTCCAGTTGCTATGATTGATCGCTGCCAACAGCCAGCAAGAAAACGGGAACCTCAATTCTACACCCACAAGGAGCTGAATTCTACCAACAACTTGAACACGTTTGGATGACGATTAAGCCCAAGCTCCAGGTGAGAATGCAGCAGGCCAGCCAGTACCTTGATTACAGCCTTGTGATTCCCTGAGTATCAAACCCAGCCATGCTGTACCAGGACTTCTGACCCCCAGAGCTATGAGCTGATCCATGGGGATTGTTTTAAGCCACTAAATTTGTGGTCCTTTGTGAGGCAGCAGTAGAAAAGTAACATAAATGTCATGTGGAAAGATGCATGGTCTGGCTAAAAATGAAAGACATAAAAATAAAAACCATTTAGTGATAATACGTTAAACTAGTAACAATAAATCTACCCGTAAAACTACATGTGCTGGGTTTGGGGGAACCGGATACATGTACCTTTCTGGGGGGGCACTGGGAATTGGCTCAGGCCCACTTAGGAAATTGCTTATTCCTTTGACTCTGCAATTAGTAAGAAATTAGTTCATTTAAAAATATTCATAGAAGGAACATTTATGATAAAGAAAAAGATGGAAGTAAGGTGAATGTCCAGCCTTCAACAGAGGGTGCTAAGCAAGCATCTTATAATGAAAAGAAACACCAAATGGAACAGTGTTAATCGTGGCATCCTCATGGGTAATACTGTTGCCTGGAACGCTTGCACAATCACGTTAATGGAATAAAGCAGAGCAACAATTAACTAATACTTTACCACTCACTGGCTGTGTGCCCTTAGGCTAATGACTTAACCTCACTGTGCTCAATTTCCTCATATCTAAAATGGGCATGATTTTAGGATGCACCTCACAGGGCCATGGAGAGATTTCAAAGAGGCAGGTCATGTAGAACCTGGAATAGTCCTTGTTCCTTTATAGAATCTCAAGAAATTGGCCATTACTGTAACAATTATGAGTAGTATCATTATATGAAAATGAAGTGGGGCTGGGTGCAGTGCCTCACACCTGTAATCCTGGCACTTTGGGAGACCAATGTGGGAGGATTGCTTGAAGCCAGGAGTTTGAAACCAGCCTGGACAACATAACGAGACTCTATCTCTATAAAAAATAAAAAAAATCAGTCTGGCATGGTAGCTTGTGCCTGTGGGCTCATCTGCTCAGGAGGCTGAGGCAGGAGGATGACTTGAACCCAGGAGACTGAGGCTGCAGTGAGCTATGACTTAGCCATTGCACTTCAGCCTGGGCAACAGAGTGAGTTCCTGGCTCTAAAAACAAAAAAAGAAAAAGAAAAAAGAAAATGACTTGGATGACTTCCATTCCTGACACTAAAATCTCTTGATTCAACCTGGAGGCAATATTATATGGTAGGAGGCTATGTAACATAGTATTAGGAGTAAAGGCTTTGGTGTAATTAATAATAATACCTGACTCATGGTTATTAATGAAATGAGTCATGTAAAATGTGTAGCATAGTATCTGTCAACTCTCAACAAACCATAACTACGATTATTATTTTGTTGTTATTTTGGGAGGGAGTTGGAGGTGAATATGGAGCCACAACTCAAATAATAGCACTTAGTTTTTAGATAACAACTGCAGCCTATCCTTTTACTTGTTACCAGTTCACATGTTCTTTCTGCTCCTTGGTTTCTGCATCCCTCGTCCAGTTTTTGAGTTTTTATGATGTATTCTTCATGCTCCTGCCTTAAAGATCCTCCACGTCATCCCTTTGTAATTAAATGTTGACATGATTCAACATCTGCATGATTCCTAACCACCACGGAGGTGTGAGTGTGTGCATGCATGCATGTGTGTGCACGAGTGTGTGCATACAAGGGTATGTGCATGCATGCACAGTATGTGTGCGTGTGTGTGTTTGTAGAAGGGGGGATGTGTTTAACTTGGAAGCATAAACGTTAAAATCTAATGACTTTCTGTTGCCAGACAACATGCATTCATATATAATGTGAAATGGAAGGTGGCTGCAGTCCTGTGGCCACCTCACTGGCAGGGAGAACAACCTAGAGTGGAGGCAAGGCCAGAGGGAAAAGAAGGGGAGTGGAGGGTAGCTCCTCCTTGTCACCCAGTACTCTTTTGGCCAAATCTTTCCTGGAGTCACTGCCACTGTCCTGCAAGCCTAAGGCAGCTATAAGGCTTAGAATTGTCCCCACCAATATACAACCTGAATTGCCAAGTGCTTATTAAGTGTGTTTTCCTGAAAAGTTAATGGGAGAACAAAATAAAATTTGTTAGGAACTGGAACTCCCTGCCCCTCTTCTCTTGCTTCTGTCAGGAATTCTCAAGGTAATTGTTTACCTGTCTGTTTCCATTGCTAGGCTATCAGCATCTTGTGGGCAGGTAAAGGTATTTTGTTTGAATCTTTTTCTCCAGGGTTTAGCACATAATAACCACAGAAACTTCACAAATATTTGCTGCATGAATGAGTCAATTCTTGAGCATCAGGTCAGCAGTACCTACTGATGGGTTCTCTTGGCTGAAAGCCCATAAAATCTCTCTGACTGAGGCAGGCTGGTTCAATGTCTGTCTAGGGACACTAATGTTGATCACTCTTGATAATGGAAAGAGAGGCTTCTGGGGGTTGCTAGATAAAATAGAAGTAGATATAAAGGGATGAACTAAAAGATCAAAATTAACACTCAGTGATAAGAGGTAGAGGTAGCAGATGCTGTTGCTTTGAGGTCCTATTGAGAGAGATCAATTTTACTATAGTAGGAGAGAGAATGGGGCCACAGGGGGATCTTCCTTAGCTGACCAGAGGAAAACCACCATGGGAGTGCACACAGACCAATATATGCTGAGTAGCTATAATGTAAAGAGGGTACGGAGAGGGTGACTGACTGAAATTCATCCACCTATTTAACACATATTTATTCAACGCCTACTATATATCAGGCCCAGGTTGGATCTACCTGTACAGCATACATCCCTGCACAGCTTATGAAGCAAACATCCACTCTGAATGGTCAGTGTCTATGATGCTTGGTTGTTAAATATTTATGCCTTCTGTTAGCAGTGAACAAAAAAGTCCCTACTCTCTTGGTGCTCAGTTTTTGGTCAGAGGGAATAGATGATAAGTACAACACAAACAAATATATGACAGGTGATGATAAATGCTATGGAGAAAGCCAAATCAGGGTACAGGGACAGAGGTTAAATAATTTGCCTGAGACTTCACAGCAAAGAAGAGGTGGAACCAGGACTTGATGAATTTGAAAGCTGACTCTAGTCACATCTGAAGATGTGGCTGTGGGGGCAGCTGGTCACGAACCTCACTGTAGTCCTACCTGAGCAAATGTCAAAAAGAGAGATCTTTTCATAAGCGATCATCAAATATTTATTGAGCCCCTCCTATGTATCAGGCACCTTGCTAAGCACTGGAGATACAGCAGCTGACAAAACAGAAAAGATCCGTGCTCAGGGAGGGGTGAAGCAGAGGAGACGAATCTGAAATCACTGAAAAATAGAAAGAGATAAAAAGTATTTCAAAAGAAGAAGACAGAATGGTACAGGGAGGTAAAAAACAGAGCTACCCTAAAGAAAATGAAAGCCAACTTGTAAAAGACTTACCTGCATTCCCATGTTTATTGCAGCATTATTCGTAGTAGCCAATATATGAAATTAACCTAAATGTCAATTGATGGACAAGTAGATGTAAGAAGTGCCTTTTGCGTTCCACCATGATTCTGAGGCCTCCCCAGCCGTGTGGATGTGTAAGTCCAATTAAACCTCTTTTTGTTCCCAGTTTCAGGTATGTCTTTATCAGCAGCAAGAAAACAGACTAATACAGTAAATTGGTACCAGTAGAGTGGAGTGTAGCTGATAAAATACCTGAAAATGTGGAAGCAACTTTGGAACTGGGTAACAGGCAGAGGTTGGAGCAGTTTGGAGGTCTCAGAAGAAGACAGGAAAATGTGGGAAAGTTTGTAATCTCCTAGAAACTTGTTGAATGGCTTTGACAAAAATGCTGATAGTGTTATGAACAATAAGGTCCAGGCTGAGGTGGTCTCAGATGGAAATGAGGAACTTGTTGGGAACTGGAGCAAAGGTGACTCTTGTTATGTTTTAGCAAGAGACTGGGGACATTTTGCCCCTGCCCTAGAGATTTGTGGAACTTTGAACTTGAGAGAGATGATTTAGGGTATCTGGCAGAAGAAATTTCTTTTCTTTTCTTTTCTTTTCTTTTTTTTTTTTTTTGAGATGGAGTCTTGCTCTGTTGCCTGAGCTGGGGTGCAGTGGTGCAATCTTGGCTCACTGCAACCTCTGCCTCCTGGGCTCAAGTGATTCTCCTGCCTCAGCCTCCCAAGTAGCTGGTATTACCACTGTGTGTGCACCACCATGCCTAGCTAATTTTTGTATTTTTAGTGGAGATAGGGTTTCACCATGTTGGTCAGGCTGCTCTCAAACTCCTGACCTCAAGTGATCCACCTGTGGAAGAAATTTCTAAGTAGCAAAACATTCAAAAGGTGACTTGGGTGCTGTTAAAAGTATTCCATTTAAAAAGGGAAACAGAGAGTAAAAGTTCAGAAAATTTGTAACCTGATGATGCAATAGAAAAGAAAAACCCATTTTTTGAGAAATTCAAGTGAGATGCAGAAATTTGCTTGAGTAGCAAGGAGCCTCATGTTTTGTGTTTTTTTTTTTTTTTGGATTTTTTTTTTTTTAAATACTTTAAGTTCTAGGGTACATGTGCACAATGTGCAGGTTTGTTACATATGTATACATGTGCCATGTTGGTGTGCTGCACCCATCAACTCGTCAGCACCCATCAACTCGTCATTTACATCAGGTATAACTCCCAATGCAAGGGAGCCTAATGTTGATCCCAAAGACCATGGGGAAAATGTCTCCAGGCCATGTCAGAGACCTTCATGGCATCCCCCTCCCATCACAGGTCTGGAGGCCCAGGAGGAAAAAGTGGCTTCATGGGCTGGGCCCAGGGTCCCTGTGCTGTGCAGCCTAGGGACTTGGTGCCCTGTGTCCCAACACTCCAGCCATGGCTGAAAGGGGCCAATGTAGAGCTTGGGCTGTGGTTTCAGAGGGTGGCAAGCCTTGGCACCTTTCATGTAGTGTTGAGCCTGTGGGTGCACAGAAGTCAAGAATTGAGGTTTGGGAACCTCTGCCTAGATTTCAGAAGATGTATGGAAATGTCTAGATGCCCAGGCAAAAGTTTGCTGCAGGGGTGGGGCCCTCATGGAGAACCTCTGCTTGGCAGTGCAGAAGGGAAATGTGGGGTTGGAGCCCCTCCAGAAAGTCCCTACTAGGGTACTGCCTAGTGGAGTTGTGGGAAGAGGGCCACTGTCCTGCAGACCCCAGAATGGTAGATCCACCAGGAGCTTGCACCATGCTCCTAGAAAAGCCGCAGACAATGTCAGCCTGTGAAAGCAGTGAGGAGGAAGGCTGTATCCTGCAAAACCAGAGGGGTGGAGCTGCCCAAGACCATGGGAACCCACCTCTTGCATCTGTGTGACCTGGATGTGATACCTGGAGTCAAAGGAGATCATTCTGAGCTTTAAAATTTGACTGCCCTGCTAGATTTCTGACTTGCATGGGCCCTATAACCCCTTTGTTTTGGCCAATTTCTCCCATTTGGAACAGCAGTATTTACTTAATACCTCTACCCCCATTGTGTCTAGAAAGTAACTAGCTTACTTTTGATTTTGCAGACTCATAGGTGGTAGGGACTTGCCTTATCTCAGATGAGACTTTGGACTGTGGACTTTTGGGTTAATGCTGAAATAAGTTAAGACTTTGCAGGACTGTTGGGAAGGAATGATTGGTTTTGAAATGTGAGGACATGAGATTCAGAGGGGCCAGGGGCGGAATGATATGGTTTGGCTGTGTCCCCACCCAGATCTCAACTTGAATTGTATCATCCAGAATTCCCACGTGTTGTGGGAGGGACCTGGCGGGGCAGGGTGGGGGGTGTAATTGAATCATGGGGGCCAGTCTTTCCCGTGCTATTCTCATGATAGTGAAAAGTCTCACGAGATCTGATGGATTTATCAGAGGTTTCCACTTTGGCTTCCTCCTCATTTTTTCTTGCCGCCGCTGTGTAAGAAGTGCCTTTCACCTCCTGCGATGATTCTGAGGCCTCTCCAGCCATGTGGAACTGTAAGTCCAATTAAACCTCTTTTTGTTCCCAGTTTTGAATATGTCTTTATCAGCAGTGTGAAAACAGACTAATACAGCAGATAAAGACAATGTGGTACATGTACACAATAGAATACTATTCAGTCTTTAAAAAGGAGGTGATCTTGCCATTTGTGACAACCTGGATGAACCTGGAGGACATTTTGCTAAGTGAAATAAGCCAGGCATAGAAAGAAATGTATTGCATGATCTTATTTATATGTGGAATCTGAACAAATCAAACTCATAGAAGCAAAGAGGAGAATAATGGTTACCAGGGCCTGGGAAGTGTGTAGGAGAGGTATGGAGATGTTGGTCAAAGGATACAATGTTTCAGCTAGACAGGATGAATAAATTCTGGATGTCTGTTGTTTAGCATGGTGACAATAGCGTGTACTTCAAAATTGCTAAGAGATTGATCTTAAATGTTCTCACCATAAAAATCTAAGGATGTGGCATGATGGATATGTTAATTAGCTTGATTTAATCATTTCACAATGTATACATATGTCAAAACTTCACATTGTACACCATAAATATATACAATTTTTTCCTTAAATGTTTTTTCTTTTGTAGTGGTGGGATCTCACTATGTTGTCCGGGCTGGTTTTAAACTCCTAGCCTCAAGTGATCCTCCTGCATTGGCCTTCCATAGTGCTGGGATTATAGGCAGGAACCACTGTACCTGGCCAGTATATGTAGTTTTTATTTGTTGATTAAAAATAAAAATTAAAAAATGAAAAAGCAGGGCTATTCTCCTTTGGCGGAGGACGACCTCCCTGAGAAAGCTGTGTGTTAGCTGAGTGTGCCTGTTCTGTGCTCCCTCTTTCACCTGTGAGATGGTGTGAGATCGTGTTTGTTATAAACCACCGTTGACTTTGAAGAGCATCATTCCTTTCTGTCTGGCTCCCTACATTTTCCTTCCTTTGTGAATGTCAGCTGGGGCTGAGTCCTTCCCAGCTCTCTTCAATTTGTGATTCTGATGCTGTCCAGATGTGCTTATAGCAGGCTCTCATCTCCCCAGCCAGACCACTGAGCTCTTCCAATTACCAGCCAGTCACTTGGAATCATGCCTCTGACCCATTCATTCAGGGCAGATGCCTTCTCCCAGGCATCCTTAGAATTCTGGACAGAGGAGAGTGGGAAGGAGGCCAGATTCTGCCCTGAGATTTTCCAGAGATGGAGATCTCCGGTGTCCGAGGAGGAAGAGATAAGAGGCAGGAACTGGAAAGAGCAGCAAGCTCTCTTCCCAGGCGCTTGGGAAGTAAGAACTATTTATCCTATTTATTGGATGATTGTCAATAAGTCTTGCCAATTGCCTGGAAATATCTTGGCACTGCAATGAGGCCATACTCACCTCTGTGACCTATGCCCTTTGCTCTTTCTTATCTGTCCACATGGATAAAGGTGCAACACCTGTCTCTTTGGTCAGGCACAGAAAAGCTGCCACATGGGAGTGATTTATTCCTGCCTGTGTTTGTGAGGCCACTATTGCTTATTTCTTTTCCTTACCATTATCATCCTTGCTCAGGTGCTGCTGGGTTGGAACCAGAAGACCCTGGTTGGAATTGTAGCCCTCCTTTTCTGGCTGTCTGACCTGGGAATGTCAATGCAGAGCTAACAGGTGTTGAGCACCTTCCCTGTGACAGGCAAGAGGTTAAGTGCTTTATGTCAATTATTTTATGTTGTTCTTATAGCAGACCTAGGAATGGAGGTGCTTTTTTTTTCTGCTTTAAAAGAATCACAAAACAACCGAGGCCGAGATAAATTAGGTAGTTTGCCAAAAGTAACACAGTTAGATGGTAGAAGAGCTTATGACTGTCACTCATGAAACACTGTGTTCAGTGTCGTACCTGTGCCATCTTTTAAAATCTGCAATAGTCTTTTCCTTTTTTGAGATGGAGTCTTGCTCTGTTGACCAGGCTGGAGTGCAGTGGTACCATCTCAGCTCAACGCAACCTCTGCCTCCCAGGTTCAAGCGAATCTCCTTCCTCAGCCTCCTGAGTAGCTGGGATTACAGGCGTGCACCACCACGTCTGGTTAATTTGTGTATTTTTAGTAGAGATGGTGTTTCCCCATGTTGGCCAGGCTGGTCTCAAACTCCTGACCTCAAGTGATCTGCCCACCTCTGCCTCCCAAAGTGCTAGAATTACAGACATGTGCAATAGTCTTAAACCTAAGTATGACAACTCCATCTTTTATACATGAGGCAATTCAAAAGCAAAAACATTAAGAAACTTTCCCAAAGTCACACAGCTTATCAATGGCAGAGGAAGAACTTCAGCTTAGTCATTCTCCTTCTGAAGTCCAAGCCTACGCCATCTTTCTGAACCTCAGCCTTCCCTTCTATGGTGAAGGGAGCCCTATTGTGATAAACGGCTGTGAGGGAGGACATCTTGGAGTCACACCTTTCTTCTCTTGGGTCTGCACCAGGTCTGATGTTTGAGGGAGGTGCCTATAGGGACTGGGAGAGGTTGGGTCATACTAGAGTCCCTGAGGTCTGATACACGCATGATCTTTTTAGCCAGCTTGGGTTTCACTAAATATTCCAGGGTAGGAGGCATTAGAGAAACAGGCATTGAAAAAGCAGCTACTGGGGCTCCTGCTTGATTAAGGGAAAGGGTTTCTCAAGTCCGTGGCCAAGAAGGAGAGTGATATGGTTTGGCTTTGTGTCCCCACCCAAATCTCACCATGAATTGTAATAGTAATCCCCACTGTCATGGGAGGGACCCAGTGGGGTAATTGAATCATGGGGGCAGGTTTTTCCCATGCTGTTCTTATGATAGTGACTAAGTCTTATGAAATGTGACTTTTTTTTTTTTCTTTTTCGAGATGGAGTTTCACTCTTATCGCCCAGGCAGGAATGCAGTGGCATGATCTCAGCTCACTGCAACCTCTGCCTCCCCGGCTCAAGTGATTCTCCTGCCTCAGCCTCTTGAGTGTCTGGGATTCCAGGCACCTGCTACCATGCCTGGCTAATTTTTTTTTGTAATTTTAGTAGCGATGGGGTTTCGCCATTTTGGCCAGGCTGGTCTTGAATTCTTGACCTCAGGTGATCTACCCGTCTCGGCCGCCCAAAGTGCTGGGATTACAGGCGTGAGCCACCACACCCAGCTGAGATCTGATGGTTTTATAAAGGGGAGTTCCCCTGCACATGCCTTCTTGCCTGCCACCATGTAAGATGTGACCTTGCTCCTCCTTTGTATTCCACAATGATGCCAGCCATGTGGAACTGTGATTCAATTAAACCTCTTTCCTTTATAAATTACGTAGTCTTGGGTATGTCTTTATTAGCAGCATGATGTGAGAACAGACTAATACAGAAAGATACTAATGTGGATTCCCCGCACGGCAAGCAGTGCAGAGGGCAAAGCACCAGACTGAGGACTAGCAGCACTGGGCCAAAATGTCTGGGCTGTTCCTTACCAGCTGTGTGAGCCTGGATTAGTCTCCTAGTCCCTCGAGGCTCAGTATCCCTCTGTGGAAGTGGGAAAAGGCACTTCCTCACGCAGTGAATTGCTAAGAGCATTTTATAGACTACTGAGTGCTTTATACATGTGATGTTAATTTCCTTCCTTTGGGTAATAAACGAGACATGCTGGGGTTCCGTTTTTTAATAGGTTTCTAGGTCTGGCCGCAGGATCTCATGATGTGCCCTGGGATGTGGATGTGTCAAAGTATCAAAGAATGGAAAGAGCAAGAGATGAAGTAGATACAGAAAATTCTGAGATAGCTTCACTCCAATCCCATGAAAGTGACAAATTGGCTGTACAATCACTCAACTGCTAACTTTTCCAGCACCTCCACGTGCCTGGTCCTGGACTTCGCACTGCCAGTGGGAGAAGAAAACCCATTGGTCTTGTCTGATGGGAGTTTATGGTTTTAGGTGGGGACAAGGACAACACCAAGTCAGAACTATTAGACATGGAATTTAATTTGGAACTAAGCTGAATGGGAAATGGAGGTGTACAGGTTCTGGAAAGAAAGGCTGATGGAGAGATGAGAGTAATCAGGGAGGGCTTTGGCAGAACCAGAGCTTGAGAGGGACTGAAAGGAGCAGGAAAGGTAGTGGTGGCTGCAGTGACATCCCCTTCACCCCACAACATGTGGCAATTACCAGCTTCCTACTGCTAAAGAACATCAAGCACTGACTTTATCCTGGGCACAGAGCCAAATCCTTTATGTCATTCAAGTCCCCCAACCTTTTGAGGTGACACTATTTTACAGATGAGAAAACAGGCAGGGGAAAGAAGCCGTTTCCAGGTCACATACCTAGTCAATGGCAGAGGCAGATTCTAACTCTGGACTGTCTGGTATATCCAGAGTTCATGCCCCTAACCACAAAGCTGTACATCGAAGGCATGACGGACCCGTGCGAAACACTTTTTGTTGTCCAGCCAGGCTGAGAAGGTAGGGACAATGGAAAGAAGGTTAGTACTTGTCAGGAGCAGAAAAAGAGAAATTTCCTTCTTATCTATTCTTTTGTTTTTCCCTTACTCCAGGAGAGACTTTGGGGACAAGATGTTTTTGCCCAAGAAATGCTTTTGGCATGGAGAGCTGAGAGGAACTACACTGTGATGGAGAAGCGAAGTCTGGGTGCTTTGGGTTGGTTAAGGCTCTGAATCCAGAATAGAGAGTGGGGCCTGAGGGTGCATTGTGTAGTCCTCAGTGGAGCACATGAGGGCAGAGAGGAGGGGTTGCAGCAGGAATCCACACCTGCAGCTACAACATGGACTTTACTGGGAGAATGTGAGGCATAAAGGTCAAGAGTTGATCTAGTCATGGAAGGCCAAGCTCCACCAGCCCCATGAAACAGAAGGATCGTGACCCCAAATGAGACTCAGCCTGCTCTCAATCCCCAGGGGAAGGAGTCCTGAACTGAGAAATCAGGCAATGCCCAGCTCTCCTTCAAGTTTGCTGTGGGGCCATGGAGCAAATCATATTCTTTCCCTTGGCCTCAGTTTCTGCATCTAATAACATGGGGGCGTTTGGACCAGATGAATGCTGAATAGATTGGGTGACTGTAGAGTTGTATTCAGGACAGTGACTAAGCATTTTCCATGTTTTGAGATGATAGTTCACCATTTTCTCTAAGGGGCTGAATCCCTTTGGCCTGACTGCCTGGGTCTAAAGTCTCAGCTTTCGGACCCTACATCAATAAGAAGCTGGAGAGAGGACGGAGGTCTCCCCACTACCCTAGGGAAATGGGGACTGGGAGGGCTGGGGTGATGGAGCAGTCACTGCCTGTATCCTAGAATAGCTGCAGCCTTCCTGGCATCTGCCATCCTGGCTGCAAACTCCCATCTCATTGGCTGCTCCTTGTCCCTGCCGTCTGGCAGGCACTGCTTTCCAGGTTTTTGTGGCACCGACTAAGCAGCCTCCTTGCAAGCTACAGCACGCTGGCTTCTTTCTCCACGTGGTTGGGATCATAATAGCAACTCTCCTCTGGTTCCCTCCATCCTGCCTCACTTCACCTCCCTGATGGGTGTGGACAGAGGGGTAGTTTAGGACACTGGAAAGGGGCCTATACTTGGCATCAGGGGTCTCAAGTTCTTCCTACCCACTTGCTATGTACATAGGCACAAGTCTAAGCATTTTTCCTGGCTTCAGCATCTTCACCTGTGAAATGGGTGTGATCAGGCTGTTGACCAGGGTGGTCATCCCTGTGGTTCACAGCTGGAGTCCCTTTTGCTTGGCCAGTGCCCAAACTATATGGGTTGTTTAATAATTGAAATATCTTCCTGAGGGTAATAACGTCTGGGTATTCACATAGAACTGCTGTGAGAATTCAATGGAGATAAATGAAGGATGGGAGCAAGTGCTTCGGGAGCTGCGAAGTCATTATCAGGTAACAAATGCGCCTGTCCGTTCAGTACCCATTTGTCTCCTCTGTCTTGAAGGTATATTTCACCTTGATTTTCCACTCCCTCATTCTTAACCGTATAGTTCAGTTGGGACTTGCTCCACTCCCAGCTCCAAGTCTGCATGTGAGCAGGCCTGGGCAGGTAAGCATGTCTTCCTGTGGCTGCAGTGATAGGTTGAGAGATGAATTAAACCAAAAAAGCCTTACCCAAGCCAATCCTGGGGTAGGATCCAGACCTAATCAATAAGACTGCACATATTCACACTGTGGTAATGGCTCAGGAATAGGCTTATGACCTGAGTTAGACCAATCTGATGATTTTTCTGAGATTATTCTCACTGGAATGGGTGGGAAAACTCCTTTCTCTTTTCGGTGATGAGTTTGGAGGCTGTGACTCATGGCTTTTTTTTTTTTTTTTTTCCACACGGAGAAAGCCTGCCTGGGTAGAAGAGAACGGAGCCGAGCAAAACCAAAAAACGGATATGAGATGAAAAGGAAAGAGAGTAGAGTCCTGGCGACACCAAGTCCTGGCCCTCTTTGGTCCTTAATGCCTTCATTCCTTTAGCTCCTCTGTCAAGCAGAGTAAAGAACAGAGGGTAGCAAGCTGTGGGATACATTTCTACAGTTTTACATTGGTGATCAGGGAAGGCTTTTCTACTAAGGTTAAATATGATCTGAGATCTGAATAAAGTAAGGGAGTGAGTCCTGTAGATACACAGAGGAAGAGAATTCCAGGCAGAGGGAATAGAAGGTGCAAAGGCTCTGAGATGGGAGGGAGCTTGGTATCTTCAAGGAATTGCAAGTGCACCAATTGTGTCTGGAGCTGAGTGAGAAAATAATAACTTATCCTAGAACTTCTCTCTGGGGGTGTCTCAGCTATGCAGTTTCTCTCTGCCTGGACTAGAGTTGATGCTGGGACCTGAACTGCAGCTTCATGGGCTTTGGTGCCTGTAGCTGCCAGGGGCTAGAAAGCTCAGAGACTAGCACTGAGGTCTCTTTCTCTCTCTCTCTTTTTTTTGTGCTCTGTAATCCTGTATCTGTCAATACCCAAAGGATATGACCTCCTTCTAATTAGCTTCCTCTAATAACTCACCCAGGAGCTGTCATAAACTACTGTTTCTACAGGAATCCAGAGAAGGGAACAATTCTGTGTGGCTAGAGTAGACAGAAAAGCTTCAGTGGGAACGATTTCTTTCATTACAATTGCTGAGGTGTGACATTCCATGAACACGTGCCAATTTCTTCCCTGTGTGTTTGTTCCTTTCTTCATTCATTTAACAAGAATTTATTGAGTATCTGATATCTGCCAAGGTATACAGAAAGGCACTGAATATACAAAGATGAATCAGTCACGGTTGTTGCTTTCAAGGATCTCAGTCTGGGGTGGGTGTGGAGGAGGCAGCCATGTAAACAGATAATTAGAGAGAAACATGGCAGGTGCTGGAACCAAGGTAGGAATGTGGTGCTGGATGGGAGCCCTGAGGAGGGAGGGACAGTTATACCCAGAAGAGTCAGGGTGGTCTACACTGACCTCTGAATCGGACATTGAAGACCCAGGGAAGTTTGACCAGTGGAGGGGATAGCACATGTTAACAGTATGTAGTCGTGGGAAAGGATGGGATTAGGAAGTGGCAAACATTTAGTATAGAGGGTTTTGGGGCATTGGGGTTGGTAGGTAAAATAAAGGGCAAGGGGTTGAGGTCAGCCCAGTCTGCATTCGACTTTGTTCTGCTAATTTGGAGAATCACTGGGGATTCAAAGCAAGGGAGTAATAGCAACAGATTAGACTATTATGTAATATGATATAATAACATAATATATAAAATATAATATACTATTATAATATAATATGGTAATAATGGGAGTTAGTCTGAAACATAAATGGTTAGTTGTTTGGGATGAGACAGAGTTACCAACTCAATGCCAACAGGGGTCAGGCAGATGACAGAACAAGGAGCAAAGTCAGCAGGTCGTACAGCCCTGCAGAGGGTAGGTGCTACTCAACTTAGTCAATTGTTGCCCCAATAGAAGCTTAGGTCCAGGGCTGTCAGAGCTTCTGAGTTTTCAAGAGCAGCTGGAAATCCAGATCCTTATGTAAAAAAATCTCACCATTTTTAAATGTTGGCAACTACTTTAAATTCTACAAAATGTTGTGTGGGCCAAGTATATAACACATCTGCCAGCCTGATCTGTCTGCAGGCCACTGGTTTGCAACTTCTGGGTTGAGAAAAGAGTTTTCTTTCTTCAAAAGAGAGATGAGATGAAAATAGTTTTGGATCCAATGATTCAGGCCTGAAATGACCTTCTTTCATTCTTGTTCTAGAAAATTCCTAATCATTACTTAAAGTTCAGTTACATTCCCCCTTGTGAAGCTTTCCTCATCACCTCCCCTCTCCCCAACACCCTCAATGACCTCCCATGTCTCCCAAGCATGTGTTTGCCGCATCTTCTACATGCTCTGATACCTGAAAACAAAGGCAAAAACAAAAACAAAAGTTGTGGAGCAGTAGAGAAGTCAGGGCCAGAAAAGACATATAATTGTTGATTAATGGAAGGAACCAAGACTTGCAGAAGTAGAAGAAACTCAATACAGGCCCCTCCTCCTGGTAGGACTGTCTGAGATGGGAAGAAGCAACTGAATCTGAAAGGAAAGATGAGTTGCTCGAGAAGAGGTTCGACTTCAAGAACTCAATAGTGAGGCTCAACTTCGAGGCTCAATATTGAGTTTGCGTAGGATGTAATTCTTAAGCAGGTTACGTACTGTTTTTGAGTCTGTAATCACATCTGTCTTTAGTTACTGCTCATCCTGAGATGATCAAGACTGATCTGGGAGTTTTCCATGAAGGGATTTAAGCTATGGGGGTGGAGTGGACATCTGTTGTTTTGCTGTCCAATTGCCTTTCATTTTTCTTTTGATTTCTCTGGGGATCTGTTCCTACCCAGTTTTCAGTCCATGTTATTATTATTTTTTTTTTTTTTTGCTTTTTTGAGATGGAGTCTTGCTCTGTCGCCCAGGCTGGAGTGCAGTGGTGTGATCTCAGTTCACTGCAACCTCCACCTCCCGGGTTCAAGTGATTCTCTTCCCTCAGCCTCCCGAGTAGCTGGGACTATGCCTGGCTAATTTTTTGTATTTTTAGTAGAGATAGGGTTTCATCATATTGGCCAGGCTGGTCTCGAACTCCTGACCTTGTGATCTGCCCGCCTTGGCCTCCCAAAGTGCTGGGATTACAAGTGTGAGCCACCGCGCCCAGCCTCCATGTGCTTCTTACTTGAGAGTTGGGCATGGGACATATTCATGGCTCATTGAGGCTTCTGATTGCCTGGACACAGTGGTCAGTGTGGAAACACAACTCTACTAGGGTCTGTGAAAATCAGGCTCAGGAATTTCCTTGAATTGTTGAGAAACAGGCACTCTCTCTTGTGTTTCTAGATTTGAACCTGGGATGGTGTAGTTTTCAGAGCAACCTAAGAAGGAAACGATATGGAGAAGAGGAGAGTGAGAGACGGTGAGAGACCTGTATGCGGATGGTGTCATGTGAACCATTGAGTCAAACTTTACCTAGGGCTAGTTAACTAGATTTTCTAGTTATTATAGCTAGTAATTTTTTCTCCCTTAAACCACTTTGAGTTATGAATATGTTTTTGTCAGTTGTCACCCAAAATGGTCCTTTAACCTCCATTAAAGGCGTGAATAATGGTCCCTCCCATGTGCAGTTTGCGAAACATTTTTACACTTACTGCCTTGATTCTCCCAACTCTCCTGTGAAGTTAGTAAAGCAGGTATTATCATCCCCATATCACAGAGAAGGCAGTCGAGGCTTCATGAAGTTAGGATCCACAGTCAGATGGCTTAGGAATGGAAGAACAAAAATCCTCTTCGAGTCTGGTTCCAGAGTTTCTCTGCACCGATAATGTCATGCTAAATTAAACTCTGATAATGCTGAACTAAATTACTCTAAAGTACCCCTGGAAATAGCCTCTCAGAATCATAATTCATGCTGGGTAATTACAAAATAACTTTCTTCTCATTATTTTCCTACTTACGTACCTCCAAGGGAAGGGTTGGTGATAAATGTCAGGGTTGGGACAATTTAAGTAATTATTTAGATGTCTGGCTGATAGATATCTTTTACCATGGTGCTAATATCTGCTTTTAACTTCTGCTTGATAACAAAGTGGGAACCCTACCTTTCATATCCCCAACACAAATAAAGTTATTTTGTAAAGAGATTGTTGAGAGCCTTCCTCATGCAATTCCATCTTTCTGGAATGATGCTCCTGCCATACCTAGGTCCTGCCCACCCTTTGGGTTTGGCTTCAATAGCATGGATGCAGAGCGGTCCTACTTTATAAGAAATAGTTTTTTTTCCCCCTCTCTCAGCCTCAATTTTGTCCATTTTAAGCTGTGTTATAGTCTTCCTACTTTTTTTTCTCACAATTAAGAAATTTGTTTTTAATTTTCTTCCTTTCCAGTTGAATTTCCAGTAACATGTTTCACTTCTTTATCCCTAGCACCTAGCTCAGTGCCTGGCATGTGGTATCTAGTCACTAAATATTTGTTGACGGAGTAAACTGGTGAATGAGTGGCTTGTCCCAGAGTATTGAAGAGAAGGGGACGTGTGAGTCGTTAGAAACTTGGGACAGGGAGGGCTCTAGGTTGGAGGCTCTAGACTGGTGGTTATCGGCAGTGGGGCTGGGCTGGGTATGGGAGACAAATCCTGAGAAGGATGAATCCTCTAGGGAATGCAGTATGAGAGCAGAGAAGTATAGTGCCAAGGACCAAGACCTATGGCATGGAAAAAGAATAAGAAGCCAGGGAAGGGGGCGGGGATGGGTAGAAACCATGTCCTAGAGGCCAGGACAGGAGGGGGCTCAGGAAGAGGGAGTACACAGCAGTGTTTCATACCTCCACAAGTTGCCAGAGCACCTGATTCGCACCTGACTGACTTTTCCAATTATTTTTACCCTGATTGTAGCAGTTGGCAGAGTTCCAAGTGGCACTGCAATTTTGTTTGCTGCCTGCAATTCCCACCTCTCCAGGTTAGCAGACACGAGTCCTCTGACCTTGCCAGCAAAGGTGGCACCTCTCAATTTAGCTCTGTCTGCAAAAGTCAGCTGAGATGCTACATGCTCTCTCCACTGGGTCTTAAAGTATATTCACAGGGGCCCAGGCACACCCACACCACACATCTTACATCCTCTGCTCCCTCAGGGAGCGAGGGCATCTGCCGGACCACCACTTTGCAGCCCACCTTTGTGGAGATCCTTACCAGCTTTCCATATTGTTATGATAAAGGGAATACGAAAGTGATTTGAGTGAGGAGTCTCAAGTCTAAAGAATCAATAACACGAAGAGAGGCAAAGCTGAGCCTCTGTTATTCTTCTAGGAAGTAGTCTCTAGAATTCTAGGAGCTGAGTTCATCACACTCCAGGGAGTGACACACACCTGGGTCCCTTGTTTCCCTTTGAAGGACCAAGCCTTCCACAGCTAGTGACATGTTCATGATAGCTAGAGATTTTAATAGATGCTAGCTTGGAGTACTTACAATGGGCTTAGCACTATGTTGGTCTTTTTATAGGTGTTCATCTTACTTAATCTTCTCCTGGAATCCTATTCGGTCATTATTCTTGGCTCCATTTTGCAGATGAGAAAACTGAGGCTCTGCGAGGTGGTATGACTTGCTGAAAGTCACACAGAATGTATAGCATAGAACTGGGAATCAAACTCAGATCACTGTTTTTCCTATGACCCCTACTTCGTGGAGGCACCAAGGCATGCTGGTTACCTGATGGGGACTGACAGCCTCTGTCACTGGAATTAGTTAACTGGGGCCTGGCCTTGTGCCTGAATGTTGAGAGAGCCAGCCACCTGGAAAGCTGTGCCAGTTCATGTGGCCCAATGGGTAGAATTTCTCCATCACACCCCCTCCTCTGCTTTCCTCCTAACCCACTCAGGGTTCCTGCTTCTGATGAGGACAGGGACCTCCAGTTGACAATTTAGCTCCTTAAAGCAAAAGAGTCTTTCCCTCCTGATCATTAAAAACCCAAACAGGAAACAAACAACAAACAAACAAACAAGCAACCTATTTAAAACAGGGTTTAACAGGATTCTTTGCTGTTTCCCAGGGAGAGCCTGTACTTTATGTTTTGTTGGCAATTAAGTGGGGGTGGAAGATAGCCTTTGTGACTCAGGTAAGGAACTGCCAGCACCCGCCCCAGGTTGCCTGCCCTCCTTGGTTACATCCCGGCTACAGCCGGGACACGTGAAGGACAATCAACCAGCAGGCAAGCAGCGTGGATAGGGAGGGAAGAAAGCCTTCCTCCTGGGCTCTTCCCACAAAGAAAATGACCATCTAAAACAACAGGAATAACAAACCAGCCTCTGGAAGCATGTTGGGTGGGACTGGGCCAATCACCTACCCCTATATGTGCTTCATGTGGGGGTCTGGCCTCATAGTGGGGTTGGGTAGTGATGAGGAGGTGGAGGCGAGGGTGGCAGGGGGTCTTCACTGGTTCCTTCTGTTCTCCACCCATGACCCACCCTATTCTGTCTCCTCTGTTGACGTGAAGCTTTGGTTCAAAAGCTGGAATTTAGTTGGCAAACAGCACCCGGGGGCCTGGAATTTATCTTTCCTGTTGTCCTGCATCCCTGGGCTTTGCCAGCTGCCTTGTTAGGCACCTCTAAGGTGATGTAAGGCTTTTCTGCCTCGTCTGTTTTCTGTCCATTGCAGTCCTCCTGCCCCATTCCTTTAAGCTGCCAGGACTGCTCCATGCCACATGAAAGCAGGTTCCGGGCCCCATCACATCCTGTTCCCGGGTCCCCCTGTGCACTGCAGCCTGAGTGGCCCTCATTCTCTTTGTTCTGATGCCATCCCCAGGAACAGCCTTGCTACTGTGGCTTTCTCAGCTTGGTTTTCCAGGCCTTTCTGAGGGCCCCCTGATAACCAAATTCATGTCCCCATATTGGGAAAGAGGTCTCTTCATATAGAACCATTAAACCCAATTCAAATTCATTCAGTGTCTCTGTAGCACTCTCTACTTCCTCTTTTGCGGTACTTATCAGACTTGCAAATACTGACTCGACTTCTATTTTTTCCAATACACTGAAACCACAACAAAGGTAACGGTGCAGACGAATATTTCCTGGACACTCACTATGTGCCAGGATCTGTGATATGTGCCCTGTGTATGCTGCCTCATTTAATCTGACAACAACTCTGGGAATTAGGTGCTAGTATTACAGTGATTTTATAGATGAGGCCTTGGAAGCTCAGAGAGGGTAGGTAACTTGCCTGAGGTCACAGTAAGCAATAAGCCAGGCACAAGGTAGGGGTTCAATGCCTGTTTGCTGAATGGATTAGATGAAGGGACTCATGTGTTTGTGGCCAGTGAGTGGACTGAGGATGGATGTGCTGAGCAGGTGGGGGCTGGAAATAGATCCAGGCAAGCATAAGGAAGAACTTTCCCAGAGCAAGGGCTCCTGAGTAGGCTCAAGATAAGGTGTTCAGATGAGGGTAAAGGAGAGGGCAGAAGGGAGTTAAGCCTCAGGTAGGGGATAGGCAAGATGACCTTTAAGATCCTTTCTAGTTCCAAGAATCTGCAATTGTTATATAATTCTTAAAGAAATGAATAAAATCCTTTGCAAATATGATGCACTTTTAGCCCCAGCTCTATGCTGTTATGAACAGGAGCTCATGTTCATTTTGGTACAACAAAAGTCAACAACGGTAAGGTCTTAAGCCCTTTGGGGATCAGTGTCTATATCCAGTCATCCAAGAATGATATTAACAACAGCTGGCATTTATGGAGTGCTTGCTACATACTGGGCAAGATTATATGGAGCAATAGTAGGCAGTATTTATGGAGTGCTCACATATTCGGCAAGTGAGTACATACTAGGCGAGGTTTATATCTTTTGCATGTATTAACTCAATTCTCACAGCAAACCTATGTTACAGAGGTGGATTAGTCAGGCAAAGATGCAATAACAAATTAACCCTGACTCATCAGTGGCTTTATACAATAAAAGTTTATTGCTCCTTTCTTTTTTTCTTTCTTTCTTTTTCTTTTTTTCTTTTTTTGGAAACGAAGTCTTGCTGTGTCGCCCAGACTGGAGTGTAGTGGTGTGATCTCGGCTCACTGCAACCTCTGCCTTCCAGGTTCAAGCAATTCTCCTGCCTCAGCCTCCTGAGCAGCTGGGACTACACGCATGTGCCACCATACCTGGCTAATTTTTTGTATTTTGAGTAGAGACAGGGTTTCGCCATGTTGGCCAGGCTGGTCTCGAACTCCTGACCTCCTGATTCTCTCGCCTTGGTCTCCCAAATTGCTGGGATTACAGGCATGAGCCACTGTGCCTGGCCTATTTCTCACTTTCTTAAAGTCCAAAGAAGTTGGGACATTTTTTACCTTTTCTGTCTGAAATGTGGCTTCTATGGAGGCTGTAGTAAGGAAAGAGATAGTGAAGGAAGGTGATGTGTTTGCTATTTGCAACCCAAGACCCTAAAAAGACATTTGACTGCATATGCCTATTGTGATAGTTTAATGAGGAATCAGATGTGAGGCATTTCAAACCACGCCTCCTAGAAAATAAAGGCTCAGTAAATGCTAATGTTGACAGTAGTGATGATCTATATGATAGGAGAGGTGATTGGAATCCCCACACTGCTGCACACAGAAGTGGGAAGGGGTAGGAAGGTAAAATCTCACATTAGCTAAAGCTTGTTGGCTGGAGTCATCCATGCACCTGTCAGGAGGTTCGGCCAGTCCGAGTTTAGAGGCCATCCTGACCAGGTAAGCGAGTGTATCAGCTGCCTCAGTCCACTCTCTGCCAGGTGTCTGGTGCCTGGTAATACTTAATATTGTACCATACCATGTCATCTATGTGCCTAGATTGTTCTGTCTCTGTGGCTAAGCATCTGATAGATCATTCTGGTCCAATATCATTCCTATCTATCTATCTATCTATCATCTATCTATCTATCTATCTATCTATCTATCTATCTATCTATCTATCTATCT
>NC_045446.1:15893831-15907076 GCF_002776525.5 Piliocolobus tephrosceles
TCTATCTATCTATCTATCTATCTATCTATCTATCTATCTATCTATCTTCCATCTATCTATATATTTATCTCTATCACTTATCTGATTTCTTTTCTATTATCGATCTTCTATGTATCATCTATCAATTATCTATCTACTATTATCTATCAATCACATATCTATCTTCCATCTATCTCTGTATCTATCACCTATCTAATCTCTCTCATCTATTACCTATGTTCCATCTAACTAATCTATTTATCCATCAATCATCTGTCTATGTCTTTATCATCTATGGATGGATGGATGGATGGATGGATCTATCGATCTATGACCTGCCTGCCTATCTACTTATGCTGGGATTGCAGCCATTCCTGAATTTCTGACAACTTGCCATTCTGTCTGACCCTTGTTAGTGCCCAGAACCATGATGCTGGGACTGTGTCATTTGGGGGACTCTCTGCTGCCTCATAGGCTCTCCCTGAATACCAGTGTCTTCCCAGATCTTTTCATGTGCTTCATGTTGTTTGACTGCCCTCAAGATGACCAGACTGTGTTTCCCATCCCCTTGTCCTCTCAAGAAGTATCTTTCTTTCCTTTTCCACCAGTCAATTTGCTTCATGCCTAAGGCCATCTGAACCAAGGATCTGAGAGATGGGGAAGGCGCAGCTATTTAATCAGAGGCAGTTTTGCAGAGGGATTGCAAGCTTGGTTCTGGAGTCAGACCTACTCTGCTTTTTCTCGCTGAATTATATTGGCCAAGTCACTTATGTCTCAGTTTTCTTATCTATAAAATGGGGATAATAATGTTGCTTAATTCAGGGGTTATTGAGAAGATGAAATGAGGTAATCTACAAGACGTGAATAGAACAGTGGCCAGCATGTTGACAATAATATATATTAGGTATAATGAAAAATTTGTCATTATTTTAATCCAAATCTATCTGTCTGTCTCTAAGACTTCTACTTTCCTACTCGATTGCACATCATAAAAGTATCCCTTGATGAAAAGCCAATCTGAGCAGACTAACTTTGATCTTTTTCTTCATTCTGTTAAATTCACAGGGGATCCTGGAGAAGAGTATTTTTAGGAGGCATTACTGTGAAGCATAGCAGGTGGCCAGATGGTAATGGAAGGAAACATGGTCCCTTCTATCGGCTACAAGAAGAACTGAGTGGCATACAGGTGTGTAATGAGATAAACTATACTTCTAGAGACATTGTCTTGGATTCAGGTGGAAGAAGGGGGCACCATGGAATCTTGCCAGAGAGCATGAAGTCTGGGAAAATAGCAAAAAACCAGACTATTGCACCCAGTCCTGTTCCCTAGGTAGTCCTTTTCTTGCCTTAGCTGTGACACCTGGGAATTTACTACCATCCCCCTTTTGAAAGCTTTCCTCCAGAGGATGTTGATGAGGTCATGTCCGGATAATATTCTCCTGCAGCTTGTGTTCCTAACAGTGTTGACTCCTTCTCCTTTTCTGAATCACAGGCATTGCTAGAAAATCTAATTATGCCACTGGTTATGATATCTCAATGGGAAAGGAAATACCCTTGGTTCCAGAGTTTCTTTCTGGAGCCCCACTCTTCTCTTGTTTGATTTAATTTTACTTTTATTTCTTGAGAGGGTCTGGCAGATCTAGTGATCACTTTTCCATTTCTTGTCTGCTTGGCATTCGCTGCTTTCCCCAAATCTCAGTGGAATATTAGTATGCTACCTTTATATCTGTGAGATTTGGTGGGAAAATGATTCCCAGTGCTCACCTCCTATTCCTAGGGAAGCCAAGGAGGACCAGTTACTTCTTTCCCAGTCTTAGGAAAAGCCAAGAGAGGGCGTATGTGTAACCCTCGGGCAAGTGGATACTTCTTCCCTGAGTTTTAAAATATTTAGTCTATGACTTGGGGCATAGAGATGGTTGGAGGACCTGTCTTTGAAGACTGAACTGAATAACCCATAGGAAAGTCTATGCTAGGATTCCTAGACTCTCTCTTGCAGCCACTTTCTACTTTGATTCATTTACAAAAAAGGCTGTAACTTAATACCTTCTTGGTCCAGATAAGTGCTCTAAATATGTGAGGTAGTGGAGTGAAGGAGACAAGAGAAAGGTTAGGCCAGTGGGGAGTGCCGGCTTCTCCTAAACAAAGCATTGGACAGCCTGGGCTTTTGAGTGCAACCCAGCATCTAAAGTAGCTAGTGTTCTCGTACTTGTTTGAAATGTCCTAGAAATACCAACGTTTTAGCATCCAAGCTATATCCCTTAGAATGGTCCTTGTTCCATGGTGTATATGCGCCACATTTTCTTTATCCAGTCTATCACTGATGGGCATTTGGGTTGGTTCCAAATCTTTGCTATTGTAAAGAGTGCTGCAATAAATATATGCGTGCATGTGTCTTTACAGTAGGATGATTTATAATCCTTTGGGTATATACCCAGTAATGGGATTGCTGGGTCAAATGGTATTTCTGGTTCTAGATCCTTGAGGAATTGCCACACTGCCTTCCACAATGGTTGAACTAATTTACACTCCCACCAACAGTGTAAAAGAGTTCCAGGAAAAAAAAAAAAGGAATGTTCCTTGTTCCCAAAAGATGCCTCCAAACCCTTTCTCAGACTATGTAGACTGATTCGAGGACCAGAAGATAAAGCCTCCACAGCAGAAGAAGCAGAGGGCTTTGAGGGGTGTGGCTCTGAGCTGGGTTCAGAGCTGAAATCTGGCTACTTGACCTGAGCGCTCCCCTCCCTCTCCGTGAAGGGCACCAAGCTGTGCTTATCAAATGGCATGGCAGTGGGCACCAGGGATGCCATTACCTGAGGTGGGAAAAGACATTGATTGCTATATCAAGAGCTAAATAATCCTGGCTTATAATAAGGAAGTTTATGCCTCACCCATTTAACAGTATGAGCACAGGCAGCCCAGGGCTGACACACTGGCTCCGTGGCCCTGGGCAGCTGATTCTACCCTGTTGCTTTGCTATCCTCCAAATGTACATTCTATCTAGTGGCTGAGAAGCTGATTCAGCTCCCACTACCATGGGGCTCTGTCCAGCAAGCAGGAGGTAAGGGGAGGTGAAAGCATGCTTCTTCCCTTTTAAGGGCTGACCCATGGCTTCTACTCATAACTCATTGGCCTCAATCCAAGCATTTGGCCACAGCTAGCTGCAAGGAAGATTAGGAAAGATAGTGGTTAGCTGGGTGGCCGTGCATCCAGATAAGATGTCTGTTTATAGAAGAAAAGAAGAATAGATATCAGGGAGATAACCATCAGTTTCTGCTCTGACCTTCATGTGTATGCCCCCGATCACCCAATAACCTTTATGTTCTCTCATCAGAGCAAAATGTCTAGGGCTGACCTTCATGCTTTTCACACAGAGGAAGCTTAAAGGACCTGAATGAGGTTCTGCAGGAATATGTCATGGTAGATCTTCAGGCACTAGGCAGGCGGGCAGAGGAGATATTTTTCTGACAAGGACCCTGAGTGCTCTTCTTGTCTTCCCATGTAGGCAGTCACTTACTCTTTTTGTTGAACTTCTTCTGTCTCCATTGTGTATTCTCTTCTTCAGCCGTGCTTAGACCCAGACACTGTTACCTCCATTCGAGCAAAGGCAGCCCTGAGCAGAGGCCTTTAAGAGTGACCCCCATGGATAAGCCACCCAGTGCTTCCTGCCACAGTCTCTTCTATCCCTCCTGGTATGCCCATGGCCTCTAATTCTCCTATTTGTACACCTTGTCCTTGTGCTTCCAGACCACACGTAGGCAAACCAGGGGTGGACATCTGAAAGGTCACCCAAGGAGAACCAGTCCACAGGCTGGGCTGGGCAAATTGCATCCTGTCTCTGGAGAACTGGAACTCAGTGACACAGAACTAAGTCAGTTAGTTAATGGCAGGGTTTGAACTGAGAGGTCACATAGAATTGGTGTCAGAGTTCCTGCCGTGATAAATCAAAACTGTGTATAAACCAAATGGTTTGGAGAGTACAGAGGAGCCTCAAGTAACCCCCAAAACTGATCTGCTCCAGGCTAATGGGGCAGATATGCAGGGAGTGGGGAGAGACCATGTGGCTAATGAGTGATTTCTCTCATTCGTGTTCCCGTTCCAGGCACCCAAGCTCTCCTTCATTGCCCATCTTTGTGTGCTTGTCTGGTTGGTATAAGGTAATAGCTGGGAGTGTGAACTATAGTCTCAGATCGCACTGGGTTCAAATCACCGCTCTGCGCCTAATACCATGAGTATGGGCAAGCAACCTAACTAAGTAAGCCTCAGTTTTCTCATCTGTAAATGGGGGTTTTATGAGTACCTACTTCACAGGACAACTTGAGGATAATGCAAGTGACAAGTGCACAAGTTAGCCTGGGAAGGTTTCCCGGCTTCCCACCCTTCCTCTTTTCCTCCGTCCCTCCCTTCCTCGCTTCCTTCCTTTCCCCCTTCTTTCCTTTCCTCCCTTCCTCCTTTTCTCCCTTCTTCCCTTTTTGTAACCAAAGGTTCAGGACAAAGGGCAAAGCATTTGAAATGCCTGGCTAATCACTTCCCCCTCCAACTCTCTTTGAGATATGAGCTTGTCCTATGAATTAATTCATGGAGTGATTTGCTTAACTTGATTCAGCTCCTTCCAGGCCTCTAGCCCACTTTCCTTCCTTTTGTGGATGAGGTAACTGAGGCCTCAGAGGCTCAGTGACCTGCTCAGGGAGATGCAGTGAGGAGGTGGTGGCAGTGGTGTCCTGCTGACGTTAACTCTGAGTCCAGTGCTGCCTCCTCTGGCACACACTTGTGTTCCAGAGATACCCTTGTAAGATACCCTTGCTGCATGGTAGCTGGCTCTCCTCCTCCCCTTCCCTTTCCTCCATATGGGAAGAACCGGACACGGTGTGCTTGAAGAGCCTTCCAGAAGGCTACATTAATGAATTTTTATTCCTTCTCACATGAGGAGTTGAGACCTTCTGACCTCAATATGCAAGGAGACGCTAAAGATGTAAATCAGCCACTCTCAGGTTCATAAAAATAGCTCAGCAAGGCAGTTCCCTCCTCCCCCTCTCATCCCAGCATCTGAGCTCCTGCTCCTAGTCCCTGCTACCTTTCTGTTAACTTCTTTTTCCTTCATTCCAGGTCATCAGTGCCTGTCTCCTTCCCTGCCCCTTTCCCTCACTTGTTCTCTTGCTTCTTCTCTTCCACAGGCCCCCTCTTCCCTCCTCCATTTTCTGCATTTCCTTCCACCTTCTTGCTTTTCCTACCTTCCTCTCCAGGGCATGTGTGGACAGACAGGCAAGGCTCTTCACTGCTCATTGGAGCCTGGAAGGGCAACGCACTAACATTATTCTGAGAAATTTCAAGGTCCTCTGGATCCTCGGGTGCCTGTGCTGGGGGTGTGGGGAAGCCAGGGAGGCCTGTGGTATGGTGGCCATGGTGCGGACACTGGAACCATTCTGCTAGGATTCAACACCCAGCTCTGTCTGGAGCAAGTAACTGCATCGGTGTGGGTCTCTGATCCATTGTCTGCAGAAAGTCAGCAACACCAGCATCCATCTTACAGGGTTGCTGGGAGGAGAACATGAGGTAATGCGGGTACCTAGCTCAGAAAAATCAGCCAGCGATGATTAGCCATTACTATCTTCTCAAAGCCCTGTACACCACAGGTGGTCCCAAGGCAAGGCCTGGGTACACGTGAACAAGTGGGTGGGGATCTGGGAAAGGCTCCGTGACTGAGGAGTACAGCAGCCAGCCACGCTGAGATGACAGGCACGGTGGCCTGGCAGGCAAGCACAAGCTCTTTGGGCTCAGACAGACCTGCCTTGGGTTCTGTCTTTTCATAGCTGTGGTACTCAGGTCCTGTGAAAGGACATTTCTCATCCTCAGGGCCTTCACCTGTAAATAGCAGATGCAGAAGTACTGACTTTGTGAGCACAGGGCTTAGCACAGAGGTTGGTAGCTATTATTATTATTAGTCATTTAGCAATCTGTGGTTTGATTTAGCTTATGACTTTCTACAAAAGATGACTTGCATAGAACAGTGTTTCTCAGCCTTATTTCATTATCATTCCATGATCATTCCTTCAGGAACATTTTTTACACATTTCTCTCCCTTAATCCCCTGCTCCTGGATTTTTATTACCATAAATATACTGTATACTTGTTTGCGTACTACACGTATATCTATCCTTTAAACATAGAGAAGATAAGATTTTTTTGTTTGCCCTCCAAGAACCAATTTTTGTCCCCACTGAGAATGTATGGCTTAGACCAGTGGTTCTCAAATTGGGGCGATTTTGTCTCCATGGGGCATTTGGCAATATCTGGAGGCTTTTTTTATTGTGTGTATGCATGCAGAGGGCGGTGCCAATGGCATTTCGTGGGTAGAGATAAAGATGTTGCCAAGAATCCTACAATGCACAGGAACGTGCCCACAACATAGAATTATCCAGCCCCAAAAGTGATGCGGTTGAGAGATCTTGCTGTAGGGTTATCTTTTTTTTTTTTTTTTTTAACCTAAGGATGCTCAAAAGGGTGCTTGTGTCCTAGTGATCAGACAAGGTGGGAGAGGCATCAGGAGGATTTTTTTCTTTTTCCTCTTTGTCAGTGTGGGTCAAGGTAGCTTCTTAAAGGCACTGAGGGAGGCTGGACATGAAGGAGGTCCTGTGTCATGAGTGTGACCATGATCTAGCTGGATTAAGTATCCTTGCTTTTGCCACTTCTCATCTGCCTTCATTAAAAAGAAACCCCATAGTTTGCAGGGTCATGTTTTAGGTAAAATGACAATGATGTGGGACTCTAGAGTCCTTTGTTGAAGGAGGCCAGGCTCTAGTTCGGGCAAGACTAATTCTTAGATCATTATGATGATTGCTAACATTTATTGCACACCAACCCATGTGTCAGAGATTGCATTAAGCAATACATTTTACATGGATTAATTAATGATATTTTCCTAACAATCCTATGAGACTGGCGCTATTACCATCCTCACTCCCATTTTACAGACAAGGAATATGACGCCTAGAGTGGTTAAGTAACTTGTTCGGAGTCACACAAGTAGGAGGTAGGGTAGCTGGGATTTGAACTCAGGGCATCAGACTCCAGAGCCCACAAACTTAATATAGACTTACACTGCCTCTTACCTCTAATACAAGGTGAACTCTTCTAAGCATCAGAAGAGGTATTGCTGAAGTGCTTTTAGAGTTCAGAGATTCAGAGATGACTCCCAGCAGGAGAAACCAGGGCTGCCTTCCTGGAGGCAGTGACACCAAACAGGGCGGGAAGGATGAGTGGGAGTGGCATAAGTAGGGCCAGGGAGAGCGTCCCATTCAGAGGGGGACTGCTTG
This sequence comes from Piliocolobus tephrosceles, assembly GCF_002776525.5. Classification (NCBI taxonomy): domain Eukaryota; kingdom Metazoa; phylum Chordata; class Mammalia; order Primates; family Cercopithecidae; genus Piliocolobus; species Piliocolobus tephrosceles. The sequence goes on from NC_045446.1 coordinate 15,901,121, forward strand.
AGCAAAGGCACAGAAATAGGGAATTGGCCGGAATTATCTTCCTTAGGAATCACTGGGTCACATAGGAGTCCATGGGAGCCAGTGTACCAATACGTTTCGTCCTGATTTCAGTTATGAAGGGCATGTGATGTGCTTGATAGTGGCGGTGCTACTAAATCAGGGTTTCTCAGTCATGGCACTATGAACTTCTTGGGTTGGATAAGTCTTTGCTGTAGAGGACTGCCGTGTGCATTGTAAGATACTCAGCGGCATCCTTCCCTTCTAACGACCCATCCTCCCAAGTTGAGACAACCAAAAATGTCTCCTAACATCGTCAAATATTTCCCTGAGAGGGGCAAAGTAACCCCTGGTTAGGAACTACTATCCTAAATGGGAAAGGATGTGGACAACATAGGCTGGGGAGGCAGAAAATCTGGGTTTTCACACCAGGAAGTTAGTGCTGTGTGACTTTTGGAAAGACGTTTTCTCTCTCTGAGCCTTAGTGTTCTCACCCAAAAGATAAGGCAGCTGATTGCAGTTCATGTCCCTGAGGACATTTTTCCCCAGCGGCCTGAGACTGGCCTCAGATGTGCGACCAGCAACTCCAGATGCCAGTAGCTGCTCCATTATGCAGTGTGGTGATACCCACCCCTCCCACCTAGCAAGCTGGCGGCTGCTGGTTGTGTGCTGAGCCCAGGGTGGAGCCTGCTGCTGCCGCCGAGAGCAGGTGTGTGGTTTTGGTGTCACTTACCACAGCAACACCCAAGTGACACCCCTATTTATAGTCAGGGGGAGCGGGACTCGGGAGGTGGCAACGAGCTGTTCTTGGTGTGAGAAAATGATTAACACCAGAAAACTGGCCAAGTGGGGCTGCTGAAGTCATTTCCTGAGGTCCTAATGGAAGAAGTTTCCCTCCCATTTCTTTAGAGGGAACTTGGTTCTCACCTTTACTCTGACCTGGGAACCAGGCAGATGTTCCAGGAGAGGAGAAGCCGCCGCAGATTTCACTTGGCTGTGGAATTTAGAATCATGGCAGACAGTTGTGCAGCGGGAGGCCTGAGAGGTTCCCTCCCATGTCGAGAGCTACTTCGCGGTGTAGAAATGGTGGGCAATCCCCTCGGGGCCAACTGGGGTCAACTTTGTGACCTCAAGAAAGTCAGTCAACCTCCATGGGTCTCAGCTCCATCACCTGCAAAAAATCAACAATAACAGGCTCTCCCTTCTAGGGCTGCAAGGAGGAGAACGTGAGTTCACACAGGTGCATGGCTGCAGCGGTGAGGAATAAGCCCAGAGCCTCTGCACCGCGTTCCACTTTTGGCCTGCACTATCCTTGGCCTCCAGTGACCCTCAGAAGGAGCTGTTCTCTGTTCTCAAGCCCTGTTTTATAAATGAGGCTCAGATACATTAAAACCATTTTCCTAACATCTCTTAGTTTGTGGTGGAAAAATAGTTGAAGCTCTGACGGCAGGATGCCACCAGGGGCTGATTCCAAAGCCTGCGTCCTCAGTCGTGTGTGAAGTCCCAGCTCTGAGGGCCTGCCACTCACTTCCCCAGCCTGTCCATCAGAGCCTGGACTGCAAACCCTCAGCTCTTGCTGTTTATTATGGGCCTCTTTCCAGAAGGAAAAAAAAAAAAAAAAATAGTGGGTGTGGGTAAGGGGATGAGCGGATAAGGGAAGCATGATGGAGAGAGGGACATCTGATAAGGGGCTGGAGAGCAAAAGGAAGCAGATACACGGGGACCTGGGACAAGGGTAAGATAAGAGAATGGGGAAGATGAAAAGATGCCTTCTGGGAGTCAGGTGACAGAGGAGAGGAGCAGATAAGGGACAGCATGAGCCATGGCCCATGGGGAATGGGGAATGTAGGCATTAAAGGGGGAGGGAGAAGTAGATAAGAGGGCAGAGAGGGGTGCAGGGAGGCAGACAGAGACCGGCAGGCAGTCCTGGTGCCTCTGCTCCCAGAATTCCAGGCCTGTTTGTGGTATCCGGCATGATGTCATTCTCTCTATTCTGAAAGTAAGTCCGTGGCTCTCCCCAGGCCATGACTCTCAGTCCATGAGATACAGATATCACGGCAGGGGAGGCGGGGAGCTCCAAGGAGGCCTGGTCAGGCTGTGGGTCTCTTGGGAATAAAAGCACTGGCATTGGATAAACTCCCTCCTACCTTCTCTGTCCAAAGGAAAGTTTGCTCCCTCCCTTCTACCTTCCTGCCTTCTTTCTTTCCTTACTTCCTCTACTCAGCAGTTCCACTGCTAAATTCTGTTCCAGGGTCAGGGAATACAGGAAAGATTGCTGTACATTCTGATAGGATAATGGTTTTTTTTTTTTTTTTTTGAGACAGAGTCTTGCTCTGTCACCAGCCTGGAGTGCAGTGGTGCGATCTTGGCTCACTGCAACCTCCACCTCCTGGGTTCAAGCGATTTCCCTGCCTCAGCCTCCCGAGTAGCTGGGACTGCAGGCATGTGCCACCATGCCTGGCTAATTTTTTGTATTTTAGTAGAGACAGGGTTTTGTCATGTTGGTCTCGGTCTCCTGACCTTGTGATCCTCCTGCCTCGGCCTCCCAAGGTGCTGGGATTACAGGTGTGAGCCACCGCGTCCGGCCAGGAGAATGAATATTAACAACCAAATAGATACATAAGGTACTTGAGATAGCCACAGCTGCCATGAAGAACATAGAATCATGTACAAGGACAGTGAGTGATGGCGTTGGTTACCTTGGGCTGGCTGGTCAGAGTGGGCTTTTGTGAGAAGGTGGGCATTTGACTGGGACCTAATGATAAGAAGGAAGCAGTCAGGAGAATATCTGAGAGCAGAGGAAACAGCAAACACGAAGGCCCTTGGAGGGCATGTGCTTGGCTTGTGGGGCTGCATCCTCATGACAAAGAGGGAGAGTGATATCATCAGGTCGAAGAGGTGGAGGGGCCAGAGTGTGCAGAACTTGGACTGCAGAATTTATACCAATGGTAAGGAGAAAGGCTGAAGGAGCCTCACCTGGATAAGGCTCAGGGTGCGTTTGGTCAAGTGGAGGCTATGCAGTGTAGTGGAAAGAGCACTGGACAGGCCAGGAGATCCAGGTTCCAATTCCGACTTTCCCCCTAACATACATTGTGACCTTGAGCAACTCAGTGCCCTTCTCTGGGCTTAATCACTGCTAGCTGTGACCTGAGAGAATGACTCAGTGATCCCTAAGGTCCACTCAGTCCTGATATTCCATGGACATTTGAGCAGAGTCAATGAGCGCATCCTGTGGGCCCCAGTCTGAAAGCCTTCAACGTCTTTCAAATGTGAATATAACTTGCTTTTCCAGGGCCTTCCATCATTCCCTCCTTCCCCCGTAGTTTTACCATGTAGAGCATCACCAAGTGCACAAGTTCAAATCTTGACTCTGCCACTACATTTGTATGTAACTTTGAGCAAGGGGCTTAACTTTCTTGAACGTCAGCTTTCTCATTCGCAAAATGCCAATAATCATCACGCCTACCTACCTCATGGGGCTGTGATCGGGGAGGAAATGAGATAATTATGTAAAGGATTAAATCCGCTCCTGATGCACAATAAATTATTATTACCGGTGCCAAGGACTCCCAAATCTTTACTTTGAGGTCAGGTGCGTCTCCCAAGCATGGGCCAAAATGTTCACCTCTCGATGGATCATTTCTACTTGAAAACTGATGTTCCATTGGCACCTCCAGCTGAACATGACCAAAATCAGACCCATTATCTCCCTTGCTCCCCATTTTCTTCCCCTTCTGTTTCCTGCTCCTGGGTCTCTTATCTTGGATCATGGTACCATGGTTCTCTCAGACACTCATGCTGAATCTCAGAGTTATCTAGGACTTGTTTTTCCACATCCAATCAATCACCAAACCCTATCACTTAACCCCCATCATGTCTCCTTCTCCTCCTCATTTTCATTCCTAATGCTTTGCTTACCCCTCACCTAGACTGTAGGATAATCTCTGAACTAGCTTCCTGCTTTGTTTCTTGTTCTTGGTTCCTCATTTCTGCCATCCATCACCTACTTTTCAAAGACTGTTGTCAGAGTGACCTTAACACATACCTCTAAGAAGATCACTTTTCTGCTAAAAAGTCTTCTATATCTCCCCATCCACTCCAGGCCACAAGATAAAACCCTTCATCCCAGCCTGCCTTCGAAGTCTTTCAAATGTGAATATAGCTTGCTTTTCCAGGGCCTTCCGTCATCCACCTCTAACACATCTCAAACCTTCCTTGAGCGTGGCTCGCTTCTGGAGAACCTCAGTTTAATTTCTCCCCTCTGCCTAGAATCTGTCCACATTCTAGGGCTGCTTGTTCAGGTTCATCCATACTTGGAATCTGAACTTTGAGCCTATCTACATCCCATGGAGGCTTCCCAGATGTCTATGCCCTGCCAGACTGTGGGATTCTAGTTACCACACGTGTACATATTACCTCTTTTATAAAGTACCTACAGGCTTTCTTGAACTGATATGTATGCAATTTTTCTCCCCTACTAGACTTGTGAGTTCCTGGAAGATGGGGATTTTGTCTTGGTCGTCTTTATATTGTTGGGTAGACCTAGTAATAGTTTAAGAAGCCTGATAAGTCTCTCAAACCTAATGGAGTTAAAACAGGACCCTTTATTTTACCCCCTTCCCCAACCTCTATTGCATTCCCTGAGCAATCCTATTTCTCCCCCAGACTTCGCCTTCTTGGTAAGTAACACCGCCCTCCACCTAGTTGCACAAGCTCCAAACCTGGGATTCATCCTTGTTTCCTGTCTTTCTTTGCTCCCACCCCATGCCCAGTCCATCACCAAGGTAGCTCTGCCTCCAAAATTCATCCCAAACTTTCCCACTTTTCTTCACCTAACCTGCCACCTCTTTCTCCTGGACTGCCACAATGACTCCCAAGTGGTCTCCTTGCCTCTGTTCTTGCTGCCCTGTTCTCTATTTTCCTTTTTGAAGTGAGAATGTGCTTTTAAAATGTACATCACATTATATCGCTAATTGTTGTAAAACCCCCTAGTGGCCTCCCGTTACATGGAGTAACATGTGGATGCCCCGCTCTGGTCTGCAGAGCCTTGCATACCTCCCTTTCTAATCACCTATCATATTACTCCCCCTGATGGCCACATCACACCTTCAGCCACTGCCACCTTTCTCCAATAGACTAAGCGCGTTCCTACCCCAGGGCCTTTGCACTGTCACCTCCACCTGTACTACTGTTTTCCCTGATCTTCATGTGGTTGTCTTGTGTAATTTGTATTTTTGTGTAAAGAACTTTCTTAACTGGATTACCCATGCAATTATTCCATCACACTGCTCCACTTTAAATCTCTGCATTGTGCTTACTACTCTCCAATTAAAATTATTATTATTTCACTCTGGTTGTTTCCACTCCACCGGAAATAAACTCTGAAATTAAGGAATTTGTCTGTCTTAGTTTCCACTGTATCCTAGTGCCTAGGATAGTGCCTTGCACATAAAAACTTATTGAACAATTACAAATGATAATAATAATGACTATAAGTAATGATGTGTCTATTCTCTACCAAGCTATTATATAGCGGGAAAAATGGGGATCATAATATTAATCTTACAGGGTTTGTGAGGATTAGAGATAATTTATGTAAAGTGCTTAGTATGTCTTTGTTTGCCCAATGTCTCCCAGCTGGTAAGGGGCTGAGCAGGGCTCAGACACAGGTTTCGCTGCCTCTGGTGCTGAGGCTCTCACCTCTACCTGGGAGAATTGGTAAATTCTGGTCTGTTTTGTCTGCCATTAATAGAATCACAGAAGCTTTTTTATACCTTGTAGTTGCATTGCATATCTTTTTCATCCTTCTCCTTATGAACAATATGTCTTTGTATTTAGAGTGTACCCCTTGCAGTCAGCATATAGCTGAATCTTGCTTTTTCACTAGTCTGTCAATCTTTGCTGCTTAATGGGTAGAAAGCTTTCTGTTGATTTTTTTTTTTTTTTTTTTTTTTTTTTT
>NC_045446.1:15907176-15925275 GCF_002776525.5 Piliocolobus tephrosceles
TTTTTTTTTTTTTTTTTTTTTTTTGAGACGGAGTCTTGCTCTGTCGCACAGGCTGGAGTGCAGTGGCCGGGTCTCAGCTCACTGCAAGCTCCACCTCCTGGGTTCACGCCATTCTCCTGCCTCAGCCTCCCGAGTAGCTGGGACTACAGGTGCCCGCCACCTTGCCTGGCTAGTTTTTTGTATTTTTTAGTAGAGACAGGGTTTCACCGTGTTAGCCAGGATGGTCTTGATCTTGTGACCTTGTGATCCGCCCGTCTCGGCCTCCCAAAGTGCTGGGATTACAGGCTTGAGCCACCGCGCCTGGCCTCTGTTGATTTTTAAAAACTATTTTTTAAGTTACTTTCTTAGGGGTTTATCTGGCAATTAGAATGTAAATTTCAATTTGTCATAATAAAAACATAATAAATTAATGAAAACTCTGGATTAATACTAACTTAATTTTGGTAAAATACAGAAACGTTTCTCCAATATAACTCCATATCCCTCTCTTCCTTTGTGGTATTATTTAGACACATATGACATCTGTATATGTCAGAATCCATACAACAACTCAGTGTTGGAATTATTGCTTTATAAAGATTCATATGTTTTAAAGAAGAGAAGAGAAAAATATATGTATTTGTATTTTTTATATTTTTGTTTTATTTATTTTTAAATTTTTGTGTCTTTTATGTATGTGATTATATGTCTCTTATATTTGCCCACATACTTACCACTTTTGGCACTTTGTTTTGGGGGGATTCTAGTTACCATCTGGTGTCACTTCTCTTCAGCCTAAAGGACTACTTTTAATATTTCTTATAAGACAGGTCTTCTGGCAGTGAATTCTCTCAGTCTTAATTTATTGGGAATTGTCTTCATTTCACCTTTAATATGCAAAAATTGTTTACTTGATTATTGAATTTTTGGTTGACAGCTGTTTATCTTTCAGGACTTTGAATATGTCTTTTCATTGCCTTTTGGCTTCAGTTGTTCTCATGGGACATCTGTTATAAATCATATTGTTGTTCTTTTGTATGAGATGAGTAAAATTACTTTTCTTGTTGTTTCTTATTTTATTTTATTTTTGAAACAGGGTTTGACTCTGTCACCCAAGGTGGAGCGCAGTGGTGTGATCTTGGCTCACTGCAACCTCCATCTCATGGGCTCAAGCGATCTTCCCACCTCAAGACTTCCAAGTAGCTGGGGCTGCAGGCACACGCCACCATGCCTGGCTAATTTTTGTATTTTTCTTGTGGTAGAGATGGGGTTTGGCTGTGTTGCCCAGGCTTGTCTCAAACTCCTGGGCTCAAGCAATCTGCCTGCCTAGGCCTCCCAAAGTGCTGGGATTACAGTGCAGGAGTGAGCCACCGTGCTGGCCTCTTGCTGCTTTCAAGATTTTCTCTGTGTTTGTCTTTCAACCATTTGACTATGATGTGTCTGGGTGTGAATCTCTTTGTTTTTATCTCATTTGGCATTCCTTAGGGAGTTTTGTCCATTATTTCTTTTTTGTTTTTAAATGTATTATTAAAAATTTTGTTGTGGGTACATAATAGGTGTATATATTTATGGAGGACAGATGTTTTGATATAGGCCCGCAATGTGAAATGAGTACATAGTGGAGAATGGGGTATCCATCCCCTCATGCATTTATCTTTTGAGTTACAAACAATCCAGTTACATTCTTTAAGTTATTTTAAAATATGTAATTAAGTTATTATTGACTATAGGCACCCTATTGTCCTATCAAACAGTAGGTCTCGTTCATACTTTTTATTTTTTTTGTATCCATTAGACATCCCCATCTCCCTGCTTTCTGCCTATTTCTCTCTCTCCTTTCCTTCTGGGACTCCTATTACATATGTGTGTAGAGGAATAGCTCTGGGGTGGTGCCCTGCCACCCCAGTACATGCCCATACAGGACGTAGAAGCAATGTTTAACTGTAATTTGACCCGTCTTGGTAAAACACCTTGCTATTCCTCGTGTAATGAGGGGGATGAGCAGTCTTGTGGGGGGCTGCCATGGGAAGCTTATCCACATCTCCTTAGCTTGCAGGAGAAAGATGTAAGCTGGTTTTATCCACCCCCTTGTTTCAGAGGAGCACAGGACTTTCCACCTTGACCCACTAAGAGTAGAGCTGCTGACTTCTGTGTATGTCTATTAATTTGTTGACTGTATTTAGAAGGAGCCCCTCAATAGCACAGCCACCCACTGCCTGAGCAACCTGTCATCTGGCCCCTCTCATTTGGTGGTGTCTTGTGGAGCTAGGACATAGGAAGCTAACATTATGCTGACTGATTTTTCATCTGTGTAAGTAATAAACTGTCTGAATCCATTTGGGCTTACTGTCTTTTTGCTGGCCTAATCTATGAAACTGTGGTAAACTGCAGTAGAGATTCCTATATCCCTGTTAGCCACTATACTGCTGCTTTGGGACTGTTTGACAGTATGTTGGGGTGCTTGATGATATCCCTATAGGGTTAAATAGTGTCCCCCCAGAAGTTCACATCTACCCAGAACCTCAGAATGTGACCTTATTTGGAAATAGGGTCTTTGCAAATGTAAGTCAAGTCAAGATGAGGTTATAATGGATTAGGTTGGGCCCTATTCCAATGACTGCTCTCTTTATAAGAAGAAAGAAATTTGGACACAGAAGCATGCACAGAGGGAAGATGATGTAAAGACACATAGGGAGAGAACATGTGATTGGAGTGACGAGTCTACAAGCCAAGGAACGTCAAGATTGCCAGCAACCAACAAGCTAGAAGCAAGAAAGGATTCTCCCCTAGAGTCTTTAGAGAGTATAGGCCTACTGACACCTTGATTTTGGATTCTAGTCTCTAGAGCTGTGAGATAGTAAATGTCTGTTATTTTAAGCCATCCAGTTTGTGGTACTTTGTTAGAGCAGCCCTAGGAAATGAATACAGTGTTACACATGAACATGAACATGTGTGACACATGAGACATGAACGGGTCTCTGAGGCTCTTTTCATCTTTATTCAATATTTGTTTCTTTCTGTCTATCATATTGGATCATTTCCATTAATCTGTCTTCAAGTTCACTGATTCTTTCTTCTTCTGTCATCTAAAGTCTGTTGGTTGCTCAACAACAATACTAAAAACATTAACTTTTTCATTTCAGAAAGTCACTGAACTTTTCAACTCTAAAATTCCATTGGGTTCTTTTGCATGATTTCCATCTCCTTATTAAGATTCTTTATTTGTTGAGTCATTGACTTCATATTTTTCTTGATTTTTTAAACATTGTTTCCTTTAGTTCTCTGAACATCATTATTGGTTTTAAAGACTGTGCTAAATCCAACATCTGGCCCCACTCAGAGACCATTCCTATTGACTAAATTTTTTTTACTGAGTGTGGATCATGTTTTCCTGTATCTTTGCATGTCTCATAACATTTTGTTGTTCCAAACTGGATAATGTAGGTAATAGATTGTAGCAGTTCTGGACTGTGATGTCACCTGGGAATGGTTGTTGTTATTGCTTGTTTAGTAGCTTACCTGGACTAAATCTGTGGATACTGTCTCCCTTGTGATGTGTTGCTACTGATGTCTCCCCTCAGTTTGTAAAAAAAAAAAAAAACAAACTATTTTATTTTAAGCCTGAATTCCTAGGGGTTGCTTCTATTTTCTTCGCAGTTTAGCGGTCAGCTGATGTTTGGTCACAGGTGATGCTCAAACACCTTGTATTAGTTTTTCTATTGCTGCCATGTACCACAAGCTTAGTGTCTACACAACATAAACTTATTATTTTAGTCCTCTAAGCGACTTACTGGGCTAAAATCATGGCATTGGCAAGGCTGCATTTCTCCTCCCTCCTCCTCCTCCTCCTCTTCCTTCTCCTCCTCCTCCTTCTTCTTGTTTCTTCTTCCTCCTCTTCTTCTTCTCCTCCTTCTCCTTCTTCTTCTTCTTCTCCTCCTTCTCTTCTTGTTCTTCTTCCTCTTCCTCTCCCTCTTCTTCTTCTTCTTCGAGATAGAGTCTTGCTCCATCACCCAAGCTGGAGTGCAGTGGCACAATTTTGGCTCACTGCAACCTCTGCCTCCCTGGTTCAAGTGATTCTCATGCCTCAGCCTCCAAGTAGCTGGGATTACAGACACCCTCCACCATGCCTGGCTACTTTTTGTATTTTTAGTAGAGATGGGGTTTCACCATGTTGACCGGGCTGGTCTCAAACACCTGACCTCAAGTGATCCACCTGCCTCAGCCTCCCAAAGTGCTGGGTTACAGGTGTGTCACTGTGCCTGGCTAAGGCTGCATTCCATTCTGAAGGCTCTGGGGAAGAATCAGTTTCCTTGCCTTTTCCAATTTCTAGAGGGCATTAACCTTGCTTGTCTATGGCTTATGTTCTCCGTCTTCAAAGCCTACTTTTAAAGGGTCCTGTGACTAGATTGGGCCCACCAGGATAATCCAAGATAAACTATCTCAGTGTCCATAACCTTCATCCCATCTGCAAAGTCCTTTATACCCTTAACATAGTCACAGGTTATGGGATCAGACCTGAACATCTTTGTGGGGTGGGTGGGGAAGAGAGGACTTTATTCTGCCTACCACACACCTCAAGCTAGTGAGGCTTCCATACACTTCTATCAGATCTGTGTGGGTTATCAAAGTTCAGGAAGTTTTCAGGTCTGCCCTGGTCGACTCTGCATCCTGGTACACCAGGGATCTATGGAGCCCCTTTAGGACTATGTGGTTTCTTGGATCTCCTTGTTAACTTTTTGGTTAGTCTTCCACCAGGACTGCAATCTCAGGTTAGCAGAACTGTTGGCTTTCCCAGTTTACTGGTCACCAAGATTGCTAGCTTGACTGACAGGGATGGTAAATGTGGATTTTTTTCCTTTCCATTCCAAACCAAGTGAGTCCTCTCTGCAGCAAGGTAGCTGGTTCTCACAGCCAGTCTCACTGGGCTAGAGCTACTCTGCTGACCAAGCTGGATGGGAGCAGGGAGGATGAAAGCAGCCTCAGTCTGAAGCTTGAATGCTACCAACTCCTGCAGTTCTTACCCCAAATTTAGCAGTTTTTCATGAATACAAACGTTATTTGCTGTATGGCTGTTTGGTTTTCAGAGCTCTGAATCATTGTTTTTGACAGTTTTGATTTTAGTGTATATAGTTGCTTTTTGGGGAGAAGATTTGCTGACCTCCTCATTTTACCATACCAGAAGTCTCTCCTGCCTAACTGGAGGGTTTAGTCTCAATATTATTACATTTAGAATAATTAATAATATTGCTGGTTTCTCAATGTACTTTACTGGTATTTGACTGCTTTCTGTATCTGTTTATTTGTACCTCTTTCCCTCCTTTCCTGCCTTCTTTGGGATAATCAAATATTTTTTAGCTGTCCATTTTAATTTCTCTATTGACTTTTTAATTATGATTTTTTGGTATTTTTTTAGTGCTGCTCCAGGCAATATACATATCCTTAATTTATCAAGTCTACCTTTAAGTAATATTGCATCCCTTCCTGTGAAAAGCAAGAACCTTGCAACACAAGACAGCACTTATCTAAACCCATCTTCTATGCTATTACTGACATACAAGTAAAACTTCTTTCATTGTGCTTCACTTTATTATGAAATACTCTCAGACACTGTGTTTTCATTACAAATAGAAGGTTTGTGGCAACCCTGCATCAAGCAAGTCTATTGGTGGCCTTTTCTTAACAGCATGTGTTTACTTTGTGTCTCTGTCACATTTTGGTAATTCTCTCAATATTTTAAACTTTTTCATTATTGTCTATCTGTTACGGTGATCTGTGATCTGTGATCTTTGATGTTATTACTGTAATTGTTTTGGAGTACCACGAACCATGCCCATATACAACACTAAACTTAATCCATAAAAGTTGTGAGTGTTTTGATTGCTCCATCGACTGGCCTTTCAACATCTCTCTTCCTCTCCTTGGACCTCCCTAGTCCCTGAGACACAATAAAATTGAGATGAGGCCAATTAGTAACCCTGCAAGGGCCTCTAAGTGTTCAAGTGAAAGGAAGAATTGTACATCTCTTACTCTATAACAAAGGTAGAAATGATTAAGCTTAGTGAGCAATGCTCACTAATGTCTTTCGCAAATGTCAAAAGCTTTCACTAATGTCGAAAGCTGAGAAATGCTGAAAGCTAGGCCTCTCATACCAAACAGTTAGCCAAGTTGTGGATGCAAAGAAAAAAAAAAAAGTCTTTGGAGGAACTTAAAAGTGCTATTCCATTGAACACACGAATCATAAGGAAGCCAAACAGCCTGATTACTGATAGGGAGGAAGTTTTTGTGGTCTGGATAGAAGATCAAACTAGCCACAATATTACCTTAAGCCAAAGCCTATTCCAGAGCAAGTCTCTTCCATTCTGTGAAGGCTGAGAGAGGTGAGGAAACTGCAGAAGAAAAGTCTGAAGTTAGCAGAGATTGATTCATAGGTTTAAGGAAAGAAGCTATCTCCATATCATAAAAGTACACGGTGAAGCAGCAAATGCTGATATAGAAGCTACAGCAAGTTATTACAAAATCTAGATAAGATAATTGATGAAGGTGGCTACACTAAATGACAAATTTTCCATGTAGATCGAACAGCCTTTTAATGGAAGAGATGCTGTGTAGGACTTTTATAGTTAGAGAGGAGAAGTCAATGGCTCGCTACACAGCTTCAAAGAACAGGTGGACTCTGTTGTTACTGGCTACTGCAGCTGGTGATTTTAAGCTGAAGCCAGTGCTCATTTACCATTCTAAAAATCCTAAGGCCCTTAAGAAATATGCTAAACCTACTGTGCTTGTGCTCCATATAAAAGAAACAGCAAAGCCTAAATGATAGCACATCTGTTTACAGCATGGTTTATTAGACGTCTTAGTCATACTGTTGAGACCTATTGCTCAGAATAAAGACTCCTTTCAAAATATTTCTGCTCACTGACAATACGCCTAGACACTCAAGAGCTCTGATGGAAATGTACAAGGGAATTAATCTTGTTTTCAAGCCCAGTAACACAATATTCACTGTGCAGCGCATGAATCAAGGAGCAATTTTGACTTTGAAGGCTTATTATTTAAGACATACATTATGTATGGCTACAGCAGCCATTCATAGTGATTCCCCTGATGGGTCTGGGCAAAGTAAATTGAAAACCTTCTAAAAAGATTCATCCTTCCAGATGCCATTAAAATATTCATATTCATGAGAGGAGATCAAAATATCAACATTAACAGTAATTTGGAAGAAGCTGATTCCAACTGTCATAGTTTTCTTCGAGGGATTCAAGATGTTAGTGGAGGAAGCAACCGCAGATTTGGTGGAAATAGTCAGAGAAGTAGAATTGAAAGCAGAGCCTGAAGATGTGACTGAATTTCTGCAATCTTATGATAATATTTGAATGGATGAGGAGTTGCTTCTTTTAGAAGAATAAAAAAGTGGGTTTTTTTTTTGAGACAGAGTCTTGCTCTGTCACCCAGGCTGGAGTGCAGTGGCGTGATCTCAGCTCATCGCAACCTCCCTGGGTTCAAGCAATTCTCCTGACTCAGCCTCCTGAGTAGCTGGGACTGCAGGCGTGCACCACCATGCCCGGCTAAGTTTTGTATTTTCAGTAGAGATGGGGTTTCACTTGTTGGCCAGGCTGGTCTCAAACTCCTGACCTCAGGTGATCTGCCCACCTTGGCCTCCCAGAGTATTAGGATTACAGCATGAGCCATCTCGCCTGGCCAAAAAAGTGAGTTTTTGAATTGGAATATACTCTTGGTGAAGATGCTGTGAACATTGTTGAAATGACCACAAGGATTTAAATATTACATAAGCTTAGTTATTAAAGCTATGGCAGAGTTTTAGAGGATTGACTCCAATTTTGAAAGAAGTTTGACTGTGGGTAAAGTGCTATCAAACAGCATCCCATCTACCAAGAAATCATTTGTGAAAAGAAAAGTCAATTGATAATAATTGATATGGGAAACTTCATTGTTGTCTTTTTTTTTTTTTTTTTTGAGATGGAGTATTGCTCTGTTGCCTAGGCTGTAGTGCAGTGGTGCAATTTGGCTCACTGCAACCTCCGCTTCCCGGAGTCATTTGCAGACCCCATGATCTGCCTGCATTGGCCTCCCAAAGGGCTGGGATTACAGGCGTGGGCCACTGCACCCAGCCCTTAACCCATTTCAAGTGATTCTCCTGTGTCAGCCTCCTGAGTAGCTGGGATTACAGGCATGTGCCACCATGGCAGGCTAATTTTTGTATTTTCAGTAGAGACAGGGTTTCACCATGTTGGCCAGGCTGGTCTTGAACTCCTGACCTTGTGATCTACCCGCCTCAGTCTCCCAAAATGCTAGGATTACAGGCTTGAGCCACTGTGCCCGGTCATTGTTGTCTTATTTTAAGAAATTGCCACAGCCACCCCAACCTTTAGCAACCACTATCCTGATCAGGAAGCAACTTTTAATTTCTTACAAGAACTTTTTTTTCCTTTTCTTTTTGAGACATGGGGTCTCATTCTGTTGCCCAGGCTGGAGTGCAGTGGTGTGATTATAACTTATTGCAGCCTCAAACTCCTGGGCTCAAGAGATCCTCTTGCTTCAGCCTCCCAAGTTTCTAGGACTACAGGCATGGACCACCGTGTCTGGCTAAGAACTGTTCTTTTGCATTCACAACTTGACTAACTGTCACAAATCTTTAATTCTTAAAAATGTGATATCTATGAGGTGCAATAAAGCAAAGCAAAATAAAATCAGGTATGCCTCTATACTATGATTTAGTTAACCTCTATACTATGATTTAACCTCTATACTATGATTTAACACAATTGAGCTATCCCTTTTTCTTAAACTTCTCTAGATTGGAAAACTGAAGCTCCCCTGAGAGTCAGAGACATCCCTGGCCAGTCCTCAGACAGAATTTAACCTCTTATTTTATACATGCATTGAGCAGTTATTGTGAGCAGGGCTCACATCCTGAATACTCTATAGCAACATTGAAGTAGAGTTTCTGCCTGCATATACAAATGACTGCCACATAAGGTAGATGGTAGCAAGTGGCAGAGAGAGACAGAGCAAGTGAGCTTAATTCTGTCTTCATGGCAAATAGGTCAGGAAAGGCTTCATGGTGTTGGCGACATTTGAGTTAGATCAGAAATAGGGGAGAGGTCTTTTGGAAGAGGCTGTTCCAGGTGGAGGGAACAATGTGGACAGAGGCACAGACAAGAGCCTGGATGGGGAAGAGAGACTGGCATGAGTACCAGCATGTGGAGGAAAGCAGGCTGGGGCTAGGCCACAGTGCATATTAAGCACCAGTGCATATTAAGTCCAAGGAAATGAGCAAGGATTGAGAACTTTCACGGAGTTTTGCTTGTCACAGGCCTGTTATAAGATTTGAGGGACTGGATTCGTGGATTAATGGTATTTCCTAGAGGGAGACCTCTTATATTAAAGCACGTTTTGATAAATTGATTGTAGAAAGTGTCCCTCCCTTTTCTCCCACTTGTGTTATCTGGGTCCATTCCCTCTTTTGTCTGCCCTCAATCCCCTGTTCCAAGGTGTCCAGACTGAGGCTGACCATGAGCCCACACTGCCTCCCTGTGCCAGGTTCATGCATTGCACTTGGCATAACTGCTGCCCTGAGGCTGGAGGGGATGGGATCAGTCTTTATTCTGTGATGCTCACTGATGCTCGCCGTCCACATTCACTCATTGTTTTAGATGGGGAGACTGACTGCACTTGCAGTGATGTCTGGATGAGCACTCACATTCATTTCCATACGGAAAGTCACAGGGAGGGTAGTGGGGAGGGTCTGTCTTAAGGACCTGCCACTACCAGCCTCCTGGGCTCCAGGCAAGGGGTGGAGACCTCCGCCTACTCCTGGTGGCACCCTTCTCCATGGGATGATGCATCTGTTCCTTACTTTTTTGACCAAGGGAGGTGATACATTTTCTCTCTTCTTTTATCTTCACTTTCCTATCTAATTTCCATGAGAATTTCTGAATTAGTTCTGAGTCCTTGGGAGGACTTGATATGAGAGGATCAGGACAGCAAAGATGGGTTCAAAACCATCCCCAGGACAGGACGGGAGCTGCCTTTAGCATTCAGAGTTCCCTCACTGCCTGAGAGATAAAGTCCAGTGGCTTCAGCTAGACTTCAAGGCCCATCAGGATCTGGCTGTTACTTGCTTTCTAGCTTTAGCTCTTGATCCTTCCCCTCTGTGCATCCTGTGCTTCAATCAAAAATATTACAAATCCCTGCCCATGTAATTCCCTCTGCCTGGAACACTCTTTTTCACACCTTAATTCTGGCCCAAATCACCTTATAGTACCAAAGAGGTACAACTTCCTAAATAACTAGTCCTAAGCCTGGGCACAGGGTGCAAGCAAAGGGAAATACATGTCACATTCAAAACAGCCTCTACCCTTACCTATGGTTCCAAGACCAGACTGGCGTCAACTGCTAGTCTTTAATTTTGAGCTGAGACCTCCTGCATACCAGTCCGGACTCAGATCAAATATACCACCTCTGCAGGTCTTTCCTGAGCCTGACTCCATCACATCTTCCCTGGATTCAATGATTTGTGTATATTTCATCTCAGTGTCTGTTGTGCCTTATTCAGTGGCCTGGCACCATTGTAGGCAGTCAGTGAATGCATAAACCGTTCCAGGTCCATGATTTATGAGGTGGCTAAGATGGTGGACGGATAAGTGACTTGAAGAGGCAGAGGCTTAGCGAGAAGGAAGCAACAAAACAGCAGGTGCAAGGAAAGCACCTTAACCCCCTAATGTATCCTCCCCCTTCCTCACCCCTCTTGCTGTGGTTGTCAAGTTAGGTTTCTCTTCCCGGCTCCAGGTTCTCCATTTCCCCCTGAGTTTACACCTGTATCTTCACAAACTCTTCCACACCCTACCCCCAACCTGGGACCAACTTTGAGAGCCAAATGCCCTGGATCAGGTTGCGCCCTTGAGTATTTTCTAGCTGAGATCCAAAGACAAGGATTCTAGCTGACATCTTCAAATACAAGATCCACAATTTATTTATTGGCGTGGAGTCTTACGCAAACTTCTTCACTTTTTAGAGCTTGTTTCCTTGATTGTAAAATCGACATGGTAATTTTTTTCTCTGTGCTCCTCATGTAGCTTGGGTGAAAATCATGTCCAATGATAGATGAGAAAGAACTTCCTAGAAATGCTGTAGATGACTATTGTTATGATGATAATTGATAAAAATAAATGCATGGAATGCTGCTATTTCCTGCATTCTTTCATGAAAGCTGAGGGTAAAAGAAAGGCGCAATTGAGAAATATCACACTGGCCAACATATTAAACCAACTTGAAGAAATTAACTAAATTTCTAGGGCTTCTTATTATCTCTTAGCAATAAAACAGAGTGGACTAGACTGAATTCACAGAGTTCCTATACTTCATGTGTAAAGGCAGTGTAGCCTAATGGTTTGGAGTCAAATTACCTGGATTCAAATCCCTTCTCTGGCAACTAGGTAGAGCTACTTAAGCAATAACTTTGTGTCTCTGTGCCTCAATGTCTTAGTAAAATGGGAACGATTTTAATAATGATACTTATCCAATGGTCTTGTTTCAACTAGGTACAGCAATCCCTATTAAGCACTCAGAAGTGTGGCTGGCACACAGTAAATGTCATCTTTGATCATTTCCTCTATTAGCTTCCTGCTCATTGGGGGTTGACAGTTTTGCCTTCGCTCCCATCTTGAATAAAATAATGAAGTTCAATAATAACTAGGCAGAGGGCAAGGAAAAAAAACCACATAATGAAAGATTGGCTGGTAACTGAGGATAGAAGTGGTCTTAGCAACTCTCTAGTCCAATTCTCTCATTATAGAAATAGGAAAACTGAAGCCCAGGGAGGAAATATTTTTCCTGAGGTTATATAACAAATTCAGTTCAATTTATTGACTCTTTTCTCATGCCTGTTACACACCAAGCATTATCCATGTTTCTGTGGATAAGTGGATGAATAAGAAACTGTTCTTTGCCTTTGCAGAATATTTCCCAAAATGTATTACTTGCAAAATGAAGTTATCATGGTTGAAATTTAACTCAGAAAATGCTGGATTAAAGAAAACAGACAGGGTTTTTGCCCTGTGCACTGCTCATCTTGGAGGCAGTCTGCCATGCACAGCGTAGGACATGAGTCTTCTGTTCCCTTAGGGTCCATCTGGTGGGATTTGTGCTTTGTGGCTCATCCAATGGAAATGTGACTCTGGCTAGAAGTTCATGGAGTAGTTCGGGGTGGGGGATATATGGAAAGAGATTTAGCAATTCCTTTATGGGGTGTATACCCAGAGGGATATAAATCATTCTACCATAAAGACACATGCATGCAAATATTCATAGCAGCACTATTCACAATAGCAAAGACATGGACTGAACCTAAATGCCCATTCCAAGAGATTGAATAAAGAAGAGGTGGTACATATACACCATGGAATACCATGCAGCCATAAAAAAGAATGAGATCATGTCTTTTATGGGAACATAGATGGAACTGGAGGCTATTATCCTTAGCAAACTAATGCAGGAACAGAAAACCAAATACCAGCTGTTCTCACTTAGAAATGGCAGCTAAATGATGAGAACTTATGGGCATAAAGAGGGACACAACAGACACTAGGGTCTACTTGAGGGTGGAGAGTAAGAGGAGGGAGAGGAGCAGAAAAGATAATCATTAGGTAATGGGCTTAATTCCTGGTTGAGGAAATAATGTGTAAAACAAACCCATGAGTTTACCTGTGTACATACCTTCACGTGTACCTCCGAACCTAAAATAAAAGTTAAAAAGAGACATTTATTAGAAATTTATTGGTGATGAGGAAGAGATGGGGTACACATTAGTGTTCAGGTAGACCACCCCTTAGGGCACAAAGCCCTCTTCCCTCTGCCTAGTGGTTTTTGAGGATGAAGTCTCCTTCCATGGACCACTTAAGAACAGTCTTAGTCAATGCCAAGCACACACACTTTAGGAATTGTAGTAAGCAACTGAGATGTTGAAGGAAGAAGAAACAACAAGACGACAACCATATCAAGACAATAATGAGGGCAGGATGAGGGTGCTAGCCACCAGTTACGTGATGTCTACTGTGTGCCCAGCCTGCCTGTACTTGTCACATTACCTGTATTAACCCATTCAATTCTCACATCAACCCTTTGAGGTAGGCACCATTTTATTACCCCCATTTTGCATATGAGGAAACAGACACAGGTAGTTCAAGGACTTGTCCAAGGTCATCTACTAAGTAAGTGGAGGAACTGAAGTTTGAAGTGAAGCAATGAGCTTTAGTCTGGTCTTGGACCCATAGGTAGGGGTGGGGACTGCTTTTGATGTGATGTGTATTTCTCTTTGCTTGCGTCACATGCCCAGGCTTAGGACTATTTATTCAGTAAGTTGTACCTGTTTGGTACTTTGATCACAAATATTTGGGTGGAGGGATTTAGCTTGGGATGGGCAGTGCAGCTACCTGTGTGTGGGAGGGGAGAGGAAAGGTCCTTCCTGCTCGTGTCTACCTGTCTCTTGTTCTAAGGATTTGCCCAGATGCCAAAGTCTCCATGTTTACTGCCTTTTCTATGCTCAGTACTTCATTTACATTTGCCTGAGGTACCTCCTGTGTACCTTGTTTACAAATTATTGGCACAGATCTGTGGATGCTCCCTAGATAAGTCATAGCTGCTTGAAGGTAGAGGCCAGTTCTTATTCCTGTCCCTAGATTTCTCACCTCAGGGCTTTGCTCAGTCATTACTGTTAAATGAATAAATGAATGACTTTGGAACCAATGGGTAGGACTAACTAAGAAACCTCCCCCTAAAGTGGAAATACCATACGTGATTATCAATTAGTGCTCCCAAGTACATCCATCCTCCAGCCTTCCAGGCACATGATAAAATGACATTTCTTCATCGCCTTTGAAATTGGATATGGCCGTGTGACGTGCTCTTGGAAGTGAAATGTGAGTCGAAGAGATATGAGTGTTACTTCTGGGAAAAAGGTTTGAGAGCCAGTGTGCGATTTATCATACTCTGACACGATGGTGGCAACACTTCAGATGGTGGCTACCCCACCAACCTGAGTCCGCGTGGCTTGGAGCAAAGCCCCTCAGTGGACTTGTAGCACGGGCAAGCAGTGAATTTTTGTAATTTAAACCTCTGGGATTTTTATGCTATTTGTTTCCAGAGCATAACCTAGCTTATCCCGATTGATGTATCATAGAAGATCTTCTGGGAGACCATTCTGAAAATGAACAACACTCTTGCCAAGCATAAAGACAAAGCAGAAAGTCCACAGGGAACTTGAGTTAGAGGCAAAGTCTTGCTGCTATTAGTTTAGAATCCAGTTTTTATTTATTTATTTATTTATTGTTTTATTATTATTATTTTTGAGATGGAGTCTCACTCTGTTGCCCAGGCTGGAGTGCAGTGGTGTGATCTCGGCCCACTGCAAAGGCCCCTCCTGGGTTCAAGCGATTCTCCTACCTCAGCCTCCTGAGTAGCTGGGACTACAGGTACATGCCACCACACCTGGCTAATTTTTGTATTTTTATTAAAGACAGGGTTTCAGCATGTTGGCCAGGCTGGTCTCGAACTCCTGACCTCAGGTTATCCATGCGCCTTGGCCTCCCAAAGTGTTGGGATTACAGGCATGACCCACCGCTCCTGGCCCAGAATCCAGTTTTAAGAATAGCAGAGGAGGCCGGGCGCGGTGGCTCACGCCTGTAATCCCAGCACTTTGGGAGGCCGAGGCGGGCGGATCACAAGATCAGGAGATCGAGACCACGGTGAAACCCCGTCTCTACTAAAAATACAAAAAATTAGCCGGGCGTGGTGGCTGGCGCCTGTAGTCCCAGCTACTAGGGAGGCTGAGGCAGGAGAATGGCGTGAACCCAGGAGGCAGAGCTTGCAGTGAGCCGAGATCGCGTCACTGCACTCCAGCCTGGTGGACAGAGTGAGACTCCATCTCAAAAAAAAAAAGAATAGCAGAGGAGTGGAGTGGAAATGAAGCGGTAAGATTGAGTGCAATAGAAATGCTAAATGAACCTGGAAGGGTCACGTGGTCTATAAGCCATGGCTAGGGAGGCAGCGGGGAGCAAGGATGACTGACATCTAAAGAGGAGGATGGATGAGGGTATGCAGGGGTCACAACTTGTGGTCTGTGTTCTGTTCTGATCATATAATCTTTTTTAAAATTTTACATTAATTACCGTTATTTAAAAGTCCACATTTCTGACGTGTCTGGAACAAATCAGAAGGTCTGAATGACGAGGTATGCTACTGCATTTACCGTGTACGTGCTGCAGATGCCTAATATCTGTGGTCAGGCCTGCATCATTTATTTATTTACCTGCCTAAGCCTGAGCCATTAGGACCACAGACCCCTGTAGGATTTGGAGGTGGGCCATCTCACCTTGATCTACTTTATAGCTATTAAATGTTATTACAGGCAAAACAGTGCACTTCCCTCCTATGGATTTTGAGAGCAATTGCTCCTTCCAGTGCTAAGATGAGAACGGTCTTATGGTCAGTTTTAAAAGAACAAAGATGCCCAAGACTTTGACACGTCTTGGCACACATAAGACAAAATGATTCTAAGATTTGCGACTCAAGATAGACATATCAAAACCAGGAGCCTTTAAAAGTAAAAATGGCTTTGGTCAGAGAAGACTGAAAAGTCTTTTGTTCTGGCTGTTTGCAAATTGGCCATGCCAGTTTCCCCTTTTTGCAAATGGGCTGGATTGAGAGAAGATAAAGGTGAAACTTGCTGCAAGAGAAAGTGAAGAGTAGGCAGAGAGAGGATTGTTGGAGAGGTCTGAGCGTGGAGGAGAAAGTTATATAAGGCTTCAGAGAAACTCTTTGGTGAGATCGTTGGGCTCAGCAGATGAGAGAAGATGTGGAACAAACACAGGGAGAACAAAGGCAGTAGAGGAAATCCAGGCGGGATCAGCAGATAAGTCAGGGGAAGAAGACAAAAGCAGCTAAATTTAAACAGGAGAGAAAAGATGCCTCAGCGGGGCCAGGAGCAGTCTATAAATACCCTGAAGGCAACAAGCTCCAGAAAGAAAGGAAGGATGATTCACTGTCTCCCCAGATGTAGGACAGCGACAGGGGCCAGAAGGAAGCTGAGCTGGCGTCAGGCTGTTGGACCCAGCGGAATAACATGATGTTTGTACTGTGGTAGGAACTGGGCAGTGAGTGGGGACCTCAGCTCCTGGGTGGCTGCTCAAAGTGGGATCGCCTCCAGGCTGAGCCAGCCTGGGACACTTCAGAGACCACCAGCCCCTTCCACAGTTGATCTGTGCTGACCAGGAAGGCGTCCTCTTGCAGGGAAGGAATCCCCTCGGCTCTGGATGCCGAGACCCGCTGGTGCTCTTTCAAGTCACTTCACTTCTCTAGCTTTTGTCTTTCCTCTTTGTAAAATGGGGGCAATTGCTGTTCACCTAACGGGGATGTGTGAGGATCAAATGAGCTTTTGTGTATGAACGGGATCTGGAAGTTGTAAAGCCTAGGACGGATGGAAGAGGTATGCTGTGTCCGAGAACCACCTGCTTTTGTTTTCACAGCTGGTTGGGGACATTGTTTCTTTCCTGTTCTTCTCATTTGCATTCTCTCTTATGTTCTTCCTTCAAGCATTTTGTGATGCACTGACACTCCCCTCAACCCTGGATATATGGCCCTGAGCAGAGCAGAGTCCTTGCTTTTAAGGAGTTAAAAGCTCAATACAGAGAGCAGACATGAACCCAGATAACTTCCTCCTGGTGCCATAGTGCCACCGCAGAGGCAGGGGCACAGTCACGAGTGGCTGAGGAGGAGAGGTGCAGTTCTAGTGGAAGGAGGAACATGTAGCAATGTGCAGAGACGGGAACATCATACTGAGTGTCAGGGAACTGCGTACGATTTGGTGAAGGCTGAAACATGGGCTATGTCTACTGTAGAGGAGCCTGAGACAAGTCTAGCGGGGTACACAGGGCTGTGTCTGCAGGACCTTGTAGCCCAGGTCAAGGACTCATGTCTTGTTGATAGAGGGGATGCAGAGAAGTGTTTGGAGCGGGGGAGTACCACAGTAACCTTTTTTTCCATTTTATTTAATAGAAAGTTCTCTCTGTAGGCAATGTGGATGATGGACCATCCACTTAAGCCAATGGCCTAAACAGAGCTCTGCTCTATTCCCGCTACACATTTGTGTGTGTGTGTGTGTTTGAGGTGGGCAGGGGATTTGAGAAATCTGAGGCACGAGGATTGATGGAGGCGAGTAAAGGGTTAACTCTGGGGCTGAGCTGAGGCTGATGGGTGAAAGTGCTGATTAGCTGAGGGCAAGCGTCCAGGAAACTGCCAAGGTTGTGCTTTGTCCTTAGGCTGAAGATAATACCACTTCCATCCCATACCTCTTCTGGAAGGAAGCACCACCCTAGGGCCCAGCTTCCGTGACTGAGGAGCAAAGCCAGGCGTTCCCTCGAGTTCCTTTCTCCTGCCTGTTTGCATTTGTGTTTGAGAAATGGAGGGGGTGGTCAGGGTGAAGCCAAGTCATCATTAAAACTTCTTGAATAGAGAATTTCATGGTGGAAGAAAGCCCTAAAGATCACGTGCAGCAGATAGCCTTTGGGGAGCTCACCCAGCTTCCTCCGTCTAATCTGAGAACAGTTGTTCTGCCTTGCTCTCCCCATCGCACGTATGCAGAAATGGACTCTAGTATCCGTGTTCTTAGGACGTATTTTTTAATCTTGAGTCATAGCTGATTGGGCAAGCAGTGGATGCCTGGCTCAGGAAAACCAACCCAGAACCTGGTCTGGCCCAATCATACACCCCCTAGAAAATTTGGAATTGGGTTGCAGAGATAATTGTTTAGCTTGCTGTGTGTCTTGACCTTCTCGAATGATCTAGAATTGAGGTCTGAAGGGGCCGCCTTCGGTAATGGCATGTATGTAGTACAACAGGAAGACCTTATTTGCAGAGAGAATGACTTGAAAACAAATTGAATGACAATGTCATGAAAGACAGTGAAAAGAAGAGAGAGAAAGAGAAGCAAATAAAGAAAAAAAGGAAGCAAGAGGAAGACAGGGAGGGACGGCCTTGTCTCCTGAATGACTTTTGTTTCTGGTGTTCCTGCATTTGGCTTCTATAAGATACTCCTATATCATT
>NC_045446.1:15925375-15971025 GCF_002776525.5 Piliocolobus tephrosceles
TTTTTTTTGGGTAACCAAATGGTTACAAAGCAACTAGTCTTACTCCTTCACAATCAAGAAAGTTTGCACCTAAAATTTCCACACCCATTTTTTGGATGAAACTCTATGAGGTATTTCATCGTGTGCTTTCTGGTTAACACTTTCAATATTCTTTTTTTTTTTTTTTTGAGACGGGGTCTCACTCTGTCGCCCAGGCTGGAGTGCAGTGGCCCGATCTCAGCTCACTGCAAGCTCTGTCTCCCGGGTTCATGCCATTCTCCTCCTCAGCCTCCCGGGTAGCTGGGACTACAGGCACACGCCACCACTCCCGGCTAATTTTTTCTATTTTGTTTAGCGGAGATGGGGTTTCACTGTGTTAGCCAGGATGGTCTCGATCTCTTGACCTCGTAATCTGCCCATCTCGGCCTTCCATAGGACTGGGATTATAGGTGTGAGCCACCGCACCCGGCCGACACTTTCAATATCTTTTACTCTTCTAGTTAGAAAGTCCTACTTGAGAACCTGCGTAAATGTCTTTTGTTACATTTCAAGATCAATAACTTTTGTTCTGTGACAGATCATTTCTTTTTTATATTCTATCCTCTTTTCTTTACAGTAATTTTTACATAATAAGTATTTATTTTTTTCTATTGACTAAATAAAAAAACCTTTAGCAATCTCCAACAGTTAGCTGAAAAAAGAGAGAGGGAGAACAATGTGACTTTGGACTAATAATAAAAATCAATGCATAATTGCACATTGTTTGGAAAATAGTGCAATCTCTTAAAGAAAGATGGTAGAAATTAGCTGGGGATTCATCATCATGATTGAAGAATCCAAAGTATAGCACAAGAATTCAAAGGGCTTATCAGCCCTTCCTAACATTCTGGCAGCAATTTAGAGTTTCAAGGAGTTTAAGAGATTCTGAAAAGATAGATTTCTCAAATCGAGGCTTTCTAAATGATTAAGGATTTCTGTCCCTGACCCTCAGCAACTTTCTGGCTGATTGGAAACGTTTCTGTGTGTTTTTTTTTTTTTTTTCTCAGAGTTTCTGGTAGAGAGTGGATAAGAGCAGGGATCTCAGGTCAGACAAGTTTCACATTCTGGGCTAAGCCACTCTGTTGTCTCCGATTACTTAATCTTTTAACCCCTGTTCTTTCCTTAAATGGGCCTAAAGATAGTCCCTACTCATATAGGAAAAACAAATGGTTTTTCCTTCTGTACTCACAAAACTCAATACTTCTAGAACACTTCACTTTCCACACTAGATGTGTGGTTTTCTTTTTATCCCAACACCAACCAGCTGTCTTATTCTCCCAACACCAACTGGATGTCCTAGAACTCAATAATGACACAACGTACCCAGAGTTGGAACAAGATCCCACAAGGGCTCAGTCCCACAAGACTGCCCCACCTCAGACGCCAGTCTCACCTCCAGGCTTCTTTTATTCCCAGCTGCCCATTATAAATGGAGGATTCCCATAACCTTCTCCTCAGGGTGGATAACTTGCTATGACAGTGCCACAGAACTCAGAGAAACACTTGCTTATAAAAAGGATATAGGATGAAAAGGCCCATAGGGGGTTGGAGAAGCCCCAAGGGCAGGAGCTTCTGTTCTCATGGAGTTGGGGTACACCACCCTCCTGGTGTGCGACGTGTTCTTGTTTATTGACCCTTCCGCTCTCTGAACCTCATACTTTAGGAGAGTTTCATCGCACAGGCATAATGTGGCTTTATTATGCAAGGTAATTTATGGAAACTTCACCATGTAGAAATGATCAATTATTAACTCAATCTCTAGCTCCTCTCCCCTCACCCAAGGATAGGAGCAGGGGGTTGGCTAAAAGTTCTGAGCTTCTAATCATGGCTTGCTTGGTTTTTCTGGTGACCAACCCCCATTCAGGAGATACCAAGAATCATCTCACTGACTGGCTGTGGTGGCTCATGCCTATAATCCCAGCACTTTGGGAGGCCGAGGTGGGCAGATCATGAGGTCAGGAGATCAAGACCATCCTGGCTAACATGGTGAAACCCTGTCTCTACTAAAAATACAAAAAATTAGCCGGGCGTGGTGGCACACGCCTGTAGTCCTAGCTGCTCAGGAGGCTGAGGCAGGAGAATCGCTTGAACCAGGGAGGCGGAGGTTGCAGTGAGCTGAGACTGTGCCACTGCACACCAGCCTGGGCGACAGAGCGAGACTCCATGTCAAAAAAAAAAAAAAAATTATCTCATTAGAACAAAAGATATTCCTATTACCTAGGTAATTCCAAGGGATTTAGGAGCTCTGTGTCAGGAACAAGAAATAATGACCAAATATATATTTCTTAATATATCACAATATCATACTACCTCTTAGAATTGTGGGGAGCTCATGTTTGTAAAGTTCTCCTTAACATGTTTACTGTTGTGAGTAGCCTTAGAAATATAGCTTCTAGGAGGTAACGGGGCTGGAAAGGATGATGGAATGCCTCTGATTGGATGCTTTTAGCTGGGATCACAGAAAACACTGGTTTAAATAAAAAGGAATTTTAAAAATCAGCCATCCCTGGAAGTCCTGAGGTGGGAGGTGCTGCAGGTTAGCTTAAGATAGTAGTCAGAGATGTTATTGCTCATCTATCCCCTTTGCCATCGTTAGGAAATTGTCTTTGCCTTCAACCAGGCTCCCTGCTAGGCTACAAATTAGCTGCAGAAGTTTCAGGTGTCTCATTGAGACACAAACATTTTTAGAGTAACAAGAGGCCATACTTACTTTGCCTTTCCGAAAGGGGTGATAAACCTCTTCCTAGAAGGCCCCAAGAGTTTTTTTTTTTTTTTTTTTTGATGGCTTCTGGTTTGATTTTGGTCACATGCCTGTTTCTCAGCCAATCACTGGCAACAGGGATAAACTGAAACACAGTTGCGGCCGCCATGGCCGCCCACAAACTGGTGCTGATCCGGCACGGCGAGAGCGCATGGAACCTGGAGAACCGCTTCAGCGGCTGGTACGACGCCGACCTGAGCCCAGCGGGCCACGAGGAGGCGAAGCGCGGCGGGCAGGCGCTGCGAGATGCTGGCTATGAGTTTGACATCTGCTTCACCTCAGTACAGAAGAGAGCGATCCGGACCCTCTGGACAGTGCTAGATACCATTGATCAGATGTGGCTGCCAGTGGTGAGGACTTGGCGCCTCAATGAGCGGCACTATGGGGGTCTAACCGGTCTCAATAAAGCAGAAACTGCTGCAAAGCATGGTGAGGCCCAGGTGAAGATCTGGAGGCGCTCCTATGATGTCCCACCACCTCCGATGGAGCCCGACCACCCTTTCTACAGCAACATCAGTAAGGATCGCAGGTATGCAGACCTCACAGAAGATCAGCTACTCTCCTGTGAGAGTCTGAAGGACACTATTGCCAGAGCTCTGCCCTTCTGGAATGAAGAAATAGTTCCCCAGATCAAGGAGGGGAAACGTGTACTGATTGCAGCCCATGGCAACAGCCTCCGGGGCATTGTCAAGCATCTGGAGGGTCTCTCTGAAGAGGCTATCATGGAGCTGAACCTGCCGACTGGTATTCCCATTGTCTATGAATTGGACAAGAACTTGAAGCCTATCAAGCCCATGCAGTTCCTGGGGGATGAAGAGACGGTGCGCAAAGCCATGGAAGCTGTGGCCGCCCAGGGCAAGGCCAAGAAGTGAAGGCCAGCCGGGAGGATACTGTCCCCAGGAGCACCCTCCCTGCCCGTCTTGTCCCTCTGCCCCTCCCACCTGCACATGTCACACTGACCACATCTGTAGACATCTTAAGTTGTAGCTGCAGATGGGGACTGGTCGCTCCCATTTTCATTTTAGCCATTTTGTCTTCTGCACCCACTCCCTTTGTACAACCTAGTCAGAATAGCACTTCTAGAGCATAGGTTCTCAGTCCAAGCTGTGGAAAAGCTCCCCTTATCCAACAGAGTTTAAAGGTAGTAACTTGGGTTTTTGCGAGTTGTTTACTAAGGACTTGTGGGGAGGAACCATGCTAAGCCATGACCAATGAGGAGAAGCAACAGAGCCTGTCTGTCCCCAGGAGCCAGTCCTCTGCTCTTCTGCAGTCAGGCCACTGCCTGGGAGCTCTAGTCATTCCAGTGGAGGATGAATGTAACCTGCATGGTGATGTGATGGCTGTTTCCTCCCTGACCCTAGAGGACCTGGCTCTAGAAGTTTGGGATCAATCCTGAATTTAGTTATGTGTTACATTTACTTTTATTAAAAAAGTATAGTATATATAAATAATACAAAACAGTAACCCTTCTGGGGTTTCTTGTGGCGGTTGAAATAGTCCCACATGTGGTCATCAGAAAATAAGTCATTCCTCATACCAGTATGGGATCAGTTCCTTGACCTCTGAGGGGCAGGAGTGCTTCCTGCTGTGTGTGTTAGAATCCCTTCCTGCCTTGTTTCATGGCAGTGAAATGCCCCTTGGTCCTCTCCAAGTGTCTTTCACTGATTTCCGAATCATGTTCTAGTTGCTTAGCTCTGCCACATGGGTCCAGTGTTCACCTGAGCATAACTAACTGTACTAAATCCTTTTTCCAGATCAGTATAATAAAGGAGTGATG
The DNA here is from genome assembly GCF_002776525.5 of Piliocolobus tephrosceles. NCBI lineage: Eukaryota > Metazoa > Chordata > Mammalia > Primates > Cercopithecidae > Piliocolobus > Piliocolobus tephrosceles. The sequence goes on from NC_045446.1 coordinate 15,929,932, forward strand.
TGCAATAGTTAAAAAAAAAAAAAAAAAAAAAGAAACACAGTTGCTTAGATTATTCATGCTGTGAATTTTGAATAAAGGTGAGTTACATTAGTAAGGAGGCAGGAGGGAAGGGGTGTTTGATAGGCAACTAAGTGCTCACTCTGGAGACTTTATTCATCTTTATTTGTTTGCCAGCCTGCCATAATAAAATGCGGTAGGCCCGGTGACTTAAACAACAGAAACTTATTTCTCACAATTACGGAGGCTGGAAGTCCAGGATGAAGGTGTCAGCAAGTTTGATTTCTTCTGAAGCCTCTCTCCTTTCAAACGACTGCCTTCTAGCTGCTTCCTCACATGATCGTCCCTTTGTGTTGTGTCTGTGTTCTAATCTTGTCTTCTTATAAGGATACCAGTCATATTGAATAAGGGCTCACCCTAGTGACCTCGTTTAAGTTTAATTACCCCTTTAAAAGTCCTAGCTCCAAGTATACTCACATTCTCAGGTACTGAAGGTTAGGACTTTACGGTATACATTTTGGAAGATACAATTCATCCTATAACATAACCCAACCCACTCCTTTTATACGTTGGAAAAATTGAGACCTGTTGAAGGAGCTGCGATCTGTCTCAAATCATACATACTCTTTGGACTCACACAACCTTTTCCCAATTTTAATAGTGAATTTTTAGCCCCTTGAGCTATGGCTCTAAACCTTAAGAATTAAATCCGTGTTTGGCCAACCCCTAACATACAACTTGCAACGAGCTCGTTTTGGCTGCTGAGCTATTGGTTGGAGGCATGTGCTGGTTTGTGAAGCAGGAGACTAGGCCAGTAAGGACACATTGGTTGACTTCTTTAGAACCTATCGCTTGGCCTGGAAGATGGCCATCTAGTCCTAGAAACTGCCTGTGCTTCAGCAAGTATCACCTGGTAGGAGAATTAGCACTTCCTGAAAAGAAAGAACATGCATTTGGGCTGGGAGCTATGGTGTTTTCCACCCTTGGCTTTATTGGATTTAAGGATGTAAGTTTAGGCTTTAAGTTTAAGGATTTAAGTGTAGGCGTCTCAGAGCCTTTATTCTCAGAGCCTGCTGCATTTTGTGAGTATATTCACAAAGGGGTATACAATACATAGCATTTCCTAAAGTGACTGTGGAGCCCTCTTTTCACCCATTTGGGACATTATGGTCTGGAGCAGTGCTCCAGAGCTTTTGCATGACCTCTCTGTTCCATGAATAGAATTAACATTTGTTTGGCATCCTGGGTAGATGCTTCAGGACTTTGGCTGTTCAGGTCCACCCTGGCTACTTTAAGGTAGGCAGAGTGGTTGGGAAACTCTGGTTTAGACTCTTTATAAGTTAGATGTCCTCAGGCCCACAGACAAGAAAATCAGCCTTGCTTATAGAGCCTCCTAGATTCCTCAGTTGCCAGGCACCTGATGACTATACAGGGATAAGGGTCTCTGCATGGGGTCCAACCCCACAGAACTTCATTCCCTGGATGCCCTCTGCTCTCCCTCCCTCCACTTGCAATTCTCATTTCTTTCTCTTTCCCCTTCTTTTTCTTTAACATAATTTACCTCTCTCTCTCTCTCTCGTTCTTTCTGCTTACGTCTCCCAGATGGATAGACACATATACACACATGCACACAAGTTATAGAGGATGGTGCTGATGTATAGAGAATAAGTAGAGCTCATTGATGATGGGAATAGGCACACCAGTTTATTTATTTATTTATTTATTTATTTATTTATTTATTTACTTTTAAGTTCAGGGGTAACAAGTGCAAGTTTGTTACATAGGTAAACTTGTGTCATGGGGCTTTGTTGTACAGATTATTTCATCACCTAGGTATTAAGCCTAGTAACCATTAGTTGATTTTCTTGATCCTCTTTCTTCTTCCACCCTCTGCCCTCCAAAAGGCCCCAGCATTTGTTGTTCCCTTCTGTGTGTCCATGTGTTCTCACCATTTAGCTTCCATTTGTAAGTGAGAACATGTGGTGTTTGATTTTCTGTTCCTGTGTTAGTTTGCTAAGGATAATGGTCCCCAGCTCCATCCATGTCTCTGGAAAGGACATGACCTCATTCTTTTTTTATGGCTTCATAGTATTCCATGGTATATATGTACCACATTTTCTGTATCCAGTCTATTATTGATGGGCATTTAGGTTGAGAGTATATCTTTGCTATTGTGAATAGTGCTACAATGGACATATGTGTGCATTCATCTTTATAATAGAATGATTTATATTCCTTTGAGTATAAATTCAGTAATGGGATTGCTGAGTTGAATGGGATTTCTGACTTTAGGTCTCTGAGGAGTTGCCACACTGTCTACTGCAATAGTTGAACTAATTTGCATTCCTACTAACATTGTATAAGCATTCCTTTTTCTCCACAATCTCGCCAGCATCTGTTATTTTTTGACTTTTTAAATAATTGCCATTCTGACTGGTGTGAGATGGTATCTCATGGTGGTTTCATTTGCATTTCTCTAGTGATCAGTGATGTCGAGCTGTTTTTTCATGTGATTATTGGCCGTATGTATGTCTGTCTGTCTTCTTTTGAAAACTGTCCATGTCCTTGCTCACTTTCTTATGGGTTGATTTTTTCTTTTTCGTAAGTTGTAAACCAGTTTCAGAGAGAAGTCATGGCCTGGCTGCTCCTACGGCAGTGAAATGACTTTCCTCATTTCCTGCCCAGTAGCTCTGGTGCCCACACCCCTGCCTTCTACTGCAGGACTGCAGGGTAAGGCACTGAGGGCATAACCCCCAGCCTCAGCACATTGAAGGGACTCTTGATCATACAGTAGGTGACTCAGGGCAAGCCTGACGTTCACTCTCATCTCACACCTCTACTCCACCATCTCCACTTTCCCACTGGCCAGAACTGTTACTCTAGTTATAATAAGGCTGCAGCTTAGCTTTCATTTTCTCAATCATTTCATTCCTCTTCCCAAAAGAACTGGAGTTCTGTCACCTGCTGTTATGGACTGAATTGTGTCCCCCTAAAATTCATATGATGAAGCCTTAACCTCCAAGGTGACTTTATTTGGAGACAATGCCTTAAAAGGATAATTAAAGTTAAAGGAGGTCATAAGTATGGAGCCCTACTCCAATATGACTGGTGCGGTGGCTCATGCCTATAATCCAGGTAGCTCATGCCAGGTGTGGTGGCTCATGCCTATAATCCCAGCACTTGCAGAGGCAGAGGTGGGCAGATCACTTGAGGTCAAGAGATCAAGACCAGCCTGGCCAACATGGTGAAACCTGTCTCTACTAAAAATACAAAAATTAGCGAAGTGTGGTGGTGCATGATTGTCATCCCAGTTACTTGGGAGGGTGAGGCAGGATAATTGCTTGAACCTGGGAGGAGGTGGAGGTTACAGTGAGCAGAGACTGCGCCACTGCACTCCAGGCTGGGCAGCAGAGCAAGACTCAGTCTAAAAAAAAAAGAACAACAACAACAAAAAAGAACAATATGACTAGTGCTGTTATGCTGTTATAAGAGGAGAGATGACAGCAGAGGGGGCACATGTGCTGAGAAAAGGCGGTGTGATGACCCTGTGAGAAGGCAGCTGTCTGCAAGCCAAGGGGAGAGGCCTCGAAGAAACCAAACCCGCAGACACCTTCATTTTGGACATCCAGAACAGTAAGAAATACATTTCTGTGGTTTAAGCCATCCATTCTGTGGTTTGTTATGGCAGCCCTGGCCGACTAATACATCTGCTGCCACCTGCTGCCATGTTCTTGACACTGCTTTCCAGCTGGGATCCTTGTTTGCTGACCTCTATACAGCAGGTTATTTAGTTTAGAAGCAAGATGTTCAGGTTTGAAATCCTGCTTGTGTTTGAATCCTGTTCCTGCCATTTGCTGGCTGGGTAACCTTGAGCAAATTCAGTAAAATCCCTTATTTTCATTTCATTATTGGTAAGAAAGGATAACAATACCTTCCTCAGAGACTCAAATAAAATACATGCAAAGTGCTAAGAACTTGGCCTGGTACGTGTTAGTGTTAATAACAAAGTTATTAAAAATTCTGGTTTGTTAAATTGATATAATGATACCATAGGTGAATAAGATAGAAGGCAAATGAGACAACTTATGTTGTACATGTTGTGTTTGGCACAAAGTCAGGGCTTAATATTGGTTGGGTCTCTTTCCTACAAGTCTGCCATGTTCCCTTGGTTTGCATGCACGCTGTGCCTGGTGCTGAGCCCCTTACTGTTATAACTGCCTGTAGATCCCACATTCCAACTGTCGGACTAGTCTCCTGCCCATGCTGTTATATTTCTCTTACCTGTTTAATTTTTTTATCATTAGCATTGATTACTAGTTTGCCTACTATATATATATGTGTGTGTGTATATATATATGTGTGTATATACATATATATATTTTTAAACTTATTTAATTTATTCATTTTTTTCTTTTCTTTGGAGTATAAACTTCATGAGGGTCTGGCACATTGTAGACACAGTCTAGAATTGTCGAATGAGTGAATAAATGAATGAATGAATGGTAGATGCAAAAGCAGATTCCAGTGCATGGAGGGGGAAATAATGTATTATTGTGGCTAAATGCTCAGGATGTGAAGCCAGAGGAACAAAATTCAAATCCCGACTTTATCACTCTCCAGCAGTGGGATTTTGACCAGTTGTTTAGATGTAAGAATCAAATGAAAAAATACGAGTGCAGAGAATGGTACCTATAAGAGCTTAGTAGACATCAGGTGGTGCTCTTGAGAAGTTGTAGAGAAATTGATGGGAAGCAGTAATGGGGAAAACCTATGACTCTTTCTTGATATTTGAATAAGAAAGTATATTAGTGTGTTCTCATGCTGCTATAAAAAACTTCCCAAGACTGGGTAATTTATAAAGAAAAGAGATTTAATTGACTTACAGTTCTGCAGGGTTGGGGAGGCCTCAGGAAACTTACAATTATGGTGGAAGAGGAAGCAAACACATCTTTCTTCATGTGGCAGCAGGAAGGAGAAGAATGAGCAAAAGGGGGAAAAGACCCTTGTAAAACCATCAGATCTCATGAAAACTCACTCAATATCATAAGAACAGCAACATGGGGGTAACTGCCTCCATGATTCAATTACCTGCCATCAAGTTCCTCCCATGACACGTGGGGATTATATGAACTACAATTCAAGCTGAGATTTGGGTGGGGACACAGCCAAACCATATCAGAAGAGAGTGATGGGATAAAAATTAGATAAATAGGCTCAAGAGTACAAAAATAGGATTCCTCTTCTCTATGATGATAAATTAATTCTCATCCTGATTTTGCAATTCCACTGGACCACATTCAGGTCCGGAGGAGGAATTTTGGGACCAGGCATTCCTACCTAGAATAGGTTAACAGGAATAACGAAGTTCAGTTAGCCCCACTTATTGTCAACTCTTATCATTGGTGTGGTATATGACAGGTGGCAAGACCCTTCTACCGTCCTCTTTCCTGGTTCCTTCCTCACTGCATCCTTGGGAGGAGGTAGACTTCCTTCTCATTTTATCCATGAGGACACTGAGGCTCTCAACAGGTTCTATTTACTTGAGATCATGGAGCTTCAAGAGCAAGGGCCAGGCTGCAAACCAAACTGCCCTGAGCCTAATGCTAGGAGAGTCTCTCTGTTGTCATATACTGATTAGATGTAATACAGTGGGCAGGAAAGTAGAAACTTTGGTGGCCTTTTTCTCCAGAAATAAAATCCAGCCTTCTTTCTTTGTATAAGTGGTACTTTGTTACCTCTTGGAAAAAAAATTGTTCTTCCACTTTTGTAGAGTTTTGTTTTCTGTCATGTGAGATCATAAGATTTACCATAGCCTGTGTGGGAGCTGAGCATAATGCAGTGTGGGGTCGATCAATTCTAAAGCAATAGAAGAGCTGAGTGTCTCTCTTAAAAGGCAATTGTGTTTTATTGAATTTTTCAATTCTCAACTATGGTAGGGATTACCTGAGTGCTGGTTGTTGGAACAAGGGAAGAAGATCTCTCCGTAGGTCTGGGTTGTGTAGAAAGGAGCAGCTCAGTGTAGTGCGGAGATGGCACACTGGGGTCTTAGAGTCCATGCCTAGTCCATGAGTATTTTGTTTAGGATGCACAGAATATTACATCAAATTCATTTTATTTTGCCAGTATTAAAACCCAGAATGTTTTACGTAAACTTACGGATTTATTTTTCTTTTGGAAAAAAGAAGATCTGGCAACACTGGATCCTGTTCTATGGCAACAATTGGCTGGGTACGAATACTGGATGCTCCCGTCAAATGAGGGATGGGTCCTTCAGTTTGTCATAGGCCCCTCCATCACCTATGGTCTTATATCCCTTCCATTTCACTGATGACCCTAGAGGACATTTTGGTTTGTAACCATAAATAATATAATAATACAAATAGCACTGTACTGGGAGTGGGAGACTTGAGTAACAGTTCTGATGCCAAAATGCTATAGCGGTGTTGGACAAATCTCTTAAGCTCATTAGAACTTGGTCAATTCATATATGAAAGGAAATATTGTCTTAACACGTGAAGGTGATTGAAACAGCTGACACATTCATCAATACATGTATTCAGCTAATGTTTTTTGAGCACATGTCATGCATATTCCTGGTGGCTGAGATAGATATTGTAAATCTTATTGTCCAGTGGAAAAAACAGATAACTCCCTAAGTGGAGTGCTATAAGGATACATTGCAGTGACATCTTAATCTGCCTAGAGTTTAGAGAAGACCTTCAGGAAGAAGTGAGGTTTAAATCTAAACTTGAGCAATGAGTATTAATGGGAAGACAACTGTCCCAGGCAATGAAAACAGCATATATGAAGGCTGGAAATGAGAAAGCAAGGCATGTTTGAGCAACTCAGAGGAATATCATATCACTAGAAAAGGATGGGGAGTGAAGCTAGAGAGATGAAGATCAGATTATGAAGGGATTGGAAGACTCAGATTATGAAGGGATTGGAAGACTCATGAGGCCAAGAAGTACTGTGATTGGTTTTAGTTTGGGACTTTATATTTTAAGACTTCAATATACAAACTTAGTTTGAGTTTACTTCTTCAGCTATTCAAGGAGAAGCAGCAAGTGGAATGTGAACAGATCCAAAGTATCAACATGTGAGAGAGAAAGACTTTACCTAAGAGTAAATAAGAAAACAAATAATTAATTTATTAATCATGGATCCCAGTTGAGTCTGCTGAGATGCAAAGCCACTTGACATTTAGGTGTTTGCATTAAGCAAAATACAGTTGACTCCTGTTTTTTAACATGACTTTTTTTTTTTTTTTTTTTTTTTTTTTTTTAGACAGAGACTTGCTCTGTCACCCAGGCTAGATGGAGTACAGTGGCACAACCTTGGCTCACTGCAACCTCTGCCTCACAGGTTCAACCGATTCTCCTGCCTCAGCCTTCCAAGTAGCTGAGACTACAGGCATGCGCCACCACGCCTGGCTGACTTTTGTATTTGTCATAGAGACGGGGTTTCACCATGTTAGCCAGGATGGTCTTGAACTCCTGACATCAAGTGATCCACCCACATTGGCCTCCCAAAGTGCTGGGATTACAGGCGTGAACCACAGAACCCAGCCACAAAATACAGTTGACTCTTGAAGAGTGTGAGGGTTAGGAATGCTGACCCCTGTTTAGGCAAAAATATGCATATGAATTTAAATCCCTAAAATTGTAACTACTAATAGCCAACTGTTGACTGGAAGCCTTACTGGTAACAAACAATTGATTAACACATATTTTGGATGTTATATGTGTTATATACTGTATTCTTACAATAAAGTAAGCCAGAGAAAAGAAAATATTATTAGGAAAATCATAAGGCAGAGAAAATATATTTACTATTCATTATGTGGAAGTGGATTATCACAGAGTTCTTCATCCTCATTGTCTTCATGTTGAGTAGGCTGAGGAGGAAGAAGAGAAAGGGTTGATCTTGCTGTTTCAGAGGAGGCAGAAGAGGTGGAGAGGGGGAAGGGGAGGCAGGAGAGGCAGGCACATTAAGTATAAATTTTATTGGAAAAAGTCTGCTTACAAGTGGATGGGTGCAATTCAAACTTGTATTGTTCAAGGGTCAACTATAATCCTTTATACCTTGCAAATAAAAAGCACAGCTAAATAATACCTGTTATAAATTACATTTTAATAGAAAACCAAAACTGCCTGCATGAGGTCTTTTGGTCCAGGGTAGCTTGACAACTGCACTGCGTGTTGTCAATCAACTGAAGTGCTGAGATTGGACATCTGAAAAATTAATCAGCTTCCAAATGGGTTTTCCCCAAAATCCATTCTTAATAAACTTGTAGTGATTACTGCAGAAAATATTGCTTAGGTGACATTTAGACATAAAGACAGTAACAGAAATGATCCCTCAGCACTCTTTTAACTATAACATTTGACCTTTTTAAGTTTCTGTAATTCTAGGTCAAAATAAAATAAAAGATATTTAAATAACACCAAATTTCAGTTGGCAGTTCCAGGTAATTGAGTGAAAAAACTTGCAATCCAAATATATACTTCAGTTCTGTTGCAAAACTATAGGGGTGAAGAACAGAATCTCGCCATGGTAATTGCTAGTGGGCATGGGGATGGGGACATCTCTCTGGCTGTTTTTGTGATTGAATGCACTCTCCTTTCTCAATTCTCCTTTTGGGTTGTTATCAATGTAAAGAACATCGACTTCTCCCTCTGTCTATTTCTACAGGGAAATGAGCCTTCTCATTTCTTCCTCCATTAATGTCAGAGTCCTTGGCTCCACTCCAATCCCAGTGCTTGTTTTAAATTGGAGCAAAGTATGAGGCATGTCTTCCCACACAGTCTAAAAATTCCTGTTTAAAGGGATTATCTATATTCTGGAACATAAGCTTGCATAAAAGAGCAACTATCTCTATTTTTCTGACTATTTCCCTTCATCTGGGATCTGGGTCATCCAGATTAATTATAAATTGTCAAGAGGCACAGGCTGAGCTTGGCTGGAATAATTATCCACATGATGCTACTGAAGAGACTTCAGGAAAACACTCTGCTCCAATATCTCACTCAGCGACTTTCTCTGAGGTTAGGTATGCCTCCAACGGTCTTTTTTCAGATGAGTAGTATATATTAGAATCAAATGAATGTATTCATCAAACATTTATTGGCCATCCACTATTTTTGTGTAATATGATAAATGTAAGGAATGAACAATAACTATGGCAATAATTACTATTTACTGAGCGTTTACTAAGGGATAGGTACTCTGCTAGGTGCTGTATGGGCAGTATTTCATTTAATTCTTTCAAACTCCTCGAGAGGTAAGTATTATTGCCTTTACTTTGTAAAAGAAAATATTGACCTTTAGCAAGGTTAGTTTTCTTGCCCAAAGTCAAGATCACCCAACTAGAGTGTTGCAGAGGTGAATTTGAACCCAGCTGGCTTACATCAAAGCCAAAGCTTTCAGCCAACATACTATCCTTGAGGAGACTATAGACTGGTGTGAGAGGAGGGCAGGCAAACTAGCAATTACGTTGAGCTGGGCTTTAAAAAAACCCAGTGGGAAGTCAATAGAAGGGGACAAGAAAACTCTAGATTGAGGAAGTCCAGATGTGCAAAGAGTGAGAACACGGTGTGCACAAGAGAAGGTGGAAACTCCAAGTGACTGGAGAAGGGAAGGTGGGAGAAGGTTGGAATGGAGATTGGAAAAATGCTCTAGAACAAAATCATGAAAGATTTCAAATGGGGAATCTGGATTTTATTTTATAGAATGACAGCGTTGTCATACCAAGTGACTCCCTCCATAACAATTTATAATTAACTACCATCCTGAAATAAAATTTACAGATAACACAACATACCTACAAATGTACTTTTAAGAGATAATCAATATATCATTCTAACTCTAAAGAAAAGTAAAAGTAAAAGGAACACAACTTAAAAAATAAGTATTTAACATTTAAATGCTAAGTGCAGCTGCTGTAGAAGACATGATAAAATAGTTAGATGTTTGCATCTGCATGTTATCATGAATGTATCAGCTACAAATGCAGATTGACATGATGATTTCCAGATATTAAAGACTCAACTACCATGAGAGTGTTGCTTTTGGTTATGTGAGTTCTCCAAATGGTAAAAGTTTCTGGTTAAATTTCCCAGCAAAACAGTCTGACCTTTCCTCTATTTATGTGGTAGTTGCAATTCAGGTAATCCATTATATGTTAAAATTGTGCAAAAATACTTTGTTTTTTGTAACACAGAGTTAGGTTCTATGTTCAGTTAATGATAAACAAGGTTTTCACTTACATAGTATCTGAAGGGATATTTGAAAATCATGGTTGATGTTGACTATTCTTGCCTATGAGATACCATGCCATGGCTTTAGTAATTCCTGCTCCCTAAATACTGGTAGTCTCCCCCCAACTATTGTGACAACTAACAGTGTTCCTGCAAGTTAAAAAAAGTCTCTAGAGATCTTTACCATTCAATTAGGAGCAAAGTAAAGGAAGTAAATTAAGAATAATTTAAAAAGCCCTCACCTAAAGGAGGTCCAAATATAATGAGGAATATTGACAAGAAGACAGTTATGAGGAAACTCCCCTAAGTGCTATGCTAATGCAGTGATGGGAGATAGAAGAGGCAGACCCAATTCTGCCTAGCGCCAGGAAAGGTCCCACAAAGAGAGAGATGCCAAAGCTGGTAAATGTTGACTTGGACTCTGCTGAACATGGTAGAAGGAGGACCTTCCAGAAGGAGGTCATAGCATGTGTAAAGACATCAGGGGAGGCCAGGACAACCTGGCAAAGCCAGGGTACTGTGTGAATAGCCCAGCACAGGGAGTTCAGGAAGGAGGGGAAAGGATGCTGGAAAGAAGGACCAGGGCCAGCCCAATCCTGAAGATTACAGATCTCTGGATCTGTCCAAGATTATTAGCAGAGAAGTAACTCTCTGATTTTTGTTTTATATTTTAAAAAAACCGTTATTCACATCGTGGGGCAAAGCTGCAGTACGCCAGTGTTCTCAAAGTATGGTCCCTGACCAGCAGCAACAGCATTACCTGGGAACTTGTCAGAAATACAAAGTTTTAGGCCTTGCGCCAGAGCTACTGAACCAGCAATTCTGGAGTTAGGGCCTAGTTAGATGTGTTTTAGTAGGACCCCTACCTCCACTTTCACGTCTAATAGACATTTCGCACTCAACATGTGAAAAACTGAACTTTGGAGTAACAGCAACTGGATTGACCGTCCCGCTTTGGACAACTGAAGCAAATAACTCAACATAAGAAGCACTGGTTTTCAGATATTGGACACTAGACAGCATAGGACAATGACCCCTAAGAGAAGGGAAATGGGTGAGGTGACCCTTCTGATTGTCTCAAATTAATGCCTGCAGAGAGTTTCCAGGGCATGGCACCAGGAATGGAGAGTTCAAACAGAACTGTGATCTTCCTGAGTTGAGGACACAGTTAAGAATTTAGGGATCCCGGGGTGGCTAGAGTGAACCGAACAGAGTACTGGAGAAGAGAGAGCCACACAGAGAGAAGTTGCATGCGTGTGCACACACATGCACACACACGCACACAGCGGGAGAGACCTTTGGAAATCTGTAGATTGTCCTGTGTTTTCAGCTGAGTATTGATGAACACATGCATGTGAAGAAACTACCTGATGTCTTGGAAAGAACCTTTAGAAAGGAGTGGGCAGAACAATCTTAGAAGCCCAGTTAAGATCAGGAATAGTTCATGTTTCCACCAGCCAGAGTGGGAAAACTTTGTAAAAGATGGGGTAACGGGAAAAACATTCAGAAGGGTATTGCCTCAGTAATAAGTTAATATTAGCTCCAGTGTAAAGGCTACATTAGTCCCACTGAACAAAACTTAAAAGCAAGCCCCAACAGGATTAAACACATTCTGAGTAATTTAACTGCATCCTCAAACAAAACTCAAAAATATTTAAAAGAGTGTAGAAATATCCAGCACTCAAAAAATGAAAATTCACAAAGCCTGGCATCCAATCAAAATTACCAGGCATGCCAATAAATAAACAAATAACATAACATAAATACATAAATAAAAAGCAGGAAATATGACCCATAACAGGAAAAATATCAACAGAAATAGGCCCAGAAATGAATAGATGACGTAATTATTAGACAAGGACGATATAACAGTTATTAGAACTAAATGCCATAAATTCAAGAAAATAGAGGAAGCAGTATATGCCAAGGAAAGACACAGTCCTTTTCATTCAACCCAAATCTAACCTTTACAGGTGAAAAATACAATGTCTGAGATGAAAAATATGTTAGATGTGATTAAGAGATGATTAGGCACTAAAGAAGAAATTTTTATTTTTAAAATTTTATGGCCAGGCGTGGTGGCTCAAGCCTGTAATCCCAGCACTTTGGGAGGCCGAGACGGGTGGATCACGAGGTCAGGAGATCAAGACCATCCTGGCTAACATGGTGAAACCCCCGTCTCTACTAAAAAATACACACACACACAAAAAAAACAAACAACAAAACTAGCCGGGCGAGGTGGCAGGCGCCTGTAGTCCCAGCTACTCAGAAGGCTGAGGCAGGAGAATGATGTAAACCTGGGAGGCGGAGCTTGCAGTGAGCTGAGATCCAGCCACTGCACTCCAGCCTGGGCGACAGAGTGAGACTCTGTCTCAAAAAAAAAAAAAAAAAAAAAAAAAAAAAATTATTTATTGATTGATTGAGTCTCATTCTGTTGCCCAGGATAGAGTGCAGTGGTGCAATCTCAGCTTACTGCAACCTCTACCTCCCTGGTTCAAGCAATTCTTGTGCTTCAGTTACTCACATAGCTGGTGTTACAGGTATGCTCCACCACGCCCAGCTAATTTTTTTATTTTCAGTAAAGACAGTGTTTTTCCATGTTGGCCAGGCTGTTCTTGAACTCCTGGCCTCAAATGATCCACCTGCCTCAGCCTCCCAAAATGCTTGGATTACAGGTGTGAGCCACTGCACCTGTCCAGTAAAGAATAAATTTTTAAACCTGAAGACATAGCAATAGAAACTGCCCAAAATGAAACACACAGAGAAAAATGATTGAAAACAAGTGACAGTGCATCAGTGAACTTTGGGACAATTTGAACCAGGTTAATATATGTGTAGTTTGAGTCCTCAAAAGAAAGGAGAGAGAAAGGGAACCAAAAAATAATTGGAAGAAATAATGGTAGAAAAACATTTTGATGCAAACTATAAGCCTACAGACTTAAGAAGCTCTACAAACTCTAAGGAAAAGACTAAGAAAATGACCATCAGGTCACATCATCAAGTAGCTCAAAGCCAGTGATAAAGACCAGTTCTTAAAAGCAACCGTAGATTTTTTTTAAGACAGACATTATATGCAGAGAATTACAGCTGACTTCTCATTGGAAACAATGGAAGCCAGAAGACACAGAATGATACCTTTAAAATACTGAAAGAAAAAAACTGCTGAATTAGAATCCTATGCCCAGTGAACATACCTTTCAAAAAGTAAAGCAAAATATAGCAAATTTGAAAGACAAGCTGAAAGAGTTCATCACTAGCAGTCCTGTGTGACAAGAAATGTCATACAGGAAAATTAAAAGGAATTCCTTTAATGCCTGAATTCCTTCAGGCAGAAAAAATGTAATACAAGTAAAAAGTATGGCTCTATACAAAGAAGTTTAGAACACTAGAAATGGTAAATATGTATGCAAATAAAAAATTAAAGCCTGATCTTAATCCCCAAACCTGCTCTATTTATAGTCTTTCCCAGCTCAGTTATTGTCACTCTATTCTTCCAATTGTTAAGCTAAAATCTTTGAGTCATCCTTGACTCCCCTCTCTCTCTCACACTTTAAATTTAGTCCGTTAGGAATTTCCATGGCTCTACCCTTAGCGTATATCCAGAGTCCAGCTACTTCTCACATCTACTGCTATGGATGTGGTCCTAGTTACCACAATCTCTAACCTGGATTATTGCAATAGTATCCTAAAAGGTATCCCTGTATCCTCCATGTTCTATTTTTTTTCCAAGATGGAGTCTTGCCCTGTTGCCCAGGCTGCAGTGCAGTGGCGTAATCTTGGCTTACTGAAACCTCTGCCTCCCGGATTCAAGCAATTCTCCTGCCTCAGCCTCCCGAGTAGCTGGGATTACAGGTGCCCGCCACAACGCCTGGCTAATTTTTGTATTTTTAGTGCAGACGGTGTTTCACCATGTTGGCCAGGCTGCTCTTGAGTTCCTGACCTCATGATCTGCCCATCTTGGCCTCCCAAAGTGCTGGGATTACAGGTGTGAGTCACTGCACCCAGCCTCATATTCTATTTTTAACAGGGCAGTCAGAGTCATCCTTTAAAGTGTAAGTGAGTTCATGTCACCTATATGCTGAAAATCCTGTAATGGCTTTCCATTTCACTTAGGGTAAAAGCTGAAGCTATTAAACAATGGCCTACAAAGCCCTGTGTGATTTGCACCTCCTACCCCCACCTCTCTGAACCCACTTCCTGCTACTTTCCTCCTTGCCCAAACTGTTCCAATCATACTGGTCTCCTTGCAGTTTCCTGCCCAATCTGTTCCAATCATACCAGTCTCCTTGCAGTTTCCTGAGCACATCAGGTACATGCTGGCCTTAGGAAACCCTAAGTAAGTCGTTTTTGCTGGACTCTCCTTTCCCCAGGCACCCTTTTGGCTCATCCCCTTGCCTTTTTAAAGTCTTTGTCAAATGTCACCTCCTTCATGAAGCCCACTCTGACTGCTACTTTATACTATCCTCTTCCCCCTTTCCTCCCTTTTTATACAGCATTTCTTGACTTCTAATACAGTCTATAATTTACTTATGAGGTTTATGTCTCTGTCTGAGTCCATTTAAGTTGCTACATAAATTACCATAGACTGGGTAACTTGTAAACCAAAGAAAAGTTCTGGAGGCTGGGAAGTTCAAGATCAACGTGCTGATAGACTCGGTGTCTGGTAAGGGCTGTCTTCTCGTTCATAAAAGGTATTTTGTTACTGCATCTTCACATGGTGTAAAGGCTAGCTAGCTTTCTGCAGTCTCTTTTATAAGGGCACCATTCCCACTCATGAAGGTGGAGCCCTAATCACCTAATTATTTCTCAAAGGTTCCTACCTTCTAATTCTATTACGATGAGGATTAGGTTTCAATGTATGAATTATGGGAGACATAATATTCAGACCATAGTAGTCTCTTTCATTGGAAGGTAAACTCCCTGAGGTCAAGTACCTTTGCTATTCTGTGTACTGATTTATCCCAAGTACCTAGATCTGTGCCTCTCACATGTTAGGTGTTCAGTGTCTGCTGACTATTGAACAAGCAGCCTGTTCTGGGTTCCACACGAACAACTGACCTGAATTCCAAGCCTAGGTCTTACGTGAGTAGACCCACGAGAGCTCTCCTTTACTAATGCTATAACACAAACATCATATATATGCTCAGTCTTTTTAAAGATAGAACTCTTTGTTATTTCCCATTAGCTTTAATATTACATGTCAACACATTCAATTATGAAATTAAAAGAGATAATGTGGAAAAGCATTTCATAAATGATAAAAGTGCCTATAATTTTTAGTTGTTAGTATTATTTATCTCACTGAGTTAATTAGTCTATTTGTGGTTGACCAATGCCATTTTTAGAGTATTAATTTCATCACTGTAAAGTAAATATCATAATGTCCCCTCAGTCTATCTTGCAATTATTGTTGAGTTTTCAAGTTTCAGTCATTTGCGTATCACCTTACAACTTTTCTTATTTCCTCTACTACTCATGTTTTTCTCTAAACAGTCTTACTTTTTATTTTCATAAATTTATTTTAAGAAAAAATATGCTACCTCATTGAGAGGTAGAGTCATTTGCCATAAATAGAAGGCACATTAAATATACATTAAAATGCCATTTAGCTATTTAATTAAAAAAAGTTGTATCCTGCCAAAAACATCTCATCTACCATTCCTGATACCACACTTTTGGAAGCATAAGGTGCTAGAACACTCTAAATTGTGACAGAACATGTAGAAATGATTGCGATTCATAGGAATATTACTATTGTACTTTTTGTGATTAATAAAGAAGGCGAGCATTCAACCCTTGATTCATCAAAAGTACAAACTAAATTTTATCTGTGGAAAACACACATGTACATACTTAGAGAAAACTCAAGATTAAAGGTTGAGAGCACACTTTTAGTATGAAGAGAGTCTCTGAAAGTATTGGTTTCTCAAATAAAGTAAGTGATTATATGTGATGAAGTTGGTCACCAATCAAGCCCTTCTGAGCTGGCATGGGTCCCTAGCCAGCTTGGAATTATCCGGTTGGAATCATGTGGAGGGTAGGGAAGTTAAACTGCTATGACAAGGAGACCCCAAAATGTAATGGCTCATTTTCTCTTCAGTGTGGGTTGTTGAACTCTGCTGCCTGTGGTTGTTCAGGCCAGCTGGAGAACACCTTCGAGGCTGTCTGGCATCTTAGAGGCTGGGTGGCTGTGGTGCTCAGGAGGGATGTCTGTTGTCTTAAGGGCACAGAGGGCATGCATAACTTCTACTCACATTCCACCGTCAAGAACTCAGCCACATGGCCACCCAATCTCCAGGCAGTCCTATGCTTGGTTAGCTCTCCTACTGCGGAAGGTGTGTTCAAGTCCCATTAGTCATTTGTTCTATTAGCTTTTTATTCTTAGCTCCCGGTCAAGATCTTTGAATTGACAATCACTGTTAATGGAAACTGGCAGCTTTCTTTCAGGATCAGAATTTTGAATTCATCCCAAATGAACAGTGCTAGCAAACAACTAGTGATTATTAGGTGCCTGATGTGACAAGACTGTGATGTCTTAATTTAGTTCCCAGTGGGAGGATACATGTCACACAAACTGCCTTGCACCACGAAGGGAAAAGAGAGCTGTATACAGAGACAGTAGGTGAGAGCCTGGAGTAGGGGAACAGCCCTGGAGGCAGGGAGGGGCCCTGTATAATATGGAGGAAAAGGAAATGATCTAAATAAAAAGGAAAATTAAAGGAAAAAAGTTAAATAAAAAGGAAAATACTTATCAACTTAAGGAGGATAAGTCCCTATCACAGAGTATAAGCTCAAACTCTCTGGTTCGGAGAAATAATATTCATAAAGGATTGTGTGAACTTATGTCATCTACTTAATTAAAAAAATATATTTTAGGTATTAATTTTTAGGTCTACCTAGATTATAAAGAATTCAAATGTCATTTTTTCCACCTTGAGAGAAGTGTTTTAACCACAGTGTGCTCCAGGGTCACAGCCTGAGGTTTCTTCCAGGGGCACCATCCAGAAACAGCTTTAAGGCCCACACTATTGTATTTGCTCCAGGGATTTTGGTTAAGGACGCTGTCTTTGACAGTGATCAGTGTCTCCACAAGAGCAATTCCTTTCAGGGCTAAGTGCCAGGAGTTTTGTTTCTCTGAAGATCTGAAAAGTTTTATTCTCTTGACCTTTGAGAATCTTGTGACTGATTGCAGTTTGTCTTTTCACTTTGGCAACCAGGAAGCTCAGTGCCAAATTTGTCATTCACTTAAGAATTGCACAGAACCATGGTGATCTGCCTTTGACTATAGTTCCTTAGTCTTTGCTCTCAGAAATGACCTTTTCTGATTTACATTTTATTTGGTCTAGATTATTATTAACACAGACTCACGTGGTGTGAGGTATGAGGGAGTATGAATAAATGAAGAAGGAACCTAATGCGCATTTACCTGTCAACTGTTCATATCTTTCCATATTTGCTCCTATTTTTAGTCTTGCACACACGTATTTTCACATACTTGAATTGAAAGTGGCATAGACACTAGATTAGGATACAGAAAGAGACTAAAGGGGATCTCAAGGGGCATCTGCTTTCCCATCACTGTATGCTTATGAACTTGCTACTACTTTCTGTCAGGCGATTCTATGGTTTATGCTGGAACACCTCCATTGAAGGTGAACTTATTATCTACCAAATGTGATTCATCTCTGGGAAGTTCTGATGATTAGAAATTCTCTATGTATTGTCATCTTACGTCACCTTCTACCCTTTGAACCTACCTGATGGCTTACATAATAAATGTTACTTCTTTGTCCATTGTTAGAAGCATTTGAACTAGGTGATCATGTACCCCAGTGACTTTTTTTGACCAGATCCCTCAAAAATTCTGTAGAAGACTAGGTTGAGAGTCCTCTCAGTAATCATCCTGGCCACTCTCTTCCAAACACATATCCTATTCCCCTAAGTCCTTAAAAGAACTAAAGCTTAAAAAAACTAAACTCAAACTCTTAATATGTCCTTGCCCCTAATTCTAAATACCTGGGTCTTATTAGCGTTTTGTGTATTCAAATTATAATATAGACTCACGGTAGACTTTCTGCTAACCAAATTCCCTGAATCCCTTCCGTACGTGCTAGAATAAGTTATCTATTCTCCTACTTGTTTCTGGGAGATCAGTCTTTGGGATCTAAGTGGAAGGTCGTACATTTCCCTACAATACCTTTTTCTTCTTCTTGTCCTTCTCCTTCTCCTTCTCCTCCTCCTCCTCCTCTTCCTCCTCCTCCTCCTCCTCCTCCGCCTTCTCCTTCTTTTTTTTTTTTTTTTTTTTTTTTTTTTTTAAGAGATCAGGTCTAATTATATTGCCAAGGCTGGCCATGAACGCTGGGGCTCAAGGGATCCTCCTGCTTCAGCCTCCTGAATACCTGGGACAGGTGTGCGCCACCACACCCAGCTCCTTGCATTCACTTTCATCCTGGTATGTTTAAACCATAACTCAGGACACGACCAAATTATCCTAGATGTTTATTTTATGTTCTAAAATATTTGCTCCCCTTCTTGGTTTTTTGCCACTCACAAATTTGATGGTCTAACTCTCTTGAGGCAGGGCTAAAAATCCTATGGCAAGCAAAGCTAGGATCCTTGCTGCTTGTTAGCAGAAGTCTCCTGCTAGGTAAATACTGTTCAACTTGTAAAGCAGTATTCTGTGTGCGCCATTATTTGTTGATATTAATCTACATGCTAGCATCCAAAATAGAATTTAGTAAACCTCGACTGAGAACAAATTATGTTTCAGGCATTGTGTTCAGAGCTTTTGCATACATTTAACTTTATTATTTACTGGATCCGTGACATAGAAATGTTCTACGGAACAAGGCCAGGACTGCTGTTGCAAAAGCTCTGAACACAATGCCCGACTCGTGGTTTATTAGATTTGTGTAGGAGCTGAAAAAAAGTAAGCTCTAACATTGGTGATAATGGACTTAATATTTTAATAATACTCAATGCAAACTGAGACTTAAATAAAACTTACTGGAAATGCCAAAAGTGGTGAATTCTCTTTGGACTTAAAGCCTTTATACTTTGGTTTCAACTGGAAAGAAAAGAGACTAATTAAAAATTAAATACATTGCTCGAAGCAAATCCAAAAAGATTGTCTCAAAAAGGCAAGATGTATTAGAGGTCTCACATTTTTTTTTTTTTCTTTGAAAAATCCTGTGACATGTAATTTCCTAACTCAGGCTTTCTAAAAAAATTCTGAAGTCAGAAATGCATTATGTATATAAAAAGGGAATTGCCCCTAACCTCTCTAATGCTATTTAGCTAGTTTCTGGAAGAGCCAGAATTTGATGTCAGCTCTTTTCTCTAATAAACAATGCAGTTCTCATTTCTCCATCTTGTCTAAGAAGCTAATGTGATAGATCTTTTAAAATGCCTTGTTGAAGTCCCCAAGGCACTATTTTGTGTTTCATTTTTTTCTTAGTTAACATGAGGTCATACAGACATTTCCAGTATCAGCTCAGTCTGCAAGCTCACCATTGTCTCTCTTTATGAAGTATTCCATCTGAGTTAATCGACCACTGTTTGTTTAGCCATTCCCTTATTGTTGCCCATTTGGGTTCTTTCCAATTGCTAATTATTATAAATGGGCTTGGAAAAGTGGTAAGTGCTAGACAGATGTAAGGCTTGATCATCATTCTTTTGTTATCACACTCCCAGGATGCAGGCGTTTTCTGTCTTCCTGACCTTCTTCCTAATGGCATTTTTATAAAAGCACCAACGATTTGAAAACATATGCTTTATTACGTCATCCAAGGCTGTATTCTTCATTTTTTTTTCTCTTCAAGGGTGATAGAGTAGTTCAGAAATTCTAGGTCTGTCTCTGTAATTCTTCACAGAGTGGCTAATCAAGCACATTTTCCCTTCCTATCTTTACTTTGGTTCACTTTCAAGTAAATTTATTTCATTTCCCCTACTTATCTCCTTTTTTAAGAGTAAGGAGCCAGGAAAAATAGAAATGAAGTGGGTTAATGTTCTAAAGACAATGTCCATGAAACTAAAATATAAAAATAAATATTAAGCATAAGATTTACCTTCAAAGATGTCTTACATAGAATATATATTTATTGTATGAAAATCAGAAAATATAAAAAAGCATATAAAAGTGAAAAGATGGTTATAATTCTGTTTTCCCAGAGACTCTATTACTAATATCCTGACATATTCTCTTCTAGTTTTCTCTATGTGGAATTTCTTTCTTTATGTAGCAATTTTGAAAAGTTTTAAAAATTTAATTTATTTGAAAATATTTTTAGGTTGTGCACAAAGTGGAAAGAGAACTCACTCACTGGAGTTTGGACTCTGCAGGCAGAGTCATTTCTTAAGGCCAATCCTGTCTTGATCTCCTTTACCTGGGTAACTTTGAGCAAGTTCCATTAAGCTGTGATTTTCAGAGTATAGTGGCTCCTTGCATCAGAATCTCTCAGAAAGCCTTATTAAAAATTTATATCCCTGCATCCTACACCAGGTTTAATGAATCAAAAGCAGAAGCGAGAACTACTGCCCCGACCTTTAGGGAGTTTTCTTTCTAAATGAGTACAGTGTGGGAGTGGGATTTGGGCAGGGTTCTCCACGGTAGAATTTCTTGCCAGAGGACTCCTTGGATGGGGTGGGCAATGCTCAGGGATCCAAAAACCTTAGACATTTTTTTGTAAGTTTATATCATTTCACATGTGTTCATTTTTTTGTGGTGAGGATGTCTTCACTTTAACCGTCTCCAGATTTATCAAAGAGGTCCTTACCCAGTAAGACATCTAAGTCTTCAGTGATCCAAGATCTCTTTAGACCTCCCTCTGTAATGGGTCTCTGGTGGCTGTGGGAAGCGTGGCTGCTGACCTCGGTAAACGTCCGTCTTCTTCTGCCTTGGCCAACAAAGGTGTGAACCTCTCTTCCACCTTTTCCTTTAGTCATGTGACTTTGGGCAAGTTGCATAGCTTAATTCCTCTCTTGAAAAAACTTAATAGTACCAGTAGTATTTTATTTAACACCTATGATTTGCCAGGCACTGCTCTAAGCACTCATACCTGATTACCTCATTTCAGTCCTCTTGACAACTCTATGAGAGAGGCACTATGATTATCCCTCCTTAGTAAATAAGCAAACAGATAGAGAGAGATCAACTAACCTGCCCATGATGACACAGCTAGGGGATGGTACAGTTGGCATTCAAAAGCACATTTGCTGCCTCTAAAATCTGTCCTAATAGTACTAACAGTATTATTATCATATTATTTCTAATAACAGTACTACCAATTATTAATAATACTAGTAAACACCAACAAGAGTAATAATGTTGTAACTCATAGTACTAATTGAAGGCATGTACTAGATGGATGATTCTAACCAAGTGAATTACTTAACCTCTGGAGCTTCCATTTCTTCATTTGTCACCTGGAGATAGCAATGACATCTGCTCACAAGGCTGTTGAGAGGATTTAAATGAGCTAATGCATTTAGAGCATTCACATGCCACGTAGTACCACCTGATGGATTTCTTTTTATTGTAGTATAATATATATAACATAACATTGATCATTTTAGCCATTTTTTAAATGTACAGTTCATTAGCATTAAATATATTCATATTGGGCATTTACCTAATAGAGTTTGTTTGTTTTTACATTTCTAGGATCTGTAGAGTGCTTTGCACAAAATTTGGCACATTGTGATTATTAATAAACTCCTTCTCTGTCCCTCCACCAGCATTTACAAACTCTAAAACACTGCAGAAGTTTCAGTTACTATTCTTTTGTGCAGTATGAGAGGGAGAATTATGAGACACCCTAAGTGACCTTGGGCATATTATGACTTAACTTCTCTCTGGCTCAATTTCTTCATCTGTGAAATGGGGATTAGAGCACCACTCACTTGGTGGGGTGGTTGGAAATGACATAACCTGTGTGACGCTTTGGATAGTTCTAGCCATGTTAAACAACCAGTGCAGGATAGTGAAAATGTTCTTATTTTATCATAGTCCTTGCCCCTGGGAAGAGCACACTTGCATGGGTGCAGAGGAATTGCAGGCTGGCTCTGGTTCAAGATGGCTACTTTCCCTCGGTTCCCTCCCTGGCATCCTGACTGTGGGGGCTCAGGAGAGACTGAACAATTGTGTGAAGAGGAGGAGTGAGCCTTTCAGGAGCCCACAGAACTTTTCGTTTTATAAAAAGCTTCAAATTAGGCTGCCATAGTGGCCTTGGTATTTTTGTATCTTTTCAGCTTCTATTTAGAGTGCAGAGTTGGCGTGGGAATGTTTTCCTTTATTTCAAGCTTTAAGTAGTTGTTGGGTAACAGCTGTTTTTGAAGATAATCTTTGAGGCACTGAGATGCTGCTGTAAAAACAATTTTCTTGAATTCAAAAAAGTCTTCCTTCTTTTATGTGCTGGACTTTATTTTTCTGCATGCTTTTGCTCATGCTGTCACTTCTAGAATTCTCTTTCTATCCTAACTCTTGCTCCTCTGCTATTGTCAAAATCATCCCCATTCTCTTGCTGACACTTGTCTCATGCAGCATTCCCCATTCCTCATTGATGACATTCTATGGGCCTCGTATGAGCGCTCTGCCTTGAGTGTTCGTTAGTTCTAAAGAAGTCATTCCCTACCTCGATTGCAGGTTGTGGAAGACAGTAAGGCCTTGTTCTATTCATAACTATTTTCTCCTTGTCACTAAGTAGAAAATTATTGTATATCTTTCTCTTTGTCAAATCAATATCCAAACACCCTACTTGTTTTGGAGGGGTCCCCAGATAAGTAGATAGAAAGGTCTCTCCTCTTGCCACCGATGCAAGATGAGACACAAAGGGATCCATCTTCTCTGTCTTCTGGCTGGTGGAACACATTAAAAATCATGGCCAGAGTTAGCATTGCTCATTCCTGCTTAAGCCTGATTTCCAGCCTTCCTTTCAACATTGCAAGCTACCAGAAACTCCCTAAAAAATAATTTTCTGTTTAAGTTAATTAATCCTGGTTTCTGTGGTTTGCATTTGCAACCAATAAGTTTTACTAGTATAGTATTGTGAACACAGCGGAAACTTCAGGATCTATGGATCCTGTTTATAAACTTCAGTTTGCTAAAATCCCACATAGTAATCTGTTGTTTATGCCTCTTCAGCCTTCTGATGTCTGATGTTCCTTCCGATATTAGCAGCCTGATTTTCTTTTTCCAAACTGCTTATCTCTATTCTTAGTCCTTGTGGTTCAGGTGGAGTTGACTCCAGTCATGCCTGCAGGGTAGGCATGTCTGGTCAAGGCGCTGAAGCCCTCTGGCTACCGTGATTGGTTCAAGGAAGGGCATGTGACTTTGTCCAGGCCAATGAAAGTCAGTCCCAGGACTTTTGCTGGATCTATAGGGAAAGAAATGTGTCCTTTTGCTGCAGTTGCCAAGTTGGTTGGCTGGAGTTCCCAGGGACCACCATGAGGGAGAGTCGACCTGAGAATTCAGCCATGTTAGAGGAAAACAAGCTGAGAGAGAAAGAGAGAGAAATTTCTAATGACATTGCTTGAGGAACAGGATTGAATTGTGCCTGAGTTGTAATAGTAACAGCTAACTAACATATATTAAATACATACTATGTACCAGGCACTGAGCTAAGCATTTCTTGTATTGGTTTCCTGGAGCTGCCATACCAAAAGTACCACAAGCTGGGTGGCTTAAAACAACAGAAATTTATTTTTTCATGATTCTGGATTCTAGAAGTACAAATTCAAGCTATTGGCAGGTTCATGCTTCCCGTTGTTAACCGAATTGTGTCCCCCCATCCCCTTGCATTTGTATGTTGAAGTCCTAACTCCCAATGTGACTGAATTTGGACATAGGACCCATAAGGAAGTAATTAAGGTTAAATGAAGCCATAAAGATGGAGTCTGGGCTGGGCACCGTGGCTCATGCTTGTAATCCCAGCATTTTGGGAGGCTGAGGCGAGGGGATCATGAGGTCAGGAGACCAAGACCATCCTGGCCAGCATGTGGAACCCCATCTCTACTAAAAAATACAAGAATTAGCTGGGTGTAGTGTCATGTGCCTGTAGTCCCAGCTACTCGGGAGGCTGAGGCAGGAGAATCGCTTGAACCCAGGAGACGGAAGTTACAGTGAGCCTAGGTAGCACCACTGCACTCCAGTCCGGCGACATAGTGAGACTTGTCTTAAAAAAAAGAAAAAAAAACAAAAACAAAAACAAAAAAAAACAAAAGAAGGGGTCTGGATCTGAGAGGATTAGTGTTTTTAGAGAAGAGACACCAGAGACCCATCTCTCTTCCACCACCCCACCATATAAGGACACAGCGAGAAAGTGACCATCCCATTTGCAAGCCAGACAGAGTGCTCTAAACAGAAACTGACTCTGCCAAACCATCTGGGACTTCTAGCCTCCGGAAGTGTGATTAAGCTCCCCAGTTTATGGTTTTTTTTTTTTTGTTTTTTGTTTTTTTTAAGGGTAGCCCAAACAGACTAATAGCTCCCTCTGAAATCTGTAGGTCAGAATCCTTCCTGGTCTCTTTTAGCTTCTGGTAGACCCAGGCATTCCTTGTCATGCAGCAACAGCACTTCAATCTCTTGTCTTATGATCACATGGCATTTTCCCCTTGAGTCTACCTCTGTGACTCTTCTCTTCTTAAAAGGATATCAGTCTATGTTGGATTAAAGGCCCATTCTACTCTAGTATGACCCCATCTTAGGTAATTATATTTACAAAGAGCCTATTTCCCAATAAGGTCACATTCTGAGGTACTAGGAGTTAAGACTTTAATACATATTTTTGGGATACTCAATTCAACCCATAACACATGCATTACCTCACTAAATTCCCACAACAAAACTATAAAGTGTTATTATTATTGTACCTTCACTCAGATGAGGGAAGTAAGGCTCAGAGAAGTTAAGTAACTTGCTCAAGGTCCCACAATGAGTAAGAGTTTGAAGATAGATCTGAACTCAGGCAATTTGGTGGCCAATCCTGCAAGTTTAGCCACTGTACAAACATGCCTGAGTTTAGCTCAGAGACATCATCCAATCACTTCCTTAATTTGTTTAAGTCAGTTTGAGTGTGGTTTCATCCATTGTAATTGTTTCCTTCTTTTACCTTTTGCCTCATTCTTTCCTGTGTCTGAGCACTCAGGACTCCACTCAGACCTGCCCCTTAGGGTCTACCCCAGGTTCTATTACTTCTTCCTCTTTCTTCCCCCCTCCTCCCTCCACATCAATACTCTTGTGCATCAGATGCTTGCTCTCAGCTGGGTTAGGAAGAAGCCAAGTGAATAGATCAATACAAACTGAGTTGTGATTTATAGGTTGTAATTTTCCTGGGGCTTTTAGCTTTTAAAAGCAGGTTGTTAACTCATTGATTATCAGCCAGGCAGAAGTTCTGTATGAAGATAAGAAGATTGGAGGACTTCAGGACAAGTGGAGACTTAGGGTTGGGCACTTTGCCTAAAATGCCTTTCACAATTCCAAGCAGATAACACGTGTGAGAGTTTAGTAGTTGAGTTTCCCTTTTGGGGTACAGTTATTGATCTCTTCTGGAGAGTGAGGATGTTACTGTAGTTTCAGAGTCTTATACTTATGAAGGTTGCTGCTTTAGTTCATTCAAGATTTTGTCTTTTGTCAAGTAAACTCTCTTCCACCTGGAATTCCTTTTGGTCCATATCAATCTCTTAAACCTTACCTATAATTCAAACATGATTCAAATACCTCATACATAGAAGACTATTAGCTAACTCCTTTCAGAATGGATTTTTTCCTAATTAGCATCTATGATTCCAGTATTTTTTTAAAGCCAGAATTAGGTGTTATTCCATTTTTTCTGGTGAGAATCTGAATTCCTGGAGGCAAGAGATAAGTCTGAATCATCATCTTAAATGAAGGCAGTCTGACACATTGGTTGAAATTTGAAGTCAGAGGGATTTGGATTGAAATTTTCACTGTGAGATTTGTTAGTTCTAGGGCTTTGAGAAGATAACTAACCTAGCATTCTTAGTCATAATGTGGAAATTATACCATTTTGCAGAGCTACTGTAAGAATGAAATGATATATTGTCTCTAAGATCCTTAATTCAAACCCAACAATACTATTTGTGCAAAAAATGATGTTATTTTTAGCTTCACATCCATCTCTCAACAGAAGAGAGTAACTTGCACACAGTTTAGTGCTGAGCAAATGTGTAAGTTCTATTCATATGAATACACAACTTGCAGGCCAATCAGAACACTGAACTTCTAGTTAATTGTGCCTTGAAGAGGAGGGTTATATTAAGTTCAGTGTTCATGAATGAGCCTTTATTTCCCAATGGCCTTGTGAGCTTAAATAAGGTATGGTCTTCTTAGTGGCCTTAATACTTGCAGCAGAGCCCAAAATGAGCTATCTTAATTTATCTAAAATCCCTTTGCTCTATGGAATTGCTAATTGCAACTTGAAATTTAGGGAGCTGTTTATTTGCTTCTCTATTAATAGATCAGCAGCACATTTTTTTTGTCCTGTTTGTTTAGATTGGCTAAATTAAAGATGAGGGGGAAGTCACAGCAGTGGCACTGGGCAATCTTGTTTCATGTAGGATTATGAATATTTTACAAGAAGTCAGGAAGAATGGGAATCTTGAGAAGCCTCTCCAAACAAGGATGAAGAGTTTTTTCCAAGTTGTCATCTTGGAAGCATGGGGGCACTAAAAGGAGGGTTGAGTTCTGGCTCTGACACTTACTAGCTACCAAATTTGCAATTGGGGGGAATTACTATATCTCCTGGAGACTCAATTTCCTCATTCATCCATTCACTTAATGCATGTATTAAGCTCTTATTGTGTACTAGACACTGTTCTATGCTCCAGAGAGATGGTGATAAAGGAAACAGAAAAACTTCCTGTCTTCATGAAGCTCCATGTTTGATACAACTAAAATATACAGCAAATGATAACAATTTTCATCTGAGGAGAGGGAATAGGAAAGTATGTGCAAGAGAGTGAATTTTAGATAGAATGTCTGGGAAAAGCCTCCTTGAGAAGTCAACATTTGAATAAAGTCAACATTGCTGGAAGAGTGAGGGAGAGGGAAAATGCTGGGTCAGAGAAGTGATGGTCTTACTGTGCAGCATCCTGGAGCACAAGGTGAGGACCTTGGCCTAGGACTCGTTGGAGAGTTTTAAGTAGTGGGAGACAAGACCTTACTTTTGTTTTAACATGATGCTTTGACTTTTGTGTGAGGAATAGCTTGTAGGAGGACAAATACAGAAGCAGGGAGACCAGTTAGGAGGCTGTTTCAATAATACAGTGGAGAAGTGATGGTAGTTTGGCTCAGACAAGGGACATAACAATGGAAATGGTGAAAAGCAATAGAATTGTATTTATATCTTGAAGATACAGGCAAAAGAAGAGGATGTATCTGAAAGAATTTGCTGACAGATTAGATGTAGTGAAAACCAGGATGTAAGGATGACTCTAGTGTGTTTGACCTGAACAACTGGAAGGATGAATTCACTATTAAATGAGATGGAAAATGCTGTGGGAGGATCATGTTTTAGGGGGGATATTAGGAGATTTTTAGTAGATGTGTTGTTTGAGATGTCTGTTAGGTATTCAAGTAGAGATGTAGAGTATGCTGTTGGGTATTAAGATCTAGACTAGCTGGGCACAGTGGCTCACGCCTGTAATCCCAGCACTTTGGGAGACCAAGGCGGGCAGATCACCTGAGGTCGGGAGTTTGAGACCAGCCTGACCAACATGGAGAAACCCCATTTCTATTTAAAATACAAAATTAGCCAGGCATGGTGGCACATGCCTGTAATCACTGCTACTCAGGAGGCTAAGGCAGGAGAAACATCACTTGAACCCGGGAGGCGGAGGTTGTGGTGAGCCGAGATGATGCCATTGCACTCAAGCCTGGGCAATGAGTGAAACTCTGTCTCAATTAGAAAAAAAAAAAAATCTAGACTAAAGGGAAGAAAAGGGAAGAGGTCAAGGCTAGGTATATAAATTATATAAATTTGTGGACATCTAAATGGTATTCAAGCCGGCAATGTAGATGGATAAAATAGAGGTCAAAGGACTAACTCTCAGGACTCTCCTTCATTTGGAGGTCAGGGTCATATGCAGGAACCAGCAAAGCAAGATTAGAAAGAGCAGCCAGAGAGGTCAGAGGAAAACAAAGTGAATATGGAGTCCTGGAGGCCAAACAATGCCAGTGTTTAGAGGAAAAGAGTCACCATCTGTGTTACATGATAATGAAAACTGAAGTAAGATCAGGACTGAGTACTGACCATTGGAATTATCTATATAGAGGTCGTTGCTGTGCCAGATTGTGACCAAACTGCTTTCTTAAGTGGGACCCCAATCTATTCCTCCTTATTGGGTGGGGCCTCCCTGTGGGAATTTCAGCAACACCAGCCAGGGTTACAAGGACAACACTCTGATCTCTCCCTGGGATGGAGACCCAGGGGGGTGGGGCAGTTGATGTCTCTGTGGTTCTGTTGACTCAGCCTTCCCAGACTGCTGGCTCCGGAAAGTCCAGGCAGTCTGGACAAAGAAACGCTGCCCCCGGTGCAGCACACCTGCTCTACCAAAAAGCAGCCAGATGGCCTCTTTAAGCAGGTCCCTGATCCTGTCCTTCCTGATGGAGTGAGAACTCCCAACAGGAGTCTCCAGACACCTTCTACGGGAGCATCCAGGCTGACAACAGGTCGGTACTCACCCTGGGATGGACCTACGAGGCCTATGACAGGACAGGAGTTGTGTGGCAAAAAAATAATGGCACTAATCTAAGAGCATTTTGAGAATTAGGGGCAGGAACTTGACTTTGGAGGCATGGGTAAGGGAATGAAACAAACGGGGTAGTAGGAGACTGAATTTCATGATGTGATATTCAAAGCTTTGATTTTTTTGTTGGTGAGGAAGGAGGAAGGATGGTCTTACAGCATTATTAAAGTAGTAAGGGAGGTCTCTACCCCGTGTCCAGGTCCAATGGAAGGAGGAGTGAAAGAGAACATAGAGCATAGCCCTTGAGAGGGCTATAGTGTCCTTGAGGAAGAGCCAGTGTTTTCAGCTAGTGCAAGAAGGTGAAGGAAATGTTACTGGAAGAGCTTGAGGACACAGGGAAATGTACTGAGAGACCTTAAGCTCCAGAGTTGTAGTGAAATGATTTCAGGAGAGGCAGAAAGGTGGAAGAAGAGTTTATAAAATGGGATGGAGCCACACAGACACCAGAGCTAGTGAATTCGTGAATGGAAATGAGCTGGGAGTCCTGGGCTTCATGGGGTGACGGACATAAACAGGGGTAATCAGATGTTCTTACTGGTTCTAAGGCAGGAATTGAGAGAGAAGCTGTGCATGTGAATAGGAGGAAAAAAATGATAAAATGTTTTTTTGAAACATGCTATCCAGTCTTGTCTCTTCTTGTCACCTAGAAGGTTGGGGTGGGAATGGATTTGAGTAATAACTACTATGCTAAACTTAGAAATGTGACTTCATCCTAATGGATAAGACTTTTTTCTTAGTTGAGTTCTTTGGAACAGGCTCCTTCTTACTTTTTAAACATCTCTCTCTAGCATTCTCTGCAGCCCTTCTGCAAAGGGGCTGCAATCAGATGTTCTACCAACTTCACAGGTGCACCTTCTGCCAATCTAGGCTCAAGATGAAATTATGGGTACAAGTGAGTTAAGTCCTGGCATATGCCGCAACACCCTTGTCCCTTTTATCATGTCTCCTTTGGCATTCCCTCCACCAATTACTGATCTAAAGACAAATGGTTTTATTCTGTTGAGGTGTGCGGCTACTGAGAAGAGAGAAGAAAGATACTGCTGCCAAATTTTCAGTGTCAGGGTCCTCCAGTTTGTAGGTCACAGTGCCATTGTGAGGAGGTGCTTTCTAACCACTAAAAAAGATAGTAGAGAGGCCCAAGGAGCCTCCAAAGAAAAGGCTTTGGTACTAGGTTTGGGTTTGAAACCCCACCTACCACTTCCTGGCTGCATAAACTTAGGGAAATGATTTAAAATTTTAAGCCTTAAAATTTTTCCATCTTGATGAAAAGTGTGCAATTCTGAGCTGTTGAATAGCAAATAGACCTGTGATTTATAACACTAAATTTACATAATTCTCAGCAGCACTTAATAATGTTGACTCCAAACTTTCTATTCCCTTGTTTTTGTTCTTCTTCTTTTTTTGTGTGTTTTATTCCTATCTTAGAACATTCCTTTTCTCCCTTTCTTTGCTGGTGTATCCTTCACTGCTTAATCATTATGTTGAAATTCCTTAAGCCTTTGTCCTAGGTCCCTAAACCTTTCTTTTTAAGAAGTTTATTCTATATTCTTACCCTATTTGATCTAACTCATGCTATCTCTATGCCAAAAACTCTTAAATACATATCCATAACTTAGCTCTCTCTTTGAGCTCTAGACACATGTCTGCATGAACATTCTACTTGGACATCTCAACAGGCATCTTAGCCTCAACTTAGCCACAAATGAATTCATGTATTATCTTTCCCCTAAATTGAGACATCTTCACGTGACTGGTATTTCCAGAAACCTGTGAGACAGTCTTGATTCTCCCCTCTTTCTTAACTTTCATACCCAATCCATCCTAAAATCCTGTCAACTCTACTTACTAAACAGATCTCAGATTCCTTTACTTTGTGCCATTTCTTCTATTGCCATATCAAGCCATCATTGTCTCTAGCCTGGACCAGTGGAACAATGGCAAAACAATTCTCTCAGTATCTATTCTATCTTTTACTTCTCATCCATTCTCCACACAAATGGCAGGAACCATATTTTAAACTTCATGTGAACATGCTATCCCTCTCTTCCTCACATTCCTGATTAGTCAATTCCAATAGACTGAGAATCATTTGGCAGCTTCTCATCGATTCCCATTATGGGCCACAAGGGGCTGCCCCTGCCTATTCACTCCTCTTTATCCTGTCTTCATCTTGAGCTACTCGTCCTTGCTATCTTGATACTTCAGCCACACTCATTGTCCAGCTCCTAATCTGGGTCGTGCCCCCTCCTATCACAGTGCATTTAAATATGGCAGTCCTTCTCCTTAGAGTGCTTTTTATTTCTTAGCCTCTATTCATCTTTCAGATCACAACTCAAATTTTGCTTTCACAGGTTATTATTTCTTGATCCTTCCTGCATGAAATCTCTCTAAACTAGGTCAGTTTTTCAATTATTTGGCACTGTGTAATTTTGTAGTTCTTAGAAATGAATTCACAAATAATATTTACTTTAGCAATTATATCATTATTACCACTGTACCCCACTAAAGTATATGCTTCATGAGAACAAATATGATGTCTGTTTTTTGCTGAACATTGTATTCCTGAGCTTGGACCAGTGACTGGCTCAAAATAAGCACTCAGTAATATTTACTGAATACATGAATGAATAATAGCTTCTATTTATTGAGCACTTACTATAAAACAGGCATTTTAGTAAGCATGTTATAAACATTTACGTTTCACAATAACACTATGATGAGGCTATTATTATTCCATTCTGCAGATGAGGAAGCAAACTTAGAATAATTAATGGACTTGTCTACGTTCCTGACAGCTGTTTAGACTTCAGTTCCAATTGTCTCTAGATTCTATGACCCTAATATCCATCTTATATTGCCTGTTGGGTATCTGTAGAGTTAAAAATACTTTCTCTTTGGGTGAAGCTGGCCGTGGCCTCCCTACCTTGAGACTTAAATCTTCCCACCCCTTGCCCTGTGATGCCCCTTCCCTTCCTCCTCCTCTGGCACATTTTATGATTTTAATACCGATTTTACAGGATTGTTATGAAGATCCCATGATTTCATGGTTGTAAAAGCACCAGCCTTGTACGCTGTAACATGATTGTCAGATGTAGTTTCTTTTTAAGAAGTTTTAATTCTTCCTTTCATGTCCGTAAGCCATCTCGATTAAGATTTGTTCTTTAGCATTTCAAGTTGCTTGTTGTTGTTAATCTCTTCGTATTCCTTTCTTCATCACCCTCTTCTTCCTTTGCTGCATGCTAATGTCCAGTCATTCCTCAACATCGAGAACACATGGTATAACATCTCTATGAAGATCTTATAACAAGAGAGGCAGTGTTTGGGTCAAGTTGCCTTGGCCAGAGGGAAAAGAATTTGAGTTTACAGAGTCGTGTGCTGACCTGGACATTCCCAGAGTAGCACCGTAGACATTTAATTTAAAGATGATGGGATGTTATGTTCTTTTGCAAATGATGATCTTTCCCAAGCCCAGGGGATGCTCTGATGTGGGAAGCTGAGCTTGACAATATTTCTGCTTTGAGGCTAAGGGCTCTTGGTTTTGCCCATAAAAGATGCTCTCACCATCTGCACCTCCTGTGCCTTTGCCTCCTGATCTTGCGTGTTGTTTAAGCCTGTTCAGTTTTTCTCTGGAGGCTGACGAAAGAGAATAACCACTGCAGGGCCATCTCTTAGGGTTGTGCCATTGTGTTCTGGACAAAGGTCCCTTGCTGAGCGTGTGAGTGGTGCTAAAATCCAACTTGCAGTCTGCTGGCTGAGCTGTGTGCCCTATCACAAGCTGTGTCTGTTCGGGAGAAGAGGTGCCTATTTCTAATTCACAACAGGGTCAGGTAGGCAAGTTACCCCTTCCTGACTCACTCCTTGCTGGTAGCTCAAGTAGGTTTTTGCCCCATTCATATGTAATATGTGTATTTGTGTGTATATATGTGTGCATGCATACATACACTGCCTCTGACATTACTTTTGAGAATTTAGATGAAATAACATGATGTCTCTTTCTACCAGCAGAGATCTGACCCTTTCAGAATTTCAGATGCAATGCATTGCTGGCAAATTCTCACATATTCTGTGTTTGGTCTCTGTGTTCCCTCCCTCCCGCCTGCTTTCTGCTCTCCCTTTCTTTCAGATCATGGTACATTATCACCGTTGGGAGTGATGGTCTTTCTCTCGCTTTACATTTTAATTATGCTTTTAAAACATGATTCTCCGCTGTGATTCCATGTGTTTTTATAGGCGTTTGTAAAATGTAGCTTGTCAGTTTGTGTGCAAGGCTGTATGTTACAGAAATTGTGTAGTGTTATAAATCTATTACTTTTTTTTTCACTCAGCAGAATGCTTCTAATATATAGCTGTTTTTAATTTTTCTATTGCTTTACTCTCAGGCCCAATTCCCTTTGCCCTCTTGTTTAAATGGCTTATCAGCATAAGGCGCAGTTTAAATGTTCCTCTCTGTGAAGTCTTCCCTCATTCTTCCAGTGTTAGGCTCCCTCTTGTGGGCTCCCGTAGCATTTGTTCATTCTTCTGTTGTAATTGTGATCTCATTTTGCAACAACTAAAAAATCTATTTATGTGTTTGTGTTGAGCTCTGCCATGGAAGATACTGACATATATACATTTATGCAATTCTAGCGTCTAACATAGATCTTGGAACATATATTTTCAATAAATGTGTATTGAATACATGCATAATAATGATAATAGCAAATCTTTGTTGAGTGCAAAAAATGCGTTACACACTATTCTAAGTGTTTCACATTTACTAAACTCATTTAATCTTTACAACAACCCTATGAATTAGGGATGATTATTATCACTGTCATCTTACAGAGAGAGAAACCAAGACATTGAATATTCAAGTAACTTTAAATTTCATGTAACTTGTAAAATTCCAGCCACTTAATACAGGAAATAATGAAGTTGGGATTCTAACCAAGGCAGTCTGGCTCCAGAATCCAAGGTCTTAACTGCTCTGTACAGAAGATCTTGAATAACCAATGGACTTGCCTACTAGGACTCTTGACTTCCAGTCCAGTCCACAATGCAGGCTCATTCTGCATTAATTCTCTTCATTCGTAGGTGCCTGTTAGGTATTGCCATCTGTGCCGTTATCTCACTCAGTCACACATGGACTAGTAGGTGGGTATCATTATTCCAGTTTTTATAGATGAGGAGACTGGAGCTTTGAGGAATATGGTAAACTTCCTGTGATCTTACACAGGATTAGATAGTAGCAGAGCCAAAAGTAGATAGTGGCAGAGAGAAATTAGAGAGTGGCTAAAATTTGCACCTGTGTCTAACTGATTTTATGTTCCATGCTCTTTCCATCATACTATATAATCACCAGAGAGGGCACCTTGGGGCTGAGATCCTTGCCACCCTGATTCCTTAAATATTGAGGAAACAGATGGGCATTTGTTGGAAAGGTAGGGGTCTCTTTGGCTTTGGTGTAGTAGTCCAGGAATGTTCTCTCACTCTGTGACTTCCTCCATGATCTTGCCATTGGGGTACTGGAGTCTCTTTTCCAGAGGCTGAATGTCTATTCTCCTTTTCCTTCCAGAAGTCTATGTGTACCCTAAATATGTGCCAAACTCTATGTGCTAAATAAAGTTGGCGCATAGAATTATAGCCACAGGAAGGACAGGCATGTTTTCAGGATGGTTTTTATGATGTTGGGTGTAGGGTAGTTAGAGGTTCTTGCGGAACATTGCCTTCTGATTTTTAGAGTGTTACATCATTAGATTTTTCTTCTATTATGTTGAGCATATATTTCATTTAACATTACAAATCAATAAAATTTATTAAAAGTACAAGAATATGTGGTATTCAATTTTAGAATTTTAAAGGACTTTAGGGATCATCTGGTACCCAAAGACCAAACATGTGGTGAATTTGTAGCCACTCTTCACTCCTTTTCTGTGGTGGATGTTGATTATTTTTTGTTTTTCTGGTGGCAGGACCCTGATAGCTTACTCAAGAATCATCTCTTCTGCAGCCGCAAACCAGGTGCATTAGGTGGAGCAGACTTCATTTCTGTCTTTGGGGCTGAAGAATTGAGCCAGCTTAACTGATAAGGTCATTCCTTTTTCCAGGACATAGTCACTGGTTTAGGGGTGGGTGTGTGACTCAAGTCTATCCAATCAACATCAGTAAAGAGGGAGTTTTCTTTATTGCTTGAGGAAGCAGATATAAAAAATAACATTTTTCCACAGGATGTGGAGCAGAAAGGGTGCAATCTTGAAGCCTAAAGGGGCTATAACACAGAAATAGTATATTGAACCCTTGGATTCAACCATTGCCTGAAATCAACTCTATCCCTGGAATTTTCATTTCTCTAAGCCATGGACGTGGGAACTCTGAAGGCAGGGACTTCATTGTTGTTGTAACTTCAGTGCTTAGAACGATGTTCAGCACACAGTGGAGGTTCAGTAAATATTTGCTGAGTAAATGCCAGATCTAAAGATCCTTCCCCATTGTAGGTTCCCCCAGTTCCCCCTGCTTTCTTTCTGTGTCCTTCCTTAAAAATCACAGAGTGCTTGACCATTCTGAGACCCATCTAGCTGCAGGTTTTTCTCAGCAGGCTCAAACCCAAACTGGGGCCTTGAAAATTTCCAGGTGCTGACATAGGTATCTAGGTTGTTACCGAAACACTGAAAGAAACTAAATAGTATGGTTTGGCTGTGTCCCCACCCAAATATCATCTTGAATTGTAGCTCCCATAATTCCAGTGTGCTATGGGAGGGATCTGGTGGGAGATAATTGAATCATGGGGGTGGTTTTCCCCATACTGTTCTCATGGGATTGAATAAGTCTCATGAGATGTGATGGTTTTATAAGGGGTTTCCTATTTTGCTTGGCTCTCATTCTCTTGCCTGCTGCCATGTAAGATGTGCCTTTCCACCTTCCACCATGATTGTGAGGCCTCCTCAGCCATGTGGAACTGGGAGTACATTAAACCTCTTTTTCTTTATAAATTACTCAGTCTTGGGTATGTCTTTATCAGCAGCATGAAAAAGACTAATACACTGGCCCTGGTCCTGAGCCAAATTTCTTAAACACTTGTATAAACTCCATATCCTGACATCCTCATTGCAGACATACCTAGGTAGTGTACCTCTTTTTTCTTTCTGTCCATCTCAAAGGTTGCTGCAGCATTCTGCAAGTTCCCCTAATAATTGCTTTGGACTGATCATCCTGACATTTAGTATTTCTTTCTTTGGAATCCCAACCAGCCCCATCTCAGGACAATTTGGGGAACTCCCTTGTGGAAATTTCCCTGCTGCTGCTTTTGGGGTAATTCCAGCCGCTGGCTTGGCAGGACAAAACACTCCTCCCTGCTTAAGTCAGTTTGTGTCATGTTTTCTGTGGCTTGCATTCAGAGGAGTCCTCACTGAAAAATATCCATGGTAGATATTATTAATCAATTATGACACTTTTTGTAACTGACCTTAGATGCAGACTTAGAATTCTTTTCAATATATTGCTCCAAGCAGGTATGATCAATCATTAGAGTTAGTGGGCAAGATGGAATGTGTCTAGAATCTATATCAGTTTTCTATTTCTATATAACAAATTAGCACAAATTTTGTGGCCTATAAAAACATATGTTCATTATCTCACTGTTTCCATGGGTCAGGCATCTGGGCATGACTTAACTAGGTCCTCTGCTCAAGGTCCCACAAGAATGCAATCAAGGTGTTGGCTGGGCCATGTTTCTTTCTGGAACTTGAATCCTCTTTCAAGCTCATGTAGTTGTTGGAAGAAATAATTTCTTTGCAGTTTTAGGATGAGGGTTCTTGTTTTTTTTTTGCAGGCTGTCAGTTGGGGGTCATTCTGAGCTCCAGAGGCCACTGCTCACAGATCCTTATCACACGACTCTCTCACAGGCCCTCTCATAACATGGCAGCTTAGTCCTTCCAGGCCTAAGGAGTATCTCTCTCCTCAGGAGGGGCCCAGTTCCTCTTTTAAGAGCTTTTAACTGATGAAGTCACATAATCTCCCTTTTATCTCAAAATCAGCTAATTTGGGACTTCACATTTGCAAAAATCTCTTCACTCTTGCCACATAATAGAACTCTGTAATGAGAGCAAAATCTCATCATATACATAGGTCCAACCCACACTCACAAAGAGGGGGTTACACAAGGTGTGTACATCGGGGGCAGGAATCTCATGAGTTCATTCTAGGATTCTGCCTGCTACAGCATCCTGTTCTAAATTTAAAATTCTCTATTGCACAGACGAGAGAACTTAGGCTAAGAGAAGAAAAATAAGTTGTCCAGGCATACGCAGTGTTGAGTGGCAGAGTTGGAATCAGCATGCTAGGCCTTCAGTCTCCTGCTCTAGTGATAGTTGAGGTCTTTGAGCATATAACTATTTCTAAACCTTTATTCAAGGTTATTCAGACTG
This sequence comes from Piliocolobus tephrosceles, assembly GCF_002776525.5. Classification (NCBI taxonomy): domain Eukaryota; kingdom Metazoa; phylum Chordata; class Mammalia; order Primates; family Cercopithecidae; genus Piliocolobus; species Piliocolobus tephrosceles. Next base: position 15,967,355 of record NC_045446.1, read on the forward strand.
TGAATTTGTAGAAATCATCTCATGTTTTAGTCATCTTTGTATCTTTTCCTCCAACTCCCACTGTACCTAGCAGATGTATACACAATAAGTGCTTTTAGTGTTGATTTGACTTAAAAAATCCATAAATTAATTTTCAGGAAATTGAAGGCCAAAATGAATTGACCTAATGTCAAAACCAAAACAATGAGGAATTCAGACATAGGAGAAAGCCTTGCAGGACTTGGATGAAATATTAATAGAGTCAGTGTCAATGACAATAGCATCTCTTCTTCCAGAAGCCGCCATGACCTTTAAGAGATAAACATCACCATAGGGGCCATTCCTAAAGGGCTAAGCCCCCTGCTTTTCAGCAACTGAAGTCACTTCCCAGTGATGCTTATGCTGGGGCTTGTGGAAGAACATGATGCATAGGTGAAAAGGATGTTACAAATGTCAGCTAATACCCCCACAAAGTGATTCTCCTGAAAGATCTTTGGCTTTATGACAAGATTTACTTCCCATCCAAATTAGGACATTTGAGCAGAGACTTGAATAGACTTTGTTCCTCTTCCCATAGTTCAATCCGATTAATATGAAATATACATTTATCGGAATTAATGGACCAGCAAATAGAATAATGGGGATACTAAATATATAAAAATATAAAAAATATATCTTGTTGCAACTTCCCTGGGACTATATTTTAATGGGAGAGTTTTCTGGAGTTTGGATATCTATACAATTTCTTGGAAAAGAGCTGAGTTCATTGGAATAATGAAATTCTGAGCTTCTTGGAAAAGAGTTGTGTTCACTGGAATAATCAAATTCTGAGTTTAATTCTCTAGCATATTGCCTAAAAAATAGTAGGTTGTTGAAGAATAATGAAGGCTAATAAGTGGTCTATGGCATAATGGACAGATACCAGGAAGGAATGGATAAGGTCCTTCTAAAAATGTGGGAATCTGAAAGGCGTTTTTGACTGGTTACTATATTAGTTATCTATTGCTATGTAATAAATTATCCCAAAATTTAGTTGCTTAAAATAGGAAATATTTATTGCCTTTCCATGGGTTAAGAATCCAGATGTGACTTTGCTGAGAACATCTGGCTCAGGGTCTCTCACAGGCTGCTGTCTAGGTGTTAGCCAGGGCTATGGTCTCATCTGAAGACTCTTCTGGAGGAGGATCCTCTTCCAAGTTTACTTATATGGCTCTTGGTAGGATTCCTTGAGGGCTGTTTGTTGTAAGCATCAGTTCCTTGCCCCATGGGCATGGGACAACTTATATAGGGCAATTAGCAATATGGTAGCTGCCTTCTCTCAGAAGGGTGGTGAGGGAGATGGACACGTACACTCTCCCAAGACTAAACAAGGAAGAAGTTGAATTCCGGAAAAGACCAATAACAGGTTCTGAACTTGAGGCAATAATTAATAGCCTACCAACCAAAAAAAGTCCAGGACCAGACGGATTCACAGCCGAATTCTACCAAAGGCTTAATAAGGAGGAGCTGGTACCATTCCTTCTGAAATTATTCCAATCAATAGAAAAAGAGGGAATCCTCCCTAACTCATTTTATGAGGCCAACATCATCCTGATACCAAAGCCTGGCAGAGACACAACAAAAAAAGAGAATTTTAGACCAATATCCTTGATGAACATCGATGCAAAAATCCTCAGTAAAATACTGGCAAACCGAATCCAGCAGCACATCAAAGAGCTTATCCACCCACCGTGATCAAGTGGGCTTCTTCTCTGGGATGCAAGGCTGGTTCAACATACACAAGTCAATAAACCTAATCCAGCATATAAACAGAACCAAAGACAAAAACCACATGATTATCTCAATAGATGCAGAAAAGGCCTTTGACAAAATTCAACAGCCCTTCATGCTAAAACCTCTCAATAAATTCGGTATTGATGGAACATATCTCAAAACAATAAGAGCTATTTATGACAAACCCACAGCCAATATCATACTTAATGAGCAAAAACTGGAAGCATTCCCCTTGAAAACTGGCACAAGACAGGGATGCCCTCTTTCACCACTCCTATTCAACATAGTGTTGGAAGTTCTGGCCAGGGCAATCAGGCAACAGAAAGAACTAAAGGGTATTCGATTAGGAAAAGAAGAAGTCAAATTGTCCCTGTTTGCAGATGACATGATTGTATATTTAGAAAACCCCCTTGTCTCAGCCCAAATTCTCCTTAAGCTGATAAGCAACTTCAGCAAAGTCTCAGGATACAAAATCAATGTGCAAAAGTCACTAGCATTCTTATACACCAATAACAGACAAACAGAGAGCCAAATCATGAATGAAGTCCCATTCACAACTGCTTCAAAGAGAATAAAATACCTAGGAATCCAACTTACAAGGGATGTGAAGGACCTCTTTAAGGAGAACTACAAACCACTGCTCAACGAAATAAAAGAGGACACAAATGGAAGAACATTCCATGCTCATGGATAGGAAGAATCAATATTGTGAAAATGGCCATACTACCCAGGGTAATTTATAGATTCAATGCCATCCCCATTAAGCTACCAATGACTTTCTTCACAGAATTGGAAAAAACTACTTTAAAGTTCGTATGGAACCAAGAAAGAGCCCGCATTGCCAAGACAGTCCTAAGCCAAAAGAACAAAGCTGGAGGGATCACGCTACCTGACTTCAAACTATTCTACAAGGCTACAGTAATCAAAACAGCATGGTACTGGTACCAAAACAGAGATATAGACCAATGGAACAGAACAGAGCTCTCAGAAATAATACCACACATCTACAACCATCTGATCTTTGACAAACCTGAGAAAAACAAGAAATGGGGAAAGGATTCCCTATTTAATAAATGGTGCTGGGAAAACTGGCTAGCCATAAATGGAAAGCTGAAACTGGATCCCTTCCTTACATCTTATACAAAAATTAATTCAAGATGGATTAGAGACTTAAATTTTAGACCTAAAACCATAAAAACCCTAGAAGAAAACCTAGGCAATACCATTCAGGACATAGGCATGGGCAAGGACTTCATGTCTAAAACACCAAAAGCAATGACAACAAAAGCCAAAATTGACAAATGGGAGCTAATTAAACTAAAGAGCTTCTGCACAGCAAAAGAAACTACCATCAGAGTGATCAGGCAACCTACAGAATGGGAGAAAATTTTTGCAATCTACTCATCTGACAAAGGGCTAATATCCAGAACCTACAAAGAACTCAAACAAATTTACAAGAGAAAAGCAAACAACCCCATCAAAAAGTGGGCAAAGGATATGAACAGACACTTCTCAAAAGAAGACATTTATGCAGCCAACAGACACATGAAAAAATGCTCATCATCACTGGTCATCAGAGAAATGCAAATCAAAACCACAATGAGATACCATCTCACACCAGTTAGAATGGCAATCATTAAAAAGTCAGGAAACAACAGGTGCTGGAGAGGATGTGGAGAAATAGGAACACTTTTACACTGTTGGTGGGACTATAAACTAGTTCAACCATTGTGGAAGACAGTGTGGCGATTCCTCAAGGATCTAGAACTAGAAATACCGTTTTACCCAGCCATCCCATTACTGGGGATATACCCAAAGGATTATAAATCATGCTGCTATAAAGACATATGCACACGTATGTTTATTGTGGCACTATTCACAATAGCAAAGACTTGGAACCAACCCAAATGTCCATTGAT